>NC_072734.1:162639322-163004148 GCF_026930045.1 Uloborus diversus | reverse complement strand
AGCATAATTTCGGAAAAATGAACGCGCATAGAAATTTACATTCTTTAAAAAAAAAAAAAAAAAGAACGAGGCTAGGGAAGAATTAATTTGAATGCATTCCAACTTAAAAGACATGGTTTTGCAAAAATATATACTAGTACAGCATATGTTGAAATATTCAGAACTTCCAAATTTCATTTACCAATCAATTTCAGCTTGGACGAACATCTCAGTAACAGGTTTTTAACAAATTGACGATATTCTCATGAAATTAAGTGTGTAAATTATTTGTAAAAGTATATTTTTAGAAGAAGAAAAAACTTTTAAAATCCAGACCTTATTCCCTCGTGCTCAGAAAACTGGACCTTATGTCCTAATTAACCATTCCCATTGTTTTAATTCGCTCATGTTTACAACATTCTGTAAAGAGGTATTATATAATCCTTTTAATTGTTACTAATATTTCCTCAATCATGCTTCGCGGAAAAACATGAAACTTACTCTTTACACTGAAAGGATGTTTAGAAATTGAATAAAAACTGAGAGTTGAATTCACAACTTCTTTCTAGTAATCTGACTCCTTTTATGCAAGGTTTCAGAGCAGCTTTATTCTAATAAGCCAGTATAGTACCTTCAAGGGGCACTCGAGCTTAAATTTTTAGGAAGGCGCAAATTCTCAATTAGCAGAATAGAACCTCGAATTTCGCCGCATGGAACCCCAAATTTCACCGAATGAAGATAACTTTGTCGAACGGAACTCTAAATTTTGCCTAATGATGTCATTTGCCGAATAAAAATTTTTTTTGGGAGATCACAATGACCTCCCATTGGGGCACCCACCCCTACCCTTAGTAATACCGAATACCTGACTGAAGTTAACTGTTACCGGCACCATTTGCAAAAAAATACACAATTATTTCACTAGAATGAAGGTGCTTCGAAAATAATTCAAGTGATTTATAAAGTGATCCGTCAAAAAAAAAAAAAAAAAAAAAAAAAAAAAAAAAAACCCTCAGAAAGTGCTGAATGCTGATATGGATAATTATTTACTAGAAGCACTTGTTTTCAGCACTGAAATGAGACTCCCCCCCCCCCTTTCACCCAACTGCCTGAGTTAGGCAATATCCATCCTGAACCCTCAATGTCAATGCCATAAGTCTTTCTGTCATTTTGTACCACCTCTTTTCCTGGCTTTAAAAGCTGTTAGACGAACCTTACTGCATACCTCCCCCTCACCGTAATTTGACCCTCATATCGCAGAAGAGTGTTGAAAATCGGGGCAAGAGGGTCAAACTCGAAAAGATGGTAAAACAGTTGGAACCTCAACGATAACAGGCGTTTCAGTTTCAAATTTATTGGCCAGGCCTGCACTTCCCCTTGACTTAGGATACTATTACAAATTTATTGGCCGATGGAATGGCACCACGTTTCCAGGAATCAATTGAGGCAAAGCTCGGAAAACATCAGTTCAACGTTTTTTACACTTTTATCGGACAGGAAACTCGTTGATAATATTTTAAGTAGCAATCGACAGTCGTGAAGTCTAAGTACTTATAAGAGAAAATATTTGCTCCTGATGAAGATGAGATTTCAAATGCAAGAGATTTTTTCTTTGAGTAATGAGATAGTGAAAAGCCTGCCGCGTTTTGTTTCATATACATTAAATATGTGTTCTGACCAGAAGATTCCATTCCTTCTCCCAAGATTTTGGGAGGGCGGAAATTCCCAATTTGCCGAATGGCGCTACAAATTTTCTAGAATGATTAAATACGGGGTATGTACATTTAAATGCATCTAATGAAAAATGACATTAGAGCATTTAGAAATTGCAATTGTTTCTTCAAAATTACCAAATCGTCAGACAAAATTTGCCGAATAAGGACATTTTTGGGAGGTCACAAAGACCTCCCGGGACAGCCTATCGAACCATGGCACTATTAACTTTGTTCTTATTGAAAACCGGCTCTTTTTTAGAGATGGGCTGAGATTCCTATTTTACCTTTGGTATAAAATCAGATTTAAATAGTATGTTTTAATCTCTGTGCTGCAGTGGTAAGAGTTAGGAGTTTCATCCACCATAACTGTGGCATTTGTTCAATGCGCCTAATTTTTCTCAACTTCTATGCAGATTTTTTCTATGTACCCCTGCTCATTTTAAAATGAACCAACATGCATTCCCCTCCTTCTCACCAATCTATCATCTTTTTACCTAGCTATATAACTTTCTAACGCTTTTTTATTTATTTTTCTCTTTTCTTAATTATTTTATTAATTCTTCTTGACGAATTTAGACGCCTGTCTTTCTATTTATCAACTTATTTTGCAACTAAATTGGTTTAGTCTTTCTACCCAGTGTTTTCACATATATATTTCTATATCCATCAAATTATTTATCTAACACCTATCTTTATAATCTCTTAACTATACATGATCATGTATTTTACCTATAAAAAAAACTTCATGTCTTTATTTCTTTCTTACTTTTCAAGTACCTCCTTTTCTCTAATCACACGTTGTCATGTTTATTTTTACTTATCAAGGTATATTTGTATGCATGCCCTTTCTACTTGCCTGTATGAATCATTTTCTCTCCCTCTATATATATGTTTTCCACATGTGAGGCAGACGAGAAGCAAAGGGATGTAAATGGACATTTTCGAGAAAAACGCGTTTAAAGATAATATCCTAGGTAGGCTATTGAAAAGTTTTACCAAATCATGCTACATAACAGCACCTACCAGGACTACTAGTAGTATCTCTTGTCCCAGGACAGAAGAGAGGTTCACCTACACCCATTTGTACTGGATGTCTCCAAATTTTTAATTTTGGCACTTACACCCCTTTGCTTCTCATTGCATCATCTAAGCACATTAGATTATTGCTTTCATGTGTCTACTGGTTAATCTGTGCATTTTTTTTTTCTTTTTTCGTGAAATCAGTCAGTCTCAGTCTTTCTCTACACACAAGCTATCCCACCTGTTAATTTGTTTGCCTTAAATCCTTTGTCTATCTACCAGGTTGACTTTCTAAAAATTAATTTGTCCAGGTCCATGTATCTTTATATCCACCTATTGAGGGCGAATGGGATATTGATCTCTTTTTCCTCCTCATCCCAAACGACGTCGATCCCCTTGCTCTTGATACAGCTACTTTAATCCTGCATCAATTATGCGGAAACGTCTCTTAGATGCGGACTCTTTTAATCTCAGCTCAAATCCAAATGCGTTTACATGCGTCCCAAGAAACGCCGTCGTGCATGATCGGCGGAATGACTTCATTGAATGCCTTCCTTTTATATCGGGGAGTAGTTCGAGTCGGGGGGGGGGAGGGGTGGCGGAGATTCCGCAGAGGGAGGTTCAGGGGTCGCGGGATTTAAGACGAGCGAATAAAGCGCGAGAGAAAAGTCGGCAAAGTGCAACAATTAGGCGAGGGGGTGGCTGAGGAAAAGGAAAGGGAGCAAGAATCAGCGGCATCCTCTCCGAAATATCGCTCATAATTTAATCTTTAAAACGCAACTTTACAACCCCCATGGAAAACGCAGAGAAATTCCTCTCGAACTAATCGCATCTGCGCCTTTTCACAGGGCACAAGCTCAGTAGGAACGGAAAATTTCACTAATTGCGTTATTTGAAAAGCACTCGTAACAACTTTACGAGCACCGGGAAAGACATTAGGAACAACACGTAATCAAATCGGGGGGTATGGGCGCTATTTAAAATTTCACAAAACAATCCCGAGAAGATAGGACGTGACGCGACTTGAAGACGGCGGAGAAAGCTCTTGCGCGGAAACAATGGACTAAATCCCTCCGAACTCCGGGTTTTTTAAATTTTTTAATAGGAGGTTGTCCGAAATACCTGGAAGACCTCCTCCCCACCATCACCACATTCTTACTGAAATGCTGCCCGAAGTGTTTTTCTGACATGCTCGATGCTCTGTTCAAATCAGACTCTGTTTTTGTCGAAAGGACTTACGCAAGACAGTTTCAGTTGCAAATATCAATGCTTGTTTCGTATTTTTGTCGCAATCACCCCTTCACGAATATCATTTTTTTAAATCCTTGCTAATATTTATTTTTTACCGAATCACTAACTTCTTTTCTTACTTTTAGCCAATAACTAGAACTCACAGCAACTATTACTGATGTGTTTTTCATTATTTAAGACTAATCGAATTGAATTATATTGCAATCATTTGAAAAGTTGAATTTTAATAGGTTTTTATTGTGAATGAATATTGTTCAAAATGTTAAATACTAACAGCTTTTCTTTAGATTTTGGCTATAGATATCGCTATTTTTTGAGCAACGCCAAACTAACAATATAAATTTACCACTTTTTAATCCATACATTTGTTGCTGAAGTGGAATCATACCCATTAAATCAAAGTCTGGAACAAGCTATACACAAATTCCCGGAAAGTTTTCGAAACGATAGTTTTAAAATTTAAGACTCTAGTGTTGTAAGAGAGGGAAAGATCAAGGGTCATCTCCCGGAAAATTGTCAAAATCCAAGTTTTACATCTCCAATTTTAGGCTGTATTTGTTAATATTTTCGTAATTATATTTTCAATATCAATGAAGTTAAAAATAAATGAACATATTTGATCGTTTTGCCACCCCTAGAGGTGCTACTGCCGCAAGGCAAATGCCTTCTCTAGCCCTTCCTTTAAGCAGGCCCAAGGGTTGTCCTGATGGAAGACAGCGTCCTTAAAAGCTGGACTACACAAGATTCAAGTAATAAGCATTGGTGAACTATGCAACTTTTGGCTAAACGGCAAACCATTCGGCTGATTTCGTTGAAAGATATAGCCCCCTAGTTCCCACCCTCTATAGGTGTACGAGAACCCATGCATTGTAAATTCGGCGATCGATACTTTCTCTCATAGTAAACTACAATTGAGGCAGTGAGAAGCAAAGGGATACAAGTGGCAAAATTAAAATTTTTTTAGATAACCAGTACAAATGGTAGGTGAACCTCTCCCCTGTCTTGGGGCAAGAGATAGTACTAGTAGTCCTGGTAGGTTTGGTTATACAACATGATTTAGAAAAACTTTTCAATGAAAGACAACCTAGGACCTTATGTTTAAACGCGTTTTACTCAAAACTTGAAAAGGTCAAATAACATCCCTTTACTTCTCACTGCCTCAATTCAACTTATAACCTACCGCAGGGTTATTTAAAAATAACATTTAACTTGATTTCTTCTTATTATCAACTTCATAACTAACGCCCTATTAACTCTCTCTTATTTTTTTTACAACTCAATTTACCAAACAAAGTGGAGTTAGTGCCGAAAGCGCAGGTTAACACGCGGCTGTGAGCAGAAATCCAGAGTACCTAGCTCTGCGAAAAGAGTGGGAACATATTGTTTTCAAAAAGTTAATTTAACGATGAACTCCGAAAAGAAAAATAAACGCAGGTGTTGTATCTCTAATTCTTGGAAAGGTATGTTGAGCACGCGTAGCTTATTTATTGTTGAAGACGGGGGGTATCGGAAATCAGTTTGCATGCAAATGAAGCAAATCTGTTGCACGCAGATTCCGTCTCTGCGGAGCGACGGCCTCGACTTGTGCATATCTGCCTGCGTGCCAAACGCAAATTTCCCGCCCCGTTATCTTGACAGCCCGTAAAAAGCCCTTTTCTCGTCACTAGATGTCGCCACCGAAGAGCACTCTCTTCCGAAGAAGAGGACAGATCTCTCTGACTTTTCTTCTCCGATGCTATAATTAGCGACGTAGCCGGGGTCACGTGCGACGATCCGGCCAAGCGGCAGAGCAATAAAAGGCGAGAAAAGGGGGCCCCCTCGCCGTTTTCCGGGCCAAGGGGCCGCGAGCTTCTCCGGGTTCCCCTCCCGTTTTGCAAGAATTAATTACCGTGAGTAGGCACTCGGCAGTTACTCGGGGCAAACTTTGGGAGTTAATAGTTATTACTGGGGAGTTATTAAGCTCTCTTAATGAATATTCATGGTCCGGCTCGCGATGAACAGCTATATAAATCTACAACGCTTGAACTGCGGCGGGGCTCGGCAAAACTCTCGCGTCTAAACAATGGCAAATTAAAACCCATTTGCTTATAATGAAGCAGGGCCCCCCTGCTTGATTAATGGTAATCTTCGCAAGCTGTTCCCGTGTTCCTCGGTGTGAGCATCTCCACATTTCGAGGCGGGAGGGAAGAAGAAGCTCTCCCCAGAAGAAAAGAAGGTTGCAGTCCACTTGATCCGCATCCGCGGAGGGAGGGACAGTCGTAATTAATGAGGCGCTAGTGTTATCCGCCCCGTGCCTCCAATCACTGTGTTTACAACCGACGAACACATGCGCCCGCTCGAAACACTCGGAGCGTGACACGATGTTGCCTTTTCGCGGCGAGAGCGCAATTTTTAAAAAAGATAGCGGTGGATAGTTTTCAGCACGTCTCGTTGCACCTTTTGCGACGAGTCAATTTATTGCACTTTCCCTTCGTCGCTTTGTCGCCCCTGCAGCCACATAATTCCGGTCCTCGGCCGTCAGCCACTCTTGTTGCATGCCACTCTCTCTTGTGGAGCCCAAAAAAAAAGGGCTGTGCCACCGACCGTCGGAGAGAGAGAGAGACAGAAAAAACTGCACTGCGATTCAGTTTTGCGATTAATTTAGGCTGCCATCGATATTATCATCAGCCATGCATCACAAAACATTCAGGAAAGAATTAGGTACTAAAAGCTTACAACAAGCACACTCTATGCAAAAATACGCAGTCATACGAATATCATCCCTGAATCCGGACTGATTGGTCGACCGAATTAATGAAAGTCCGGATTAAACAAAATATATAAATTGAGCAAAAGAACATGAAAAAGCTACTGTACAGAGCACAAATTGTATTTTGAATTATGCAGAATGAACCATAAAACTGCATAAGAGAAAATTACAAAAATACAAAATACTCCTTACAAAAATACATTCTTGCGCTAACTCGCTTTCGATTTATCCGATATGTACGTCGAAATGGTTGTCCGGATAAACTGAAGTCCGCTTTAATAGGTACCGGAATAATGAAGTTTACTGTATAAGCTGATATTTAATGTTGCTTCTAGGGCATCAATGTGTACGAATTGAGCTTTTACTTTCATTCCACAAAAAGCATAATTAAGGTTTTCGTTTAAAGATTGTAGCTATCGACTGCCGCGGTTATCAATATAAGTTTCAAGAAGAAAGCTATAATAAACTACTCCGCAACTTATCCGCAAAAAGAATCTTATAAAAATGGTTTTAGTATGCTAGTGTGGATTGATTTGCATTCTATGTGGCACAACAACAGAACATCACATAATTACAAAACCACTCGGAAATTTTTCTTAGTGTCAAAGTAATTTATACATATTTTCTGATATATTTTTTTATAATCATTAAAAACCTAAGTGTAACTTGAGATGGATTACGTTTTAAGGAAAGTAATTATAAACTCAAATTTTCTTTTTTTTTTCTGCGACCACCCGAGAGATTCAATCGTTTGCTACTATTGGATTATCAAAACACATGATATCCGAACCCTTGACCACGCAAATCTCTCTATTATGCCTATCCCTAATATATACACATATTTTCCGAATCATTTATTTCCAAAGGTAAAATAATATATAGCGATATTCAGTGTAAAGAGTAAGCACCAAAGTACGAAAATATTTGACGATTAATATCGATTTTTTCATCGAATTACCATAAAGCATGATCTCATTTTCGAGCGAGCGTAAGCTCTGCTGTTTCGTGACAAGGTCACGCAGTTTAACACTTGCGTGAGAAAGGGACACGCATCGGACATCAAGTATCCAGAGCCATGAACAAGACAAAAGTTCAGCTTATCTGTAGCTGCGAAATATAGGAAACCAAAGCTGGGCCCCGGAAATCATATCCTCAATGCACACCCAAGACCGCACATTACCACTTTTCTTCAAGACATTAACTTCCTGGCCCACAGCAGTTTAAGAGAGAAAGTCGTTTCGAAAAAGGTAAATTGACGCAGTGAGAAGCAAAGGGATGCAAGTTAGACTTTTTGAAGTTTTGAGTAAAACGCGTGCCAAGTAGACTTCCATTGAAAAGTTTATCGGTATCATGTCGCCGAGCTACACCCACCAGGGCTACTAGTACTATTTCCTACCCCCAAAACCATGAGAGTTCCCCCTACCATTTGCAGTGGCTATCTCCAAATTTTTAATTTCGGTACTCACACCCTTTTACTTCAACGTGCTTCAACTTTCGTGACGAAACGGGCAAGAATCGCGTCATCCGTGAGATCGTGAACCAAGAGTTTTCGTCTTGGAATTTTTCCAAATATCAAGTGGTGCCGTCCTCATCTCTTTTATTTTAAACCATTTGAAATTTTCCCCCAGTCGCACTTTCTGCAAAGTGCTGCCATGTGATAATGATTAAGCCCCAAGGCTTGAAATATGATATTGGCTACAACATTAGTTTTACAAATTACTATAGAAGAAAGAGAGGAACTTGTGGTGTGGGCTGTGATAAGTTAAATTGAACGTAGCCGGGGCTCTTGTCGCAGCGAGTCATTTGCGTTATATTTTATGACGTTCCTATTTTTAATTCTTCTGTTTAGTCAGTAGTCGCTGGGACAAAACTGTGCTCTTAATGTTGCTTCGAGGACAAATGCATCAGGAAATTCCAAGGACGCTTTCACCGCGGTAAATATATGATAAAAGTTACGATGCATGGGCATAACGAAGATCGATGATTTGTTACTACACTACTAGTATAGTGGAACTCATTAGATTTACTAGAGTATGATCATTTAATAAATAACCGTAGTGTGCGTACTAAGGATTCATTCACGTAACATAGTTTTTAATGAGAAACGAATTTGAGAAAAGTTCTGGAACAATTGCTTTGGTGGAGAGAAACGTCTGTGCATTTTTCGAGGACTTAACGCTTTGTGTCTTTCATTGTAGCCAAATAAAATAGTTTCTCTAATTTGTGTAACTCAAATGCATGTGCCTTAAATTTTTCATTGCTTTTAAATTTGGTGAAATCTAAATATTCAGTTGGTAAACTTTTGCTGGTAAACAACTGGCATCATAATAGTAACTGATTTCTGCTCCACAGTAATAACTGCAACTGTCACTTCAGAAAAGTGGAATAAAAATTGGGGAAATGAAGGCAGACTTCATTCTGAAATATCAACATTCAAATATGCTTCCTGTCCTAACGAGTTTTTTTTTTTTTTTTTCTTTTTTTGTTAATTTCATTTTTTTTTTTTTTTTTTTTTGACATTTAAAGCGTTTTAATTTATTCGAACTTCAGTAAAAGTGATTCAAAAAGAAAAAAATAAATAAAATAAATACGTCATCTCTCTCAATCAGAAAAAAAAAATTCTTTACGAACAGCAAATAAAAATATTTATCTTAAGAATTTATTTCTAGTAGTCAGCAAATTTTACATGCAACATTCTTTCCTTTTTTTTTTGAAAAAAATAAATAAATAAATAAACGCGTTGGAACTGCAAAACATTATAAAAATCATATGCCTGAAAAATGAATGTAATTAATATTGCTTACAGGTAAAATCAACTACTTAAATGTGTAAAAAATAAAGTAAAGTATAGAATGTAAGCCGAAAACATATGTTTATCGTTTCTTCTTCTTTTTTCTTGAATGAGTTAACATTCATAACCTTTATGATAGGCTTGGATATATTTTGTTGATTAGGTGGAATGCATCCTAAAATATTAGGCATTGAATTTAAAGTATTAACTTGTGCCTTGGGCTCCTGTCATTAACGTACACGTAATGCAGAAATCTTTTCTAATAATGAAGATAATATTGCTTTTGTCAGTATAGCCATAAACTCAAGATACTTTGATGAAATTTTGAGAAGAAAATATTTTGAAATATAGTTTTGAAATATAGAAAACATTTTTCCCGTTTATTTCAACTTCAAGAAAAATAATAATTTCGTAACTTTTGATCCAGACATTTGAACTGACAGTTTGCGACAAAGAATTAAAACTATTTGTTGATTGAAGAGCACTTTTCGACGAAAAGATTTGACAAATATTCGAATAGTGGAAAAACCAGAAGTAGATTAGGAGTAGTTTCTTCAATAAAAGAATAGTTTCGTCAGTTTTGTTTCAAAAACTGGAATTGACATTTTTCGACAAAAGAAAAAAAAAAGAAAAAATGACGATTAGAAAAGCACTTTTCGACGAAAAGATTTGACGAAATTTCGAATAGTGTAAAAACCCGAAGACCCCTTGCTCGGGCACCTAGAGATGGATCAGGAGTCGTTTCATCAAGAAAAGGAGAGCAGCGGAACAGGGTGCAGAAAAGCCCACTTCATCTAGATTCCTCGAAGCGAAGCAACAAAACCACAATGAGTGATTATTTTCTAATTACCATCACCAGTTTGAGCACGGGCAACAGCGAGAGTGATAACATCGCTTGACACAATCCACACTCATCCCGGGTGTTTATTTTGTAGAGGCAAAAATGGCCGTCCACCCGCCCCTTCCCGCCAGGCATTTAAAGCAAAATCTGCTCTTAGCAATAGGGACCACTAATTGCTGGGGTAAAGCACGGCAGTTCCTAATCAAGAGATAGCAATGTTAATTACGGCCACAAAGCCGACATATTTTCCCTTAATTTGTGCAATAAAAGGGTTTGTAACGGCGGCGTATCTGATATGGCGGCGGCGGTAATTACAAAACCCTCATTTACATACGCTATCCAGTTTAACGGGCGCCCAGTCCGCTCGCCTGGAAATTCCGTTCGTCCGTCTGTCTGTCCGCACCCCTTCCCATTTTCTCCCACTGTTTTGTGAAAAAAAAGGAAATAAATAAATAAAATTATTCTCTCCTCTTCTTGGCTGCCCTCACGGATTTTTAACTCTCATGAACTCGAAATTCGGCGGCGACGTTAAAACGTCTAATTGAACGTGTTTAAACGGGCGGGAAAACGAGTGTTTAATGTGGATAACTTCTTACTTTTTAATACGCTTTTAACTCTGACTCTGAAGAGTTGGGACCTTCTGGAAAATATCCCGATTAAGGAAGCAAGCACTCTATAGCTACCGTGCTTGAGCCTCGTTTGGTGATCTTTTGTTTTATCGAAGCGTTTGACTCCCCGACGAAGCGTTCTCTTCTTTTTCGTTTAACGGTTTCGTTTTTGAGCTTTGATATTTACGTGCCCATTTTAGTTTGATCATTTAAGCGTCTCAAAAATGTTCGCATTCCAGTTTAGAATTTCGCATTCCGTTTTGTTTTATTTAAAGCTCCAGATGGGTGAATAATTTCCACGAATTCGAATATCGAATACTTCTCCTCGTTTAATTGATAATTTTAATTTACGTTTTCGTATATTTACTGTTAAATGAATGATATTCATTAAATAGTGAACTTTTAAGTGAAATTAAAGATACTCTACTTAATACTACGCGGGGGGATCTTCAACCTTTTTCAAATTATACTATCTTTGATTTCCGCACAAGATTAAATCGAGGTTGTTTTTTTTTTTTTTTGGAAATTAATTGAAGTTACCCATAGTTTGAACGTCGAATTATTTTCGTATGTGAACTCAGTAATTACGATTGCAAACAAGGAATACATAGTATTGCATAAGCTATGCAAAAAAAAAAAAAAAAATCCGAGTTCCCATTTCGTCAAGATTTTAATCACTAGGGGTTTTTTTTCTTGCAGATTTGCGGTAATTAAATTAGCATCATGATTTGCTTAAAAATTATTTATCCAATAAATTTAGAAAATTTCTACAAATCGCAATTTGAATATGAAAGAACATCATTTTATATTCGGGAAACGTGTAATAATTCACTAACTAGAAACGTATAGATGATCGACGATTTCAACTTAATTAATTAGGATGATCAAGGTTTCAGAGAAAATTCAAGTCAATTTTTAAGTTAAGATTTTTCAAGTTTTTAAATTTATAATTAAAAATCCTGACGTGATGGTATGGAAATAAAAGTTATTATCGGAAATAGTGTTGAAAATTGAATGGAAATAAATTATAGAAAGATGTATAACTAAACACATCCAGTATATTACAAGTTAGTGGGATGTATTATACGACCGAAGGGACATTACGGGTTGGAATTGAATAAATAAGAAAAATTTACAGTGAACGTTTTGCTGCCAAGTTAAACAATAAAAAGAACAGTAGAAAAAAACAAAAAATATAACTAAAATTGAGTTTACGAAAATACTATTCTTATTGTCCAATTTTGTTTAGAAGAAAAAAAAATGAATTTTGAAAAAACAAAAAGTGAAGCAAAGTTTACTTGAAGAGATAATTTGAAAGTTCATTCATTCTGTATCAAAATGTAATGTTCTGATTGCATAGTTCTATGTTGGTGGATAGTAATAATAATAATTATTATTGTTATAATAGTAATAATAAAAATAATTATTATTACTATAGTAATAATGATAATAATTATTATTATAGTAATAATAATTATTATTATAATAGTAGTGATAACAATAATAATTGTAATAATAATAATAATAATAATATTTTGTAATAACAATAATAATAGTAATAATAATAATTTTTATATATTGTAATAACAATAATAATAGTAATAATAATAATTATTATATATTGTAATAACAATAATAATAGTAATAATAATACTATTAATAATTGTTATTATAATAGTAGTAATAACAATAATAATTGTGATAAAAATAATAATAATTGTAATAGTAGCAATAATAATAAAATTATCAATAATGAAAAATAGCTTTGTAATAACAAAAGTATATTAGAAAGGGAAGATTTCTTTCACAGTAAATTTATTTATTTATTCAAATATTTATTTTTCTTCGACAACAAACACAAAAGATTACTTTTAATTACTTGCTCAAATATATGGCTCGAAAGAGTTCAAGTTAACAAGAGACAAATAAAAATTTTGCGAATAAAATCCATTTTTTTTACAATATAGAAACTATTTTAAAAATCAAGTATGAAATGAAGGACAATCTAACTATTATTTACTAAAATGTATTTCGAATGCGTTTTTTCATTTTGTAGCTTGCAACAGATTTTAAAAGGAAATATTCCGTCTAATTTTTTTTTTTTGTTGTATCAGATATTCCAAAATAAATAATAAAACTCCAAATCATCCAATAGGAAGTTTTGAAATCTCGTCAAATAATTTTGTTTATTCCTTCAAAATTTAACAGTCAATTTTAAGCTAACTGGTGCCACTCGTGTGAAAATCAAGATGTTAGAAAGATTTATTAACAATATCAAAATCATGTAACACGGAATAATGTACTTCTAGATTTAAAACAACGGTTTCAGTACATAACTGTTCTGAATTTTCGTGCAGTATAATAATTATTAGTATTCTGTAAGAATTACATTTATAATTAACCTCTATATTAAAATTACTCACAAAAGCTATTAGGTAAAATTGAAATATGCCATTCTTATTTCGTGATCTATTTTTAATTAATGTATCAATTTTAGAAGATTTAGACATTCCATTTTAAATGTCTGGTACCTTATCTTTTCTGTTAACTGCGCAGTGTTCAATATATTGCTAAAAAGAAAAAGAAACATTTTTTTTTTTTGAGAGAGAAAAAAAAAAAAATTCATTAACTTCTTTTAAAGGATTGCACGACTTCAGTCAAGTGTTGTGGTTTTTGAAGAATGTTTAAAGCAATTTGCAAGAAAAGCACTTTTAATTTCGCAAGCATTTTTTCTTTCTGAGAGATTTAGGAAGAAAAAGTTTGAGGGGGGGGGGCATAAAAACGTGGTCCTTAAATAATAGAACATTAATACTACAACTGTGAAAATATAGAAAATTAAATACTACTACTAATACTAATAATAATAAGATCAAAAGAAGAAGAAAAAGTCAATGACGGAAATATGCATTAAAAAAATTAGTTCATATCTGTTGGATTCTATAAATTTTTTTATAAACGCAGATTGCGGTCAAAATTGTTCATTAGTTCAACAAAAAAGAACAATATACTCTTAACATACATATGAGGCAGAGAAAAGCAAAGGGATGCAACTGGACTGTTTAAAGTTTTGAGAAAAACGCGTTTAAAGATACGGTCCTGGGTAGGCTTTCATTGATTTTTTTTCTAAATCAGGCTCTATAGTAACACCTACCAGACTTACTAGTACTATCTCTTGCCCCAGCGCAAAATAGAGGTTCTCCTACCATTTGTACTGGTTAACGCCAAATTTTTAATTTTGCACTTACATCCCTTTGTTGCTCACTACCACATATATAATAATAGTAACAAACGTAGTACAGATACGACAGCGAATCTCAGTAAAAGAGAAATTTAAAAAGTACTGTTATTTAAGAAAGTGGGTAAATTATCAAAAAAAAAAATGTTTAGCTTAACAAAATAAACTAAAATAATTTCAAGAACCTGCAAAGTGCAAAAGGTCTGAAACTCTTAAGTAGGTTTGTGATGTTATACTAGTTAAAGACCGAAAGCTAAGTTTAGCTATGAACGTGTTTCTTATTTTTGTGCAAACTTTATATTTCAAGCAATTTACATAGTTTTTGCATAATGAGGGGAAGACACAACTATGTTTCTGATAAGTTAAAATCCTTTCTAAGATTTTTTTGAAGCTTTAGAATAGGTGTTTTATCAAATAAAAGAAAATCGTTCATACACCAGGATTGATTATTTAACTTCAATGTTCTTTCGAAATCTAGAGTGCGCTCGTTCTATTTCAATGTATCCATTTCTCGTGCATCAGGATCCCCCGAAACAAACAAGTGCCCAAAACCGATATCACGTTCTTCGATCCCGCATATCAATTTAATTAAGGAATTTGCATTAAGAAAAATCAGGCGTTAGTGACGTCAGAACCGAAGATTGGGCAAAATTTGCTATTCAGAACACTTTTTCCTCCGAAAAAGAAATCCCTCTCCTATAGAAAAGGAGAAGAGAATGAAGAGTCAGTGGACTGGAAAATTGGGCAACCACCATCCAGGGATTCATTACAACAAAGAGGCATCTTATCTTCCCGGCAGGACTTTCTCTGCATAATCAACGCTTCAATTACAATTTTCATAAGGGGTACACTTTTCTCGCCCTCTATCGGCCTTATTTACGATTCATTCGCTCGTCCTCTTTGTCTAACAACCCCTTCTGGCATCTCTTCAGCATAGCTTGGCTTCAAGAGCTTTGCATACCATTCAGGTTTCGCTCCCCCTTTCCCTGCCTGCACCTTACCATTGTGTTTCCTGCACCAGAGGTCGCATGACCTCATACTCGCTGTGTAAACCATTAGCACTACAATCGCGGATTCGCCGAGATATTTTCTCATTTCTGGAGAGGCGACGAAGCTTTGTGAGCCTCAAAAATGGCTCCTCACAGTTGTTGTGACTTCTTCTGGAGACCGAACAACATGGATTACATTTATGGTGAACTTCAAAAGATCGCTTTTTTTTCAGCCACCCTACAGAAAAATCCGTTGGATGGGGAAAACGATGTACAGTGCACCGAATTAGTCTCCTCAGCTAGCAATCCGTATGATACAAGAATTGCTACAAAATACATATTTGATCGTATCTCTGTAGACTGGTTCTAAAAGGGCCTATGTCTATTTTTTTTTTTTTTGACGTATTGAGTTTTTAATGGCAAAATTAATACATTTCATTAGATTTTTATTTCTGAAATAGCCTATGTTAAATAACAAAAAGAAAGACATATTTATTTTTCCCAGTGATGTCATTGGCACTGTTTTCGAATTCAGTTCTAAAAGGGCTTTTATTTTTGGAGCAATTAACGATTTTGTCTATGGTCATTTTAGAAACAAGCAAGTTATACGTGCAGAGGCGTGCACGTAAATTTTGGGGCCCGTCACAAATGACTTTTACCGGCTCCCTCCATATTGTTTACTTCTACGTACCTACATATATTTCAACTCTCATTTTAAAAATCTCGGGTCCTCTTTAGGCTCGGACCCGGGCTAACAGGTGTCCCTTCTCCCCCCTCTGTGCACGCCCCTGTATACATGGAAACAAGATGGGAAGTCGCAATAGAGAGGTGTAGATCAGTCCTCTGGCACAGATCCCCCCCCCCTATATTTCAAAAAATTTGTATATAATTATTAAAAAAAAAAGAATCAAGCCCTGTCCCTAATCTCTTAAAAATGTGTAAGATGTCCATCAGGGAATGATCACATCACAGTAAATTAACAATTGACCTTCAAAAAAAAAAAAAAAGTTTCAAAAGTTTTTTTTTTAAAGATAAATTGGCAACAGTAACTTTCTACTTTTCAATTCGAAAATGAAAAGAGAAGAAAAACACTTCATAAAAGAAAGCAATTCTGGAATGGTGAAGAAAAAAACGCAAACCAAGCGATGAAGAGTAATGATAGAGAAAGTAAAATGTAAAAGATGAGTATAAAGTAAATACAGAATACGAAGAAGCTTTCACGGCACTTCGGTTTGAAACAGAAATCCCACATTTTTAATCACTAGAGAATATTATGTTTGTTTCACTGCATAGAAATTTTCATTTCCTGCGTTGCTGCACAACTTCTTATTTAACCTCCCAAAAACCTGAAGCAGAACCATAAATATTCTCCCAGTTTTTTTAAAAAAATATTTACATATGTCATGACTCAATAAAACATTTTTCACTATCATCATACATTGAATGTTGCAACTTTAAATGATGGTAAATTTCTGATATACAAATTTCGACATATTTACGGTACTCTCAAAAGGACATTAAACAAAATGGAATATAAGGTTATGGCAGTTTCCACTCAGAAACATGTACTCTGATTATTCAAGACAGAACCAGAACCAAAGCATCAGATGTGTCAAACTTAAGATCTATTAAAGGCTGCACTCTTGTGCCCAAAATAAGAAGTGAAATCATGTGGTAAAAAATTAATTTTTTTTTAAACTTCTGCGAAAAACATAATGAATATAGCATTGGTTGGAAAGACCATGTCCAACATGGCAGATCTGGAAAAAGTTTGACCAAGAAGCCGGATCAGGCTTTTAGCCTAATCATTGATGATGATGATAAATTTCTGAAAATGAGATTGTTATTAGGACTTCGTTTATTGGTAAGACTAATCTCTATGCTCATCGCATTAAATTATTTAATGCGTGAATGTCATTTAATATCAAAAATAAATTCAGACTAGTTTTGCTTCCATCCTCAGGACTCAAGTTTTCCCTCCTCTCGCCTGGACACAGTCACAGACATGAAAGTAATTCAGTAAGTTCTGACGTGCTTTTCGGAAGGCAATTACCAATGTTTTGTTCAATATTATGTACCTGAAGCACTCTCAGAAACACAGGAAACATTTTATCCCACGGCGTAAGATCACAAAAGTTAGCGCTGAAACTGAGGGGTAACGTTTACTACTACGGTGCTTGCAACATCTCAATGTTGGTGGTTCTTTCAGCTCAGCAATTGATTGTTTTGTTTTTCAGAAATCAAATTTCAGACATTTACAATACGTTTTTTACCTTCATGAATGATAACAAGTTAATAAGTTATGCTTTCAATGCATAAAGTGTTTGCGAAATTTTCTGTAGCCAATTTCGAGAAGATCAACGTTTATAATTAGTGTTTTTTCCTGCCATGAACAAAATAGATAAATAGAGCACTTTTTATGATTTACTCAATGTTTGTTGGTTTCTTTTTTTTAAAATACTCAGTGTACATTTTTCAATATTGTTCCGTAATGGCTCTTTGTTAGGTTCAAACTTTTTTTTTTTTTGGTTTAGAGTATGTCACAACCAGAGCGCAAGGTTTTCAAAGGACAATAAGAGGCTAATTAAACAATTGTTATAATTAGATAACAACTTTGAAGTTGCAATTACTTTCGTAATTAAACAATTGTAATTGGGAATGCATCAGGTGAAAGTTAATTGCAATTTTAGTTAGATTTTAGAAGTTTATTCAGTGAGAGATTATATTTTTAAAACGTTATCAACAAGTTTCAGTTTTGCTAGCATAACTTTGAAAGCATCTTCATTCTGAAGCAGGGCCGGATCAAGGAGTCATAGGCGCTTAGGCGTTAGAAGTGATGGGGCCCCCTAGAGCCATCGTGAGGTGAGAAAACAGGATGGGGCTCTGTAGCGTCTAAATTTTTCACATCATACGTGCAACACATATAGTTTTATTGAATACAAACAAGGAAGGAGCACCCCCCCCCTTTTTTTTGAAGAAAATATAACTTTTTATTTTGTATTTGCAACTTTGATATTTCTCCGGGGCCCCTCAGGACCTCGGAGCTCCTAGGCTACTGCCTACATTGCCTATTTGGTAATCCGGCCCTGTCTGAAGCTTATTTTCAGACCAATAGATATTTTTTATATGATTGCGGTAAAAACAAGAAGTTCCGTCCAAAACTAAACGAGCTTACTTTACAGCATGCCAAAATCAACTTTCTGGCATATGATCAATGTTTTCTTTTTAGCCAGATTGCTAATTATTACAGGAAAGTAGGCTAAGAAAAAGATACGATTACGTTGACAAAAGAATTTAATTTATAATTATAAAGAAGTACAATTCGTGGACTGAGGAAGTATTTCCACTAAGTAACTACAAATTTGGCAAAATAGACCTTTTTACTCTTGTTGGAAATTTTTGTTTGAAACAAGACATAAATACCTGTAATTGAAAAAAATTTAGAAATGGTAGTAAAATAACATTTAGTCAAGTCTACACATTCTCCAACAGTCGTATTTTTTAAATAAAATCTGAGTTTTACTGAGCTGAATAGCAGCTACCTAGCTGTAATATTCGACCTCCGAAATGATAACAATTAATAATTACTTTTCAAAATTTGAATCGATTACAATTGATTGTAACTAGAAATTACGATTGTATTGTTTGGTCTCGTTGGAAATAAACATGAAATTAAAATAAATGGTAACTGAGCTTTTGTTTGTTTTTGAAACAAATGTTTTCCTAAAAAGCGTTTTGGGTGCGAAAATATTCGATGGAAATCTGAGGTTCATTACTCGGATGCAGGAACTGAGTGAATGGACTAAAACGTAACAAAAACTGTGATGGAAAAAAAAGTAGATGGTCTAAAAACGAAGTCGCCAAACGTGACACGAATACAAGGGAGCAGTCCACAGGGAATCTCCAAGTAAATAATCCAAAACGCATTGTTATAACATTTTAGCATTTGCATAACGGGAAAAGGGGGAGCTTTCATCGAGGAGAGGGGGGTGAAGCGTGTAGTTGAAAAACGTGTAACGATGCGTGCAGAGATAATAAAGTTTAAAAGGGGGCGGTAATACATGCACAAGCAATGTGAAAAAGTTTGTCCTCCAAGCACAAAGAAGCAATAGGAGCGGAAATTCTGAGAGATATATATTGCCGACGGATAGATTTGCAATGCAAGATGCAGGTTGTGAGATTAGCGGTGGGAAATTGCTGTTGTCCAAGAATGGGCGAGCGGATAGTATCCCGATTTCTTTTTCACTTTTTATTTAAGGAAGAAATATTTCCTCCTTTCTTCCACTCCCTTTCTCAGTCTGTTGCTTCGAAACGATCCCGACACCACACATACATGTATGCGAGCATAAAGCGATGGTCTTGAAAAATTGGTGGTTACAGAAATAGGTTCGCCTCGGCGCATGTGAAAGCTTTTTAAACGAACTGCAGTCCCGGCATATTTGCCTATATATTACGCGGGAATTTCGACCATTTTTTCCCCTTTCGCGGCAGTTCGTTTCAATGTATGTTCGGTGGAGGAGAGAAAAACCACTTTCAAGATGCATAGCCGTTCCGTTCTATCATAGTTTCCAAACTTTTGATCTCCAGCAGCCATCCTTTTGCGCGAGAAGACTCCAACACAGGTCGTTTTCCCATTGTCGTTGAAACGTGCTCAAACTGTTCCTTTATGCAAATACCGTAACGGATTTTTGCATCGCATGAATCTTTGAGCAGTCTTTTCTCTCATATTCTGTTACTTGTGGGATGCTCTGTATTTTAAGATTTAATGGAGGACAGCTGTCTCTTGTTTTGGCATTTAGTTGGCAGTATTTATTTACAGGCGGTACATTAATCTTTCTTTTAAAAACCTTCTTAAAGCGTTATAAAGACCTAAAATTTTTCGAAATATTACTTTCGTATTTTTGTTTAGGACGTAATATAGGAGCTGAATTGCTTTATTTATCGGTTCAGTAAGCATTTGCGTTGATTTTGATACCGCAACATTTAGAATTTTTATGATGTTTATTATAAATTGTATAGATGTGACGCAAGAAATATTTCAGTTTAAAAGATAGTTAAAATGAACTAACAATTCTTAAATACAAGTCTCTAAATGCAATTAATTGTCGAAACAGCAAGCAGCTATTTTAGATAAGCGATGAAGGCTTTCAATCATTTCAAAATGTTTAACAGATAACAATTTAATTTAGATATTAATAAATAATCGTAACATTTGAGGGTAGAATTTTGAACTCTAAATTAAAAAAAGTTTCATTCTCCTAGTAACTTGCAAGTTCAAGATAAACTGCGACAGCACTACATCTTAAACAGAAGTCTCAACAGACGGTTTGCCAAAAGGGTAAACACAACACACACACACACCAGGATCAAATTGCTGCCGTTCCAGTACCACTTTCCGGACAAATTAATTTCCCTTTTTTCTAAAATTAATCACAATTTAAGATCAAATTAATTTTTATTGGCTTTCTGGTACTGGAAAACTTACGAATTCATCCCTCACACAATCATACACATATAGACATGGGCATTGTTTAACATATAAAATGTAGTATGGGTATCAAAATAAAATGCAAAAAAGAAATAATAAATAATAAGAAGGATTATAAGAACAGATGTCTTGTTAGTTACAGATTATCATGCGAGTAAGTATGTAAAATATAAATATGCGAATACATTCAGCCATTAAAAAACAGTTCCGAAAATAATATGTTTCGCAAATAAAGTTCTTGTAGGACTGAAATAAATTATTAATTGTTAGCAAAAGAATTGAACAAAATAATTGAACAGATCATTCAAAAACACTGAAAATAGAAGATGAAGAAAGAAGGACGCTTACATTGTCAGTGCTGATATATATATATATATATATATATATATATATATATATATATATATATATAGGGTTAGGGTATGCTGCTCCCACCCACTGACGAAGAAGCAGATCAATTGCTTATATTGTTGTTCTTGTTTTTGTTCATTTTTAATAATGTTGTTCATTTGTCGTTTGCATACCTACAAGTTAACACAATTTTTAAATCCTAAATATTTGATATAGTTTTAAGTGCTGCAGTTTTGCGCCTCGTCTATATTAATTTTTCGTTTGTTTAAAAAATCTCTCTCTCTCTCTCTCTCTCTCTATATATATATATATATATATATATATAGAATATACAGAAACAATCACAATAAATTAGATACATTATGTGAACTATGCAAGACATAGAGAGAGAGTTTGTGCGTGTGTGCTAGAAATACTAATTTTAGTTTTGTCAATTCGATATTAATTCTGATAACAATCAATCAGGAAAATGTTATTAATAAATTTCCGAAAGTAAAAATATCTACCTTTAATCGCTTCTTAAAATTTAGCGAAGCATTAGCTGCCTGTTTCTAGAAGGATGAAGAAAATTAAATAACTGAATGGACTTGATTTGTTCAAAGCTTGATTTTTTTTTTTTTTTTTGAGCTGAGCGGATAATTCTAAGTACTATTTCTTTATTTTTAACCAATGTTTTTTCCTAAATATGTATATGGGGCATTCCATGGTATTTTTGACATTATGTAGAGTCCGTAACGTGACCTTTTTTGCCATAACTTTTTAATTTACCGTTTGATTTGCAAGTTATTTTAATATTCGCTGGTGTGTTGGTAGGAAAAGATCAAAATAAAATAATATGCTAATCAAACAGTAAATTAAAAAGTTATGGCAAAAAAGGTCACGTTACGGACTGTACATAAATGTCAAAAATACCGTGGAATGCCCCATATGTACATATACATATGTAGATACCTAGATATTTATAGACTTTAATACATTGATATCAATATGAAGAGAGATGATTACAATAAAATGAGAGAGACAAGTGAAATCGCCTGAGGTTAAAAGTCTAATTTTTGTCTGGCAGGGTAAATATATACGTCTCTATCAAGGTAGATAAGAGAGGAATGTGTATTGGAAAACAACGGGACCCTTTGTAATTCTATTACTTTTCAATATGTCGGCTTAAGTCACGCGATTTCGGCAGTTCGAATGGCGGAAAAATATCCGAAAAGTCCCGTAATGATGGTGCCTTAGGCACTGCTGACACATTCAATCCGTTTCCCATTTCAGGATATCATCAACCCCCCCCACCCCTCCCCCAGTCATTCCATCACGTATTGTTGCGGGTCCCATGGCCATCAAAACAAAATGCGATGTTTCCTCCAACGGATATCTGTCGATATGGGAACAAAGTGCGAGGACATCGAACGACGAGATATACAAATGCAGATAAGGACAATAGAAAAGAGGTCCGTTACTACTTACTAATAATAAACACCCGGCACGCAAGTCCAGCCTGGTAGCACGATCGAAAATCATCGCCGGTGGAGGATCATCATCGATAGTATTCTTTCGCCAGCGCACAGCGCAGACCCCCCCAAAATAATCACAGACACAATTAGTGACTCTGCCATGGCTACTGGGAACCGATATCAATGAGCGATTCACGTGCCGACAGACACAATAATAAAAGGAATGGTAATTTGGGGAGTTGGTTCTAGAACTCGGCAAATACTGGTGCAAGCTTTTGCACACCCATTAATAATGGATGGGTACGAGGAATCTCGGTTCGGCACGCGACCGGCCACCCGGGGCACGCGGTCACTCGGACCACCGCGTCGGCATTCGGGAAACTCGATTTTAGGGATTTTTCGGGAAAAGCAGAGAATCGGGGTCTCTCAAGAAGAGGGAAGAAGACACGCGATCATATCACGCGCCCGCCGAAGGAGGAAGTGATGAGCGGCGTAAGTTGAAAGGCGTTGTTCGCGGGGAAAGTTGAAAGGTGTTTGCAGCTTAATTAATCGATGGGGGAGAGGGATGCGGGAGAGCTTCCGGAGGGGTATAGCTTGCACAATGCACAGGCTGCATGTTCGGAAGTGGAAAAAGAACGATGGACAGAGGTTTGATTTTTTTTGTATGTTGTACAATTGGAAGAAAAAGGTTACAAAGCATTTATATAGTTTCAGCATTTAACAAAGAAACAAAAAACCTGCTTCTGTAAATTATTTTGAATTCTGACATCCTGAATTCAAATTATGTTCTTCGTAATCACGAATTGCGATAGGACCCTATTCGTTGGGTTTCTTGATTCTACTAATGGCTCGAATCGCAAACAGAACTGCAAAACACATGATTTGAATTCAAGAAGTCAAAATTCAAATGAACGCCAAGGGTTGGGTGTTGTGTGCAGGATGCTGTTTTTATCAAAAGAGGATTGTAAAAAATGGGTTTTGATAAAGTTGATTCCGCGGGACATGAACGAGGGGCCGGAGGAGTCGCCGCCCAAGAGGAGCACCCGCATGTGGAGGCAGGTGGACTTCAAAAAGCATAGACCATCCAATAGGGTCAAGTGAGAACAATAAGCAGTCGTGATTGCTCAAAAAAAAAAAAAAAGACTATAAAATGTAATTTAAAACACCCCATATTGTTTGAGTTTTGGAAGCATATTCTGCTGTTGATTTTACTGCCTCAATTGGACTTCTAACATCACGGGAAGAATGAAAGATGTACGTACAGAAATTTAAAAAAAAAAAAAAAAAAAGAAACAAATGGAAAAATAACCATTTCCCTCACACATGGACGATAGCTCTGCTTAATTTAAAAAACGTTTATCCAATTTTACTGCCAACATTTATTTTTAAAAGTAATCGCCAGCTATTTCATAGTCATAAAAATCATCTTTATTTGTGCACGTCTCTCTCTCTCTATATATATATAAATAAATAAATAAATAAAAAAATAATCCAGCCAATATCATAGAGGAAATCCAAATATTTTCATAAAATTAAAACTATTACGAGAAATATATCAAGTGGAAAGCACAATTTGATCTTTTTCTCCGAAAAGCGCCAAATAATTAGATAATTATGTAAAATGTAGTCTATTTTGAGAATCTTAAATTAGTTGCAAAAGATTCGTGATCAATAATCATCTTTAAGCGATAGCTTTACTTGGAGAGAGTTGATTCGGATCGAAAATATATAATTAACTAAATACATAAAAAAAAAACAACAAAAGCGACCTCTGAAGTATTAATAGTTGCATAAAGTATTTAGCTTATAGTCACTGACCATTTGAGCTCCCACAATGTATCACAAAATTCGAAGATTGATAAAATTAATCAGATTCTTATTAATGAGTAATTAATAATAACTAACTTTTGTGTCTTCTTTTTTTCTATAAGGTACTAAATAATTTAATTTACTCTTCTGATATTATTAATTACATCCAACTTGCTGTTTCAAATAGGACTCTTAGGAGTCGTTCAAGTTTTAAAAATATTTTTACCAGATTTAGCTGTGCTGATATTTTTTTTTAGTTTTACAAACATTTTAACATTCATTGTCGTGATTTAGATATTTTTAACACGTCATTTTACAATTTTAAGTCTAGATGTTTTAATATTTCAAAAGTATAATTTGTTTTATTTGCTATTTTTATATTCTTTTTGTCACTGTAATTGAATTTTCTCTGTAGTGTGCAATACTTTTAATAAATAAATAAATAAAATAAAATAATTGCAAAATAAGTGATATAATTACATTGTACACTTATTGCCGTTTACATCAGTGCATGAGAATTCCTAACCAATTGACAAACAAGAACAAATTAGTGCTCATTTTTTAAGAAATATAAAAGTCAAATATTCTAAATAGGTTTCTTTCTTTCTTTATTTTTTTAATGCAATGTCAATTGTAATGGAGCACAACACGTATCTGCGATCACCCCGGGACAAGGGTCAAACGTCTTAGCGTTCAGGAAATAAACAGATTTAGCTGTATCACCAGGCGGTTCTCAGATTCATAAAGCCATTTCTTGATTTTAAGTTTTTGCTTTTTGGTTGAATTTACTTTATTCGACTACAGAAAAACGAATAAGATAAGTTGTCATACCAAAAATTTATAACGAAATTCGAAGATTAACAAAATTAATCAGATTCTCATAAAGAAGTTGTGTTTCATAGGAAAATAAATAATTTTTTGAAAGTTTACAATTATCGTCAATGCATTCGAATCAGTGCATGCTGTTTTATAACCAATCGACAAATATGAGCGAATTAGTAGCAGTTTAAGGAAAATAAAAGGAATAAAATATGTATAAAGCCAAATATTCTTAAAGTATTTTTTGTTTTAATGCAATGTCAATAGTAATGGAGCACGACACATAGCTGCTTTTATCACGCGGAAAGGGTGTCAACTTTAGGCATTTTAGGGTTAGGGATTCAGTTCTATTTCGGGTTAATCCGGAACCAAAGATTCGAAACGTTCTGAATCTTCAATTAAACACAATCCACGAAATTCTTCTTTTTAAGCTATATTATACATGATAAATCACATTACAAAACATGTAAATGAAAATAATTGATGAATAAATAAAAAAAAGCCGAAGAAGAATGAGGATGTTGAATAAATGAAATTCCTACTGAAGAGAAAGTGTCACGGATTGAAAGGCGGGCGTGAAAACGAGCAGAATATTTTCAATACTTGACCCATAATGAAAACACGGGAAAGTGAAGAAAGTGAAAGAATCGGAATCACTTTCAGATGAAAAAGAGCGTGGCGAGGTGAAATGTTGATTACGTGCCACAGGTTTAGAACACCGATGAGTGCTATTTGATGTACTGTCATTTAGCTATCAATTTAGATGAAAAGCCGAGATTTAACGCAAGAACGATTTAGCTGAGCTTTTTATTATTTTTTATTTTGAAGCAAAAAATTACATGAAGGTTGAAAACTATTTTTTAAAAAGGCCATCATTCAAAAATTAATCTTCCATTTTATTTTTGTAAAAAATTTTAAGGTTTCGTTAATACTTAGCAATAAATAAATAAATTATATATATATATATATATATATATATATATATATATATATATATATTATTTATTTATTTATTTATTATATAAGTAGTGGTTTTATCGTACTTAAGAGTTTTACGATGTGTATTGTGCATACAGTTGTACTGTTTAAATAATTTAACGAAACTTTTTATTATTTTTTTAAATCTTTTATTTAAAGATAACAATGAAGAAGAGTATTAGAGAAGGATTAATCTATCGTTTTTTTGGGAGGGGGAGGGAGTGTTGAATGAATATTTGCTTTAAAAATAATAGCGACTACGAAAGAAATTCACATCAATTCATCTAAAAAGCCAGGACTCATTTTATGAATACCATGTTTGAACTTCTGGATCAAAATGGCTACCAATAAAGATTGGCCTTACTTAGGGGAATTAGGTTCATCCTCCTATCGAAGAAAATTAAAAGCTATTTTAAAATAATTACTAATCTTAAGCCGAAGCAAAATCAGTAGCTTGAGTAAATGAAAAATATTTGGTTGAAATAAAGATTTCTTGGACTTCAACGTAGAAAAACTTTTGATTAAATTTTCCCAGAACAAAACTTCTGTCGCAAATGTTTTGTTCTACCTTTGGGATGCATCTCCCGTTTTGAAATATGAAAGCTTAAAATTTAAATCGCTAAATTTTCCCTCAAATTCAAAAACTCGACAAAAAATGTTCCCTAAAAGTGTATAACATAACACTGTCAGCCCGTTCAAAGGAATTTCTATTGAATGACTTAAAAGAAAGTTTACTCACGCCTACGCCCATGTAGCTGGAGCCCGCCGTTATTAGCCAGACTGAGATATCAATTACGTATCTCCCGTTTTATGGTTTGAATAATGGCTGTACTAAAGTCGCCGATAATGCCAAATGACATGAAAATATTTGTACTCGTTATATACGGCTAGTCCTGATACTTCGGATTGTTTCGACTTTTTCCTTTCTCTATCTTCGTGTGGTCGATGACAGATTGCCGCAATTGTACTCGAACCCGATAGATAACAATAATTCCCCTAATAACGCTTACGACACGAGAATGCAAGTCGTAAAACGATCAAAAAGCAAACACCGCAGTATATCCGCCGAAAAGATAAAATGGCAAGTATTTGACAGACTCGGCCTTTGCTTGAGACTGTAAATCCTCAAGATACGGGTGGTAAATTGCGCTGGTGAAGATTGCACCTATAATATTTTGGGTAAATAGATCGGCGATTCGGTTGCTTAACGTGTCTTAAGATATTGGAACGATCTGCACGTGGAACTTTCGAAATTCCGTTGCGTTTTTGAATTAATTTACAACGAATCACAATATCTGAATCAACAGCAATGTGAAAGATACTGAAAGGGTATCATTGTACCTATTATCGTAACAGCACGTGGCACTTCCAATTCCCGTTCCGCTTTTGAATTAATTTCGTAATCTGAAATCTGAATCAAGATCAATGTAAAAAATATTACAAACGTGTCATCGTGCTGATTATTTCCGCTTTTGAAATAATTTTCAACGAATCACAAGCTCTGAATCAAGAGCAACGCGAAAGATGCTATAAGGGTATCATCGTACCTATTCTCATACCAGCACGTGGGGCTTTCCAAATACCGTTTTGATTCTGCATTAATTTCCAACGAATCACAATATCTGAATCAAGAATAAGGTAAAGATATTCTATAAACGTGTCATCGTACCTATTATTTCCGCTTTTGAAATAATTTTCAACGAATCGCAAGCTCTGAATCAAGAGTAACGTGAAAAATACTACTAGGGTATCATTGTACCTATTGTCGTACCAGCACGTGGGGCTTTCCAAATACCGTTCCGGTTTTGCATTAATTTCCAACGAATCGCAATATTTGGATCAAGAGCAACATGGAAGTTCTTACAAGGATATCATTGCCCCTATTATTTCATGTAGTCATTGACTGCTGGGCATTTAATATATTGGATAGATAGTATTGGAATTGATTCGTCTCCATACATGACCGGAAATATCACTGATATCGCGTACCAGGCCGTTTAGTATACGTTTTATACCTTCTTTCAAAAAACAAAGGAGCGTAAGTTCATTAATTTCATGTAACTCAATTACGATGTGTAATTAAGACTAATAAGACTAATCCAACTTATAATCTGACGAAAAACATAAGAAGTTTTTTTAAACTTCCCAGTTAAGAAACGGTCACATTGTGAGAAATTCTGCTTTCACTTTAAATGTTGCTTTTCCTGCCTTTAATGTACATTAGCAGTGAAAAGCTATGTACAGGCTCAGTATGCGGCCGTCAATTCCTGTCTCATGATTCAATGTCTGCTGAAAATTTTTTTTTATTCTCATCCATAACCGTTTTTCATCTATATTTTTTGGCAAAAAACTAAAAATATATTCAAGTTTAATAGTTTATTTATTATTATTATTACTAGTATGTTTATTTTGAATAAAGCAGATGCTCCAAGTTCTGAATAATCATAAGTATAAAAACTGGAAACCTTTGCGGTTAGTTTTAAGCAAGATAAACGAAACGGTTTAAATATTATTCTTCGAAGACTGCCATTAAGAGTAATCCAACCATTCAATCTAACGAAAAACGTAAGGAAATGTTAAAACTTCCCAGTTAAGAAACGCTCACATTGTCAGAAATTCTGCTTTCACTTAAAATGTTGTTTTTCCTGCATTTAACGTACATTAGTAGTAAAAGGCAATGTGCAGGCGCAGTATGCGGCTTTAATTTCTACCTCATGCTTCGATATTGTCTACGGATTGTTTTTGCAGATTTCATTTTTTACTTTTTTCTACTTTTTACTTTGTTTTACTTTTTTCGTATATTAAATGTAAAGATATTGAGACTAAGAAAGAAGAACGACGCACCAAAATTAGTCAAACTCTTATTAAGTTCTATTGAGAATGAATGGACTTCATTCTGACAATTGGAGTGTTCTTCAGTTCTTCACCAACAAATTTTTTGCTAACGAATATTACAAGGTAAAAATTAAACATACTTATACACTTTTTTTAAAAATTGGGCCAGCGACTCCCCCTAGCTATTTGATTATCGAACTGTACTGCAGCTCTCATATGTTGCTCTACAACCACGTTCGATTGCATTTGTCTACACCAAATAATGTGAAAATTAAAATTATATACAGTGAAATCTCGTTACAACGAACTTCAAGAGACCTGAAATTGTGTTCGTTGCAATGGGAATTTCGTTGTAATGCAATGGCAATTAAATCGGACTAAAAATTTATTTTGTTGAAACGGATGTTTCGTTCTAATGGTATTCCTTGTAACGGCATTTCACTGTATATGTGTAAATGAGTAACGTACAATACGTGCCAAAGATTTCCTTCCCTTCACATGGAACGTCACGTATGCTGCACACCCTACCATGAAACATACGCATGAGCATGCGGTTAATTTAAATCTATGTTTAAATGTATATTGAATACTAATTAGTTTATTATGGAGCATAAATTAGTACAGTAAAACCAGTGAAGTTGACCACCCTTGTAAGTTGACCACCTGTCTAAGTTGACCGCTTTTTTCAGGAACGGAATTAGTCCTTATATAAGTCAACCTCTGTAAGTTGACCACCTAATTAAGTTGACTACTAAAGTAGTGCACCGCGAGTGGTCAACTTACACAGGTTTTATTGTATTTATTTTTCTTTTAAACTTGAAACAAATCAGATTTATTTTTTAAACGGTCACATTTACAGCTTTTGCGGCACCATTTAAAATTTGGGAATGATCCAATTTTTTAATGGAGAACGAAAATAAAAAAAAGGAGGTTCGAAGCGCTTTTTTTTTCTTTAATACAAAACATAAATAAGTTAAACACAGCAAAATCAATAATTTGGACAGTAAAACGTGTAAAACGCAAAAGGAGAAGCGAAAACTTTAAAATATAGAAATTAATTAAGACATATTTCAATGCTTTATAGATGGAGGGACTTTTATCGCCGAATCAGTTAAATCAAAAAATAATTGGACACACTCGTTATGCAATGATCTAAAGAAATTTATAAGGGAAAAGAGGGAAGATTATGTTTTTAGCGTTTCTACTGCTTCCTTTAAATTGCCATGAGCCGAGTGAGAAGAGCTTCGAGATCATTAATGGGCTTAAAAATTGTTATAATAACTTGATAACCACTTCAATAAATCGTTTTTAAAACGTATAATCTGAAAAAAACGTTGACTCGCAGAATTATTAATAACACGAAAGTTTTTGATTTTTATCTCGCACAAGTAGAATAATTTAATAAACTTTCTTCGGCGGAATTTGATTCAGTAGTTCAATAAAAATTTAACGACCACTTGGATTTGAAAATTTGCTTGAAACCTTCTCTTTCAATGTTCTTTAAATATCGTACGAAACTCACAAAATACAGGAGTAAAATTGAAGATTTGCCTAATTTATTGATCATCTCAGGTTTCCGGAATTGTTTATTTCTTCATGCAAAAATGAAATAAAGGAATTGAAAAATTAGGATATTGTTACATACTTTTTGTTTATCTATTTTTAGGCTGAGGTTAAACATGTTAAGTTTTAGATAGGAACTACTGAAAAATTTTCCGAAAAATAAAATTTTTTTTTAAAAATCGATTTATTATTTTATTTATTTGGCAAACGTAACACTTTGAAGTATCACAGTGAAACTGAAGATCCGGCATTAGAATAGCAGCAAAAGAGCGGATGTTGTTAAAAAATAAAATAATAAATAAATAATTTAAAAAAAAAACTCGGGGTATTATAAAACGTATCAAATAAAAAAGTTTACTTGATGTGCTCCATTGTTAAAATTTCACAGAAAACCTTTTTTCTCATTCATAATCCAAAAGTGATTGAGTTAAAACCAACATTTTTTTTACGTCTGAACATTTAACAAGTCTACATGTTTAGACATATGAAAGCTATAAAAATTTTACTTTTAAAAATTAAAGCGAAAAACATGAATATATATTGAATTTACAGAAGAACAAATCAAAATGGTACTTACCTGATTAGCTCTTTCCAAATCATTTACGATAATTTCCATTTCATCCGACCTGTTTAAATTGAATAGATAGTACTATTTGCACAGTAAATACAGTAACAATATACTACATGATCTGAAAATAAACTAAAATAATAATAAAAAAAAGCACAAAAATAAAATTAACATCACAAAACCATTAACTTCTACTTCGATTATGCAAACATCTGATTTAGCAAAACAGGACCTTTTTCTTAGATTTTTTAAACAGACCAAAGAGTAACACGCATTTAAAATAGCTATTACAGTAAACTTCCCACTATCCGTGGGCGGATTATCCGCTTTGTGGTTTATCCGCGGGCTTTCAAGTTAAAAAGAAAAAATTTTGTGAGGATGATTTACTGAATTTAGAAACATGCACTCATTTTAACCTAAAACGTGCAGAATCTATTTTCACACATACCAATTTGTTTCTCCCCTTCCCTTCCAATGACTTCAAACCTTCCTAAGTCAACGGAACTTGACTAGTTGAAACCGAATTTCTTTACATTCGTTCATTCTTTATGCGTGTAAACGAGTCCCCGGATCAGTTTTGCTTTTAAAAACTCCCTTGCCTATCAAGTTTTTAACCTAACTGATATGTTCTAGATGATCTGTTTACATGATTTGCTGCTGCCTATGTATATAATCCGTTTCTAATAATGAGAGTTTTTTTTTTCTTTTTACAACCCTGTTATCGTTTTTAGCCATAAATTAAATGAATGCGAGTGTTATTGATTTTTTTAGCTCTTGCACACACTAGTACAGTTTCTAACTTATTCTGCGGATTATCCGCAAAAATTTGCTTAACCGCGGTTACCTATTCCGTATATAATCGGAAATTTACTGCATAACATTGTACTAGCTACCGCAACATAAAAAGTCAGCAAAACAAATCATCTCTCTATAAGCAAAGTAAATCTTCCATTCTTCAAAAAATAACTAAATAAATAAATAAATAAAAATAAATAAATAAATAAAAAATAACAAGGCTGCTTTTGTGTAAAGCAAACAAGCACTAGATTTTGTTTTCTTTTGTAAACCAATTGTATTTTATTTGTATTTTGATTACCGTACCTTTTTTGACTTGTGTTTTGTTTGCGTTGATCATACATTTTACTCATATTTTAGAGCAGTGGTTTGTAATTCTTTTGAGCCTATCGCCGCCCCCCTCTTTTTTTGGGAAAACCCTACAATGGCGGTAGTGAACATCGATATTACTGAAAAGATAAATAGTTAATTGTTATTTAAAGTAAAGTTAATGTAACATTGAAATTTCAACCAATGACACTTTAACTAAAAAAACAAATAATAAATAAACAAAAACACTTTTTTTACGGTTTCCTCCCCCCCTCCCCCGAATTTTTCAAAACGATCCGATAGGTATTGAAGAGAAATACGAAATTAAGATCATTGACGTACTTTTCAAAATCAGTACATTTTTTATGAAATATTTTCCTTCTTAAGCTGGGATCAGAGAGAATTAAAACAACCGACTCTTCAATTTAAAAAAATCAAAAAAATAATATTAACAATAATAATAATAAAATAAAATAAATAAAAAAATAACAAAATAACAAAATAAAATAAATAAATAAAATAAATAAATAAATAAATAAAATAAACAAATAAAAATTCATTAACTTGGCGATGAAGGAAAGGAAGGATTAAAGTTCAAAAGAAGTGTGAGGAGGAAGCTCCTGAACTTTAATAGTTTTTTTTTTTAAATTTTTGATTCGCTGTCTGAACTCTTAACAATCGCTTTCGAATGCATTTTCAGCTTCGATTTTCTCTGGATTATTATCGTTTCTTTTAATTGATCATAGCCCTTATCATACCCCCCCCCCTTCTGGAGCTGAATCACCTCCTTTGGGGGCGACCGCCCCCCCGGTTGGGAGTCACTGATTTTGAGCAAAAAAATTTTTTTTGTTAATTTTTCAGATAATGCTACATTATTGGGGCAATAATAGAATATTTCACCTTATTGTAATTGTTCCTAAAAATATTCATAAGAAGCTATTTTCTTGGGTAGTTTCAATGTTAGTATTGATAATACATTTGAAGGATTAAACGTTTTTAGAGTATTAAATACAAATCCGCATGTAACCGAGTGGAGAGAAATCTTTATACAATGTAATATTAAGAGGCAAACTGCGCATATGTAAACTTTGATTACTTACTTGGCGTTAGAATCTTCGTCATATTTGGATTTTAAATTAAAAAGTTGGGACTGAGATCTATCCAAGGCTGAAAGAAAAAAGTTTGAAAACGTAAAAAAGTGATTCATTTACCAATATAAGAATCAAAAATGCTACTCAGTTGCAAGAAAAACATATTATAAATTCCACTTGTGATTGGAAATAGTTTTAATTTTAATACATAAGTTTGGCAAGAAAACAAACGCTTTTGTCAGATAAAATCGTTTCAATTTTGTAATGCATGTAAACAGATTGCTTTAATATCTGACACAAAGATTTGATACCATTACTAACATTCAAAAAGGTTTGAATATTGCTACATCATTTCTACTCAGCAGTTTTAAAATGAAATTAAAATGCACGATGTGCGTTGGTTTTAAAAACTCTTTGTTCCTTGTCGTGCACAGTACGTAATTGTTTGTTAAAATACGTAATTTACTGTTAAAATGGTGTTTCCACAAAATACAAGATGTTTATAAAGTCTTGCACTTATAAAGAAAACTTATTAAATGATGCTTGGAATCTTAATCTGTGACGCTTCGGAATTTTCTTAAACAGCTTTTTTTCCAATTATATTTTCTTTACCAATGCAAGACTTTTCGATCGTCCTGCACAATTAAGCAAAGTGGAAGTACTAACCACTTTGGAGTTGGGCAACTTTGGTCTCGGCCTCCTCAAGGTTTGATTTGACAGCAAACCGGGAATCCGCTGGACTGTTGTCTTTTTCATCAAACAGATGAAGCAGTTCCGGATCCTTTTCTTCACACTTATCCTGAGGAAGAAAAAAAAAATCATTTTCAAAGACTCGATCTTGCTGGATGTACGCTCTACCCTCCCTTTTAAAGATACGGGATAGTAGTCGGTGCAGTGTTGCTGCGTACAGGGGTGGTGGAAAAAAGTTCTATGCGTATAGTTCGAATAAATAGCGACACATCCACCATCTTGGGGATAAACGACACTTTGCTTTCTTCCTATGTCTGCTATGGTGAAGTAGCGTGTTTTGCTTACTGATTTTAGTTTCTCATTAACTTCATGTTATTTCACAATCAAGAAGCAGAACACGCTATTTCATTATAGTAGACATCTAGGAACACTGTAAAAAAAATCCGTAAAATTTACAGAAAAAAACGGTCAGCCAGGACGCCAGTTTTCTTCCGTTTATTTTACAGAAATTTTCCGTATTTTTATTATTTATTCAAGCTGATTTATTATTTTATGAAGATTAAAAAATGAAACTATACTTTCATAAATCCATTTCAATATTTACTATACTACTACGAAATACATGTATACAAAGGTAAATTTCCGAATATGCCTCTGTAACAGATGACAAAAAAAACATAATAATAAAATATTGATTAGAATGCAATGAAATGGAAGTTGCAAACGATTTAAGATTACTCGCTTTAAATAAATATAAGATCAAAAACTCGAGCACGAGAACGAAAATCCAAACACGCGGGCGAAATTTCGAAGATTTGAAGAAAAACAAAGTATAACCGGTTACAGATTAAAAAAAAACAGAGAAATCCTGTATTTTATTACGAACATTTTTCTGTAAAAAATACGGATAAATTCTTCAAAATTTACAGTTTTTTTTACAGTGAAGAAAGCGGCTTTTAACCCCCAGATGGCGGACTGTCGCTACTTAAGCTGCAATTAAAGCTTTAGTTAGAATGACATATAGTCTCTAAGTTATTTAAAGAGGCAGGAAAAACAAATACAGAGGAAATGCGTTGCGACGAACTTTAAAAGACCTCAAATTATGTTCGCTGTAAAGGGAATTTCATTGTAATGTAATGACAATTATGTAAGGACTGCAAATTTATTTCGTTGAAACGAATATTTGTTGTAAGGGGATTCTCTGTAACCAAATTTCATGAAACTGTAAGCGGGGGAGACTTAGCGACGACCGGGATGACATAGTGAGTCCAAGAATGCCCTGATGGGAGGTCACTGTGACCACTAAAATGTGTCCCTTTTTGGCAGATTTGGTTCGACGATTCGGCAAATTTTGAAACTCTTGTATTAAATTTTTTTTTCTTAAATGATACATCATAGCATAATATTCCCTCTCATTAGCTGTAGGGATGTATGCATGTCCGTATTTTATCACTCTGAAATTCTGAGTTTCATTCGGTAACTTGAGAATTATTTCCTCCCAAAGACTTAAGATTTAGCGCCTCTGTGTGACACGTGAACGTTTCTGACTAGTTTAAATATTGCGCCACTTTGAGTATGCTATAGGGCTAGAAACGACTATGTTGCTTACGTTATATCGATGAACTTAGGGTAAATATGTAACATGTAGGTAGCAAATCTTATTATCCATCAGATTTAAGCACAGCTTAATCATTTGAAAAATTCGAACCGATAATTTAATGCTCACAACAACAACAACTACAGCAATGATAATAATAAATAATAATAATAATAACTAAAAATAATTATCACAATAATAATAATAATAATAGTAATAATAAATAAAAATAATTATCATTAATAATAATAACAACAACAATAATAATAATAGCAATAATAATAATAATAAATAATAATAATAATAATAATAATAATAACAATAAATAATAATAATAATTATTAATAATGATTATAATAATAATAATAATAATAAGTAATAATAATAATAATAATCACAATAGATAATAATAATAATAAACAATATTAATAATAATAATAATAATAAATAATATTAATAATAATAATAAAAAATATTAATAATAATAAATAATAATATTAATAATAATAAATAATAATATTAATAATAATAAATAATAATATTAATAATAATAATAAAAAATATTAATAATAATAAATAATAATATTAATAATAATAATAAAAAATATTAATAATAATAAATAATAATATTAATAATAATAATAATTAAAGAAGTAAAGAGATAGCTAGATTCAAATGCTGTGGACAAGTTTAAAAACATTGAATACGTAGCTGAAGTATTAGACATTTCGTAATCAAGCATTTACTCCGAAATTTTTAAAGAATTTTTTAAGACATGCCACTTTAAAACGTTTCACAAATTAATTAAATAAATAAAACTTTTGGCAAAAATCAGAGTTTCTTTTTAAATTAAGACATAAATATTTTTTTTTTAAATTTTTTATTTTTCATTCTTTATTGAAAGCTGCTTATGTAAAGTAAGAATTTGCATCCTTACAGAACCGAACATTTGTTCCCTTGATACTTATATCTAAAATTGTAAGAAAACAGGTCAGATTATAGGCGTAATAAACTTTTATTGATTTCCGGTTTTGATCATAGGTCGCCAATAAATTACTCGTTATCAGCAGCCGCTGATTCTACCTAAGTATTGCGATCTGTGATTCTCAGGAATGCATGCGTAGTGCTGTCGTAAATACGCTGTTGCAATGCAGAAAAGAAAAAAAAATCTTTTTTTTATTAATTTCATATTAGAATAGAGCTTATTTTCTTATCAGTATGCGCAAATATGTTTCAGTACCTTTTTAAAAGAAAAAAAAACGTAATATATGCGAAGGATAGTTCAACAAAAATTTTGTATGAAGAAAGTATTTTTTGCAGAATGGAATACAATTATCAAGTTTTAAAAATCATGTGACATCAAAAAGGGGGAAAAATAACTTTTCCACTTTTAAGTCCTTGCCTCCATCAAACTCTTTCTTGCGGACTTTTTTTTTACAAAATTCTTTTGATTAATTAGCGTACTTAAATTAACACACAAGTTCAGAATTGAAAAAAAATAAATAAATAAATAAAACTCAATAACTAGTATAACGAAAGGCCAGCAGCAAATAATAAATTCGGATGAAACATTCCAAAAGGTAGTTCTTACCTCGTTGATTTTGAAATTTTGTGTACTGACATATTTTTTTTCTTCAAATTATTATCTAACACATCTTTTTGTAATTATGTGGAAGCTTTTTAAAAGTTTTCTGCAAAAACATGAGTAATTTCAATGCAAAAAAAAAAAAAAAAAAAAAAAAATGCAGAAATCGAAATTGGTTTTCTTGAACTTCTTTTTTTTTTTGGGATAAATAAACAATATTACTTCAAGGTCACCAGAAGAGATCGTTTCTGCTGTAGGAACCGAAGCTGTAGGAACCGAATTATTTGTGCATTTCTATCGCTTCTCTCCCTCTCCCCTCCATTTTAGTCTAATAATTAATTTCTTGGATGCAATACTTTAAATCTAGTTTTTTTAAATGCTGTTAAATTAAAAATCCTTTAAATGTGGAAGTAAAGTATTGTTTGTTAAGCAACAATTTCTTCATTACTTATTATTCATGTTTAAAACCAAAGAAAGGAAAAAAATTCAACTGCACAATTGATAAAAAAAAGGTGACGATTGAAGTGGACTATATTATTTTACTCTGCACTTTCTGGATTGTGTGATCCTCAATTAGTTAAAACACTTGGCTTTCGTTAACCATTTTCTATTTATCAAAGCAGATATAACGTTACAATGCACGTTAAATTTCATAAAATTGCAGATTACTACAGACACGTGTTTCGTGGTTTCAAGGAAACCCCTTTTAAATGCAGTGACCTTATGGATGAAAAGACATGGATTTTGCCGGAGGTCTTTTCATCCATCAGCTCACTTATTTTGCATTGAAAAGGGGCTCCTTGAAACCTCGAAACACGCGTCTGCGGGAAACCGCAATTTTGTACAATTTAACGTTGTCATTTATTATTTTACTTTTCAAGCACGAAGGTAGAAATTCAACTTTAATTTTCTATTTGTTTCTTCGAGATCTAATTCAGACGTGCTAAACTTCAAGCAGTTTAAAAATATTAAGTGGATACATGAAATACACCGCCAGCTCAGTCAATTCCAGCCGAGGACTGCAGTTTCGTGCTTATTAGCACTCATCAGCCCGGCGTAGGAATGACTGCACTGGAGGTGGAAAACCTCTTAAGGAAGCCAAGAGTGCCAAACAAACTGGTAGCTAATACAGAATTATACTTTGTGTGCAGTATGTGTGTTTGTATGGAAATTGTGACAAAAACTATGTTTCATACTCCATCAACATTTCTAACAATGTGCAATAATTTTTCAACTTCTTCAACTCTAAACATTTGTAAAACAATATGAACGTAAGCAAAGATTGCAATAAAAAGTGTAAATTACAACTATAACATAATGAAAAAGGTATGAATCGACGCTTTGGAAGAAACAATAAATTTTCCGTTTGAATGAAAATCAATAGTCGAGACTTAATTTGGAAAATTATGAAGTACTTTAAGACAACATAACTAGTTAAGGTTAAGAATGCTTAATTGAAAACTAGCGGTACCCGCACGGCTTTGCCCGTAATAGAAAATTAAAAGGTCTTTTGGTTCGCCTGCTTATTTACAAATAATGTATGGTGAATTTTCTCGCCAATTGGCTTGTGCCCATGTTACGGTTCCACGTTATAATAATTTCGTAATTTAGTCGTCCATCTTATGATAATTTTGTTTTTAAAATTGGAATAGCAAAAGAACCACATCGAATTTTCGAAAAATCGCTTCGAGGTGCACACACTTCCATGCTACAAACTAACTTTGTGCCAAATTCCATGAAAATCGGCCGAACGGTCTAGGCGCTATGCGCGTCACAGAGATCCTGACAGACAGAGATCCGGACAGAGAGACTTTCAGCTTTAGTAAAGAAAGTGATTGCATTCCGTTTTTAAAAAAATACAGCTGAGATTATGAAATTTGAGTTATTTATTACCTAAAAAGAGGTAGGGGAAAGAGGGGCACATGTAAACAATCTTCGTTATTCTTTTATTTTTCAAAAAACATTATCAATTTCTAAAAGCAAAAGCGTGCGAATAACTGAATTGTCTTTTCTGCTCAGAATAACTTGAAATTGTATCTTTGTTTCATTTTACTTGACGGGATCCAAAACAGATTCCAATTTCTGATAACCTGAACATTTTTTTTTAAATATGAGTCTTCAAAATAATTTAACATTTTGACGCAAAAATTAGCAGTTGAATTGAAAAAAAAAAAAAAAAAAAAAAAAAATTGGGTGGAAAAGGGGGGGGGGTGGAGAGGTTCATAATTGAAAAAATATTTGACTTCTCAAACTTGCAATACTTTTGTCCTGTACTCTAATTTTCTTGTTCAGCAACTGGAAGATATCTTTTGAAGTTTTTATCCATGGAATAAACTAAATAATCTGTTGAAATACTTCTCTAAAAAATAAACTAAAAAATCTGTTGAACTATTTCCCTAAGGATTAAACTAAACAATTTGTCGAACGCTTTCTCAAAGGAAATAAGCTAAATAATCTGCCAAACCTTTTCTCCATGGAATAAACAAAATAATCTGTTGAACTTTTAACCGTGGAATAAACTAAATAATCTGGATTTGGAGTTGTGAATGGAAAGCAGACAAATTTTTATAACATAGAAATGTTGTCGAAACCTAAAAATTTACTACCAAATTCGTCTTTTTAATTTACTAGTACTCGAGTCCCATAGGACTTTATTCCTTCATCAGTTTTCAGTTTGAAAATAGTAAAGTGATTAAAAACAGCCATTTCTGTGTTTGTCCTTCATGCAATTAGTTTTTTACCGAACAAGCACAGAAAATATCTTAAATAATTTTCGCCCTTTATGATAAGGACACCACTGATGATCTATTAAATCCGATCTCGTGATCAACGATAGATCACGTTCGATAAATTCTTGCTTCTGGATCCAAAATGATTTTAAATGTAATTTTGATGGAACGTGAAATATGCCATTCGAAACAGCGATGATTACATAATATTTGATTTATTAGAAATACTTTTAGCCTTTTTGGTAATTATAATTATTTTCTGTTCAATTTCCTGAAACCTTTCAAATACATCCAAAGTCCACGCACCATTCTAACAGATGAATAAGACCGAAGTTAAATTTTTAAATCTTTAAACTATCACATCTCGAGATTTGGCAACAGCCTAACACTAGAAAAGCTTAATTGGCAGTTCTTCAGTCATAGCTATTCCTTTTTGCGCGCCAAAGAGCGCCTTTTCCGTAAATTCTTTATCGGTAGTAGGAGCACACAACAGTCAGTTTATATATTACAGATAACCAACGCCACCCTCTTCGGCCTCATATACGCCTACAAACCGTCGCAGTTTTGACTGCCCCCTAGTGGCTTCTGCAGCGACCGATTCAAGCAGTTAGGCAAGTGGGCCCTTTTATTTATATTTTTCCCGAAAACGGGCCGATAAAAAATTCACTAAAAGCGCACATTTTCTCAGTTTTCTATCCTTCCCCCTCCCGCCAGTTTGGATGTAGCTCTTAGTGGACCCCCCCCCCGCTAAAGAGGTTTCGTTTTAGAGCGTTTCTACGAAAAAAAGAAAGAAAAAATTGCATGTCAGGTCGTGCCCCGGGCATATATAGGGACATGAAAAATATACTCCGGCATACCTATATGGTGTTCTTTTGATTCACCCCCTTTTTCTTTCTTTTGTAGTTGGTGGATGGAATTTATCTTGGCGTTGAATTTTTCAGAAAGAAGCATCTTCTCTGGATTGAAGATATTGATAGCGAGTCGACTGGATACGAAACTCATCAGTTATTTACGCAGATTGTCCCCTGGACAGTTGAGAAAGAGGCAGTTATTCCCCCTGCCCCCCACCTGGAGGCAGGCAGCGAACTTAACTCACCAGTTTCGTCGGGGAAGAGGGCATCTTTATCCTCCGGTCGGCCATTTGCACGCCATTTTCACGCCAATCTCTGCTTCTAATCCAATCAAAAGCAGAAACAGAGAGCAATATCGCGAGCACAAGAGACGATACCCTTCTTCATTTTCGCTCGTTTTAATGGTTTTTCGGGGAAAGAACCATTGTCAAGATTTCCACTCGACGAAAAGATCTTCAGATGTCTGATACATTAATTTACGAGAACTCCCATACCTGTCCAATCCTTACATAAAAATTAATTTTTGTTTTCTAACGGCGACCGAGCCACAAAAATAAATAAATCAAACACACGCAGTGTTGAACATTAAAAAAATTTCCGAGAAAAAAAGGAGAAAATTTTGAAAAAACTCTTTTATAAGCTGTGTGCTGTTTATCATGTGCTGAAGCATGTTGTGTTTTAGCGAGCTATGCTAGGGCGTTAGACCGATTCAAAAATATTTTAGTAAAAGTAAAATACCTTTAAATTAGTTTCTAATCGCCCTTAGTAATACAGAGCTGTTTTTCTTCTGATCAGATATTTAGTCCTACAGTGTTGCAGGAGTCTTGATTCCTTGTCAAGTTGGAACGTCGGAAACCCAAACCATGAACGGAACATTTTCAAGGAACTTAAATAAATAGTAAGCCTCGAATTGCCTGATCTTAATCATCTGAAGATCGGGAAACTGTGCTTTTTTTTCTACACCCAAATCTATCCGGCTGATACGGGGACCTTTTTTGGAACTACTAGCTTAAAAATATTTTTACGCTTTAAAATAAAAACTAAATCAAAATGAAAGTTGAGTGTATTAGTAAATATTAGCAAAAAAACCTTCAGCAGATTTCAGAAAGCACGATGCTTTACGACTTAAATACGGCAGATATTAGTTTCGAGATTACAAAGATCTATTTATGCAGTTGCAGAGGAATCGAGATGATCGAAAACATTTTTTTAACAGAGATTTCCACTTGGAAATTTTTGCTAAAACGTAAAAATTTTTCTTAGCAATACAGCGCAAGTTTGAATGGGTGCCTTAACATACTCGTTTAAAAGAACGACTAATGCTATTTTCTTGATAAGTGTTCACGTTGATATCATCATTGATAATTCATAATAAAAGTTGGCTCTAATTGACGTCATCATTAAATTTGAAATTGAGTTACAGCAATATCCAAGACAGTACTTCCGATTCCTCCCAAACAACAGAAAAATATCTCCATTTAATTGGGTATTAAACGACATTGTCCAAGGAAAACAGTCGTCGCGCGATAAATTCTTCAATTGATGTGGTTATCTTTCGAAGAACCCTCAGTTCGACTGCAAAGGACAGCTGTACGACAGTAAAAATTTACAATTTCCTGGGCACACGTTCCCAGGAAAGTGAATATCAATTGCAACCCGATGACAAGAGCCCTTCTGTTTTCGATTTCTTAAACTTGTCGTGACTAAGGAACAGGATTTCTTCTTTCACAGCTATTTCATTGGTTCTATATTCCGGGCATTCTTTTTGGGAGACTTAGAGGACAATTGAGTGGGAAAGAAAGTTTTTCAAAGTTATATATGTTGTATTTTTTATTTATTTATTTGTTTGTGTGAAGAATGATTTCCGAGTTTAAAAATAAAAGAGCATTCAGAAGCAACAAACAAATATAAATTTTGAAGTTTTGAAATTCAATCAAAACAGTTCGACTGCAAAGGACAGCTGTAAGACAGCAAAAATTTACAATTTCCTGGGCACACGTTCCCAGGAAAGTGAATATCAATTGCAAACCGATGACAAGAGTCCTTCTGTTTCCGACTTCTTAAACTTGTCGTGACTAAGGAACAGGATTTCTTATTTCACAACTATTTGATTGGCAGTCTTTTTGAGAGACTTAGAGGATAATTGAGTAAGAAAGAAATATTTTAAAAGTTAATTTAAAATTTGTTATATTGCCCATTATGTTGCCCTTTTTATTAATTTATTTGTTTTTGTAGAGAATGATTTTCGAGAATGGAATTGCATTTTAGATGGCAAAGCATTGTTACTAACGAGGGTTTTGCATCTCTGATCAAAAACAAAAATTTGTTAAAATTTTATCTATTTGAAACAAATATAACTTTCGGTCCGGTCCCTCTCCCCCTCTCCAATATAAACACCAGTGATCATAATCGCAATTTTATTCTACAAGTGAATGTTACTTTACCTTTTTTTTTTGTTAAGCTTGAAAGAATTTTAAACGTAAGTTAATAAACAGGGAGAGAAAAAAAAATTAATTCCTCTGAGCATATTTAAAAAAAAGCCGCAACACAAACGCAAGTTGTAATCCGCAGTCTGAATCATTAATTACCTGTGAGGATTTTGAAAGGAAACGATTCTTACCTGCACGGTGGACTCTTCCTTGTCTTCGAAATCCCTGACTGTTTCTCGCAGCAGTTTGATTGTCACCTCTGAAAGATAAAAGAGAATATACATGAGATCGTAAATAAAGGCGACAATTACAAACGCGTTTGCGGAGGCGTTCGAAAACATTTCTCGGTGCATGTCCTGTCTTAGTAAGAATTTGTTTATCATTTCTTTAAAGATAATGACTGAGCCAAGAAAAATATCATACTCCTCTGAAATAAACAGGTTATATCCGGACTCGCTTATAACGAAAAGTATCATTTTTTGCCGACGGTAAGCTGCTCTCAGTTCTTTTTTCTTGGCGAGTTTTCTCACACAATTTTTTTTTTTTTTTTTTTTCAACACTTTGAACGCGTCAAGTTTATTTTTTTACTGTGTTTAGCTAAACAGTAGCACATTTGACTTAGGTATTGTCCTGGATCGTAGCTTAAGAAGCGACACGTCCACCATCTTAGGGCTAAATGCGGCTTTCCCACTGTGTCTGCTATACTGTAGTAGCGCCTTTTGCTCCTTGATTGTGGCTTAGAGCAGGAATTAGAAATTTGAGGCAGCAAGACTAATCATTGATTGATGAGGCAAAGATATCAAGTCACATTGTTCAACTTCGACGAATGGGTTACTCGTTTTAAATAAAACGAGTGGAAGAAACCTGATTTCTTCCAATGTTTTATTTTCAAATAGATCACGTGACTTGGAATCTTTGGTTCAAGAATTGAAGGCTTCACTCTCTCCATCTTTTATTTCTTCTCAATGGATTGTGGGGCTTCTGAATTATGGATGAACATGGAGTCAATAAGAAATCCGTATAGTCCCAAGATGGTGGACGTGGAGTACAGACACGTCTGTCATCTCTGGGCTACATACCGCTTTCTTCCTCTGTCTGCTATAATGAAGTAGCGCCTTTTGCTTCTTGATTGTGAGTTAACATGGAGTTAATAAGAGATTACAATTGAAGAAAAACACATAAGAAGAAAGCAACGTTAAGCCCAAAGATGGCTGACGTGTCGTTACTTATTCTACGATTCAGGGCTTTAATCTCAGGTGCTGAAGTTCTCCAGTTAGAACCTCAGCGATGAAAAAACACATTCATTTCTATTCTCGTACGCCTTGTAGCCTCAGTTTTAACTTTTCTATCGTTTTAGACCCGATCACGTGGCGAATTTGACGTCTGATAGGTGGATCGGATGCAATTTTGCCCACGTGACTAGTGGAAAACGACATCAAAAGAAGTTCGTTTCATCATCGTCGTTTCTTTGAACGATTCATTGCCACGATCATACACCACCAAGAGTATATGGTAATACCTATGGAGTCTACAAAAGATGGTTTCGAATTCGATTGAGAACATTAAAAGATATGATGTATATTTAAATTGCTTTCACATCATACAGATTGAATATCCGAAAAAGACGATGACGATAAGGAAAGCTTGTCGAGTTAGTTCACATTTGCTTTTATGCACCAGTAGAGTCTAAAGTCGATCTTTATTACATCAATGAAAGTTAGTTTGAAAGAGAATGCAAGTGTAAGATCAAGTTTGAAGCCTATAAACAGTTTTATCTACTCCACAGAAAATTTTATGAAGACATAAAAACCCATCGAGCCTACACATGTTAAATTTTGAAGTGATCACAAATGTCATCTCAGAAATAGTTTCCAGAAGTCGTGCCATTCTTTTGATAGATGTCACCCACCATCACCCCTCTCGGAAAACGAATGGACATTGAGGCAGGCGATAGTAAAAATAAAAACTGTTGATGCAACCGGAAACTCGGTAATTTCCTAATTTAAGAGAGCCCCAGCTAATTGAAATCATTAAAGGAAATGTTAAGGCGGACACGAGTCGCGGGTCGGTTCACTGTAACCAATTAACCCATCCCGATGAACGAACGGGGAAAACGAAACGAATTAGCACTGCGATTGAAATATACTGTTAGCTAAGATGGGTTTATTGTCAGGGCCGATTGTCTGAATTGCTACCAATGAATTTTTAGCAACTCCTTACTGCTATGGCTTCAGATATTAAGAATCACTTACAGAAATAACTTATCTATTAAGCTATAAATGGTTACTCTATGAAAAGTGAGATTTTAATCGTATTTCAAGTTGTTTGGGAGTTATATACCATAAAACCTGTAATGTTGACTACCCTTGTAAGTTGACCAACAGTCTAAGTTGACCGCTTCGGCAGGTACAGAATTGGTCCCATTACATAAATAGCAACATATATAAGCTGACCTCTAAAGTACTGCACCGCAAGTGGTTAACTTACACAGGTTTGACTGTATATGCATATGAGAAACAGAAGTGATTCCTTATATTTTTCAGCATGACTAAATTTACTATTTTATTGAATAAAAACAATGAATGAGAAACGAAATTTCTGATCCGTGTTATCTTCTTTTTAGATAACACGGTTTGAACTTCATCGATAGTCGTTAATGTTTATAATTTTTTAACTGCTTAAAAAGTAACCTTAAAGTAAAGACGTATAAGAAAATATTTTTCTGAACATGTTCAACCTTGACGATCTTTGCGGCAAAGTGTCAAAGGGTGAAAACGCTTGAATACGCTATTTAAATTTCTCTTCAATGGAAAATTTTTTTTTAAAGTTTAAAAAATGAAAGTCAAAAACAAGTGAAGAGTGTTCGAGCAAAAAGTTTTTTCATTGCAGTCAATTTTTTCACTCAAAAGTAACTAGGGGTGGGGGAATAAATGTTTTCTCCACATCAGAACACTTTTAAATTTTGTATTTTAAATATTATTGAATTAGTTTCCTTCTTTCTTCTACATGCAGTAATACAAGAAGAAAATTTTGGATACGTAAAAATTTTAATTTTCGCATTTTAATGGATTAGCACCTTTTAAAAGGTGCTCATTACATTTTTACATTTTCACCACTGCAGATCCTAGAGCTTTTTCTCTCTAATTTATTTTTATTCGGAATCGATTTATTTAAAAGTCGCAATATTATGAAGTTTTGCGCCATTGTTTTCAAACTACAGCCTCATCTGAGAAAGGAAGAAACTGCAGTGATTGATTCATTGAGCGAAAAACCTCAGAGCCCCAGCAAGGGGTGGACTGGATCACCGGCCCGTCAGTCCGCGGGCCGGTGCGACCTCAAACCTGTGTGCCTCAGTTTTTTTTCTTTTTGTGCCCTCAAAACTGTGCGCCTTTGTTTTCTTCTTTATCCTTTTTTTTTCTTTCACCCTTAAATCTGTGCGCATTTATTTTTATTTTATTTTATTTTATTTTATTTTATTTTTCTTTGCGACCTCGAATTTATGCACTCGTGCATCCGTTGGGATTCAAGACTGGCGCACTTTTGGGGGACCCGGTCCGCCGCTTCCAGTTAAAGCAATGGTAACCATTCATAATTCCACATCGAATCTTTATTAATTTTTTCGCAGAACATTAAAAAAAAAAGTTTATTTGTGTATTCTTGGAGCCGATTCTATCAAATGTCAAAATATAATGATTTTTCGCACACCATCCGTTTTCAAACTATAGACTCATTTGAGAGAGGAAGAAACAAGTGATTCCCTTTGAGCAAAACCCCAGAGCCCCGTGATGGGGATTTAGGGGGTAGGGAGGAACATACTTCCCATTAACTTCTTCCTGCCAATTAAGCAACTACAAAAATGGTGACAGATTTATAGGTATTACGGACCATTATGGCCCGCGCGCAATCGCCTCCAACGCTCCCAGCTTCAACACATACCACACACTTGGGGTGAGGTTAGTGGAGGAGGATGGATAATATAATAGCTAAAGAAAACATAAGGTATAAACACACACACACAACGGGGAAGGGGGCAAAAATGATATCTCTGGAATGGGGTAGGGAAAGAGATTCAACCAATCATGACCCCACAAAGAACATTGGAGCGGGTCCAGAGCACATGGGATGGAATAAAGTTAAAGGGGGGGGGGGGAGAGGATGGGGGTGAATACTACTTCAGAGAAAAAGAAATATTAAAGGAAGGGGTGTTGGAGGGGTAAGTAGCGATAATCTCAAAAACTCCCTTTTTATAGCGAAGTGATACATCGTGGCTATTACCAACGTCATTTACCGATTATTGATCTTTACGGACAAGTAGGCTTAGCGGCCAGCTGCATATCTCATTACGAACGCTACTAGTGGGATGATGAGGGAGGGGAGGGAAGCCGTAAATCGTTATTGGCGCCCTCCCTTTATTTCTTTATGACGTTTGTTATTATAACTTCTTACGGGCCTGGTGTTTTATTGAGAGCGCTTTGAATTTGAACCGGAAAAGACTAATCGATAATAATTCGGATTGATCAATTTTTCCTCTCTGGGTGTAATTGATATCTTTGGCTTGGAAAGCCGTTAGAAAGTTAGAAACTGAAAATAGTTTCAGCGGAAGTGTTATTTATTTATTAAATCGTAAGCAATATTTACACCAACAGTTTTCTTTTATACTGATATGCATTTCCTACTCACATTTTACTTAAAGTTGTAACATGTGGAGTAAACTAATATGATCCCCTGAAAAGTATACTGGATCAGCTAGAATTTTTTTCAAAGCGTGGAAACATTTCTTGATGTTTTTTAGAGGGGTGAAATGTACTTTGAAGGAGTTAATTGGATGCCTCACTTACAAACGACTAACTCCATAAAACAAAAAGTAGAGAATAGTTACGAAGAAGATGGTGTTATCCATAAGAGTAAATAGGCCCTCGTGTTACATTTTCTGCCATCACATGTTCAGAAATGCATTGAACCAAAACTTTAATATAAATTCACATGCTAAGCGTTGATAAAGCACTATTAAAGCAGAAATGGGGATTTTTTTTAAAAAGTGGAGTTAATCGATTTTGCTATTCAGGCATCCAGTTGAGGCAGTGAGAAGCAAAGATGTAAGTGCCAAAATTAAAAAAAATTATGATATCCAGTACGAATGTTAGCAAAACCTCTCCTTTGCTTTGCAGAAAGAGATGGTACCAGTGTCCCTGGTAAGTGTTGCTTGATTTAGAAAACCTTTTCAATGACAGTCTACCTAGGATGTGACACTATGCCTTAATTGTACGTAAATATTCAAGATCATAATAGTAATCAATTCCATTTTTTAAAAAATCATAGGATAAAATGGAAGATAGCAGGTAAAAAATATGTTTTTGTATTTTCAACATTTAGCATGTTTCAATATTTAAAAAATTACAAAATATTTCAATTTAATATATATATTTATTATTTTTTACTTTTACTTTCATTTCTCATTTTTTTATATAAAACAATAAGTAAGAAAATACGTTTTACTAAATTTTGAGGCGTATTCTCGATTATAAATGCTTGTAAAAGCGTTATAAGTATCTCTGGTGATGTTTGAAGATGACACTGTCGAAAAAATTGTTCACCAAAGTTTAGATGAATAATCTACACTTTCCTTTCCAGAAAATCTACGAATGCGAAGTAAGCGTTTTAACTATTTTTGTTCGTCATATGGAACATTATTAAAAATATTAAGTTACGAATTTTACATTTCTTGCTACATTTCGTATGCAAACTAAATGTTTTCAAATAATCCTTACATGCACCTTGGGTGAATAGGACACAACTAAGGTTGTAATACTTTCTAAATTTTTGGAAGACAATATAAATTACATTTTATATAAATTGTACTTTTATGTGAATTTTACATAAATAGCTGACACTAAACACTTTATTTGGCAGGCGGTTTCTTTGCCGTGATTCTAACAAAAGACGAAAGAAGAAAATATAATTCAACTGATTTTAGACATGCGTTCCTAGTGACCCGAAGAATGAAAATACTTCGACTCATTTCAATTTTCAAATTGTATAAGCAACCATTTGTTTTCCCAGAAGAAACAAAGAAAGGCGAAGATCAAGCTTGCGACAGAGCAGAAACATTCGCTTGAATAACCATTCAGTAAAATCCCACTCATTGCCTATTCAAAAATTGTGACGCAAAGGTGACTGGGGGAGGAGACAGTATGTTTGTTCCAAGAATCGAATAATGCGTTCGAGAACAATTGCGCGTGTTGTTAAGACTTTCACTTTTAGAGCTTTAGCTCGGCAAAATTTTCCATTGCCGTTGCCGCCAAGCGATCGCAGGCGCATACCTCGTTAGATCAAAATTAGCAAAACCTCTCGCTAATTTGGGAAGAAAATAAAAAGGACAATGTTGGTTATTTCCGTTTTAAGAGAATTAGGTAGGAAATCGAAGAAATTTCACTTCACCATGTACTCAGGTGAGAAAAGGAAGACAATTTCATAAGGCGAAGTGTAGTTTATTGCAAATGGAAGCTAACATATCCTGTACTACCTAATTTGACTGCACCCAATACGAATTGGTTAAATAATTAATTGAAAATAGTTTCATTTATTTAGTTGTAGATAGATAAATTATATAAATGAAAGAAATTCCAACAAAATATAATCTTTTTAATCTGTAAAAAAAAAAAAAATCTAATAAAGTAAAAACGATTCATGTAAAATGGTTTACAAAGAAACCTAAATTTAATCTAATTATATCAAAAATAAAAAAAAATTTTCTAGAAGAATTTTTTATATATTTTTAACATGCCAATTGTGCACAAAATATTTAATTTTAAACGTTTATTCTAAAAGAACTTTTGCATATACTTTTTAAGAGGTATAAATAACCATTAACATCAAAAATGAAGTCCAAAAAAAAATAAATAAATAAAATAAATAAAAAAAAATAAATAAAAATAAAATTAAACTTTTTTCAGATTTTTATTAACAACTAGGAACGTATTCAAAATCTACCATTTTCTCAATTTTTCGGAACGAAGAAATGATTTTTTGTGTTAGTTTTTTTTTAGTTAAAAACGTTTGAATTTCTTCGGTAAGTACTAACAATTACAACACAATTAATACAATACAATTTTAGTACAACACCTAATCGTAGAAAATTATGAAAAAAAAAGAAAAAAAAACCTAAAGTTTGAAGATATTTGAGATAATGATATAAAAACAATAACTCCTTCGCTGTTTTCTTTCATTATTTGTTTATTTTGATTAAAATAAATGATGAAATGTAAAGTTCTTCAGAAATTGATAAATTGGTTCAAATTTGGGCAGTAAAAGCACTTGATCGAAAATACTCAATCCTAAACACTTGCACCAAAATTTTCAATTTTGATAAAACTTATCCATAAAAGATTTATTTTAAAACATAAAAAGTAGTGGTGTATATTTTGAAGCAATGAAGTTTAAGCTAATGATGTAAATAAATTAACGTGTGTTTTAATTTAATATCTTACATATTTTTCATTAAGTCAAGCATAGAAATGTTCTTTAGAGATTTATCAATGAATAAATAATATTAATAAAAATTTGCATTTATTGATTCAACGTACTGGAAAATAAGAACTGGTATTAAAAGACTACCCAGGGCGTCATTAAAGCACACTTACGTAAATCCTGCTTAATGCCGATTTCGTAAAATGAATCAATAATAGGAACACTTACAAAATGTAATACATTCTCGAATGATATCCACACCAATACAGTTACAAGTATAATTTCTAACAATTTCAAGTGCGCAAGACTTCAACGATTTATTTAAATAACAAAGAAGGCTGGAAATTATTTTTAAAAAAGAATTCAAAAGAAATCGAAGAGATAATTTAACATAATGATATCAATTTCAGCAGAATATTTTCTCTCAATGAGTGAAATTTTCTAAAATCGGTGGAAAACAACATAAAACAATGCTACACATAAATAATGGGTATTGCGGAGAAAGCAACTTTGTAATGGGTCTTGTTAAGTGAGGAATAAATGTTTTCATAAATATCAAAAGATCCTTAAAATATCAAACATAACTTCTTAGAAACCAAACTTCTTTGTAGGAGAAAGTCATTAAAGGAAATATTAATACAACCAGACGTGTAAAATGCTTGCTTTGATTTAAGAAAGGGTAAATTTTCGGCGAGTTAGTAAAAAATAAACTATAATTTTGCTTTACTCCTCTTTAAAAAAGATAAGTAAATAACAACTGCTTGAAACTTCATCTTTTCAAACAAAGATATCTTATTTTGCTGCTGAGTTTGCACGCTTTGTTTATTTCAGCTGTATTTTGAAGTAATTTCAAGTGAATGTTGGATTTTAAAAGCAGAAGATTGACTTAAAAAGCATAATTAATAACCTATTTCAGAAATAAAAGTTACTTTCATGTTCTTCAACAGAAAATAACTTCAGGCAAAAGGTACGAAAACATCTTTTTCGGATGCAGTGGTAGCTATTAAGTTCGATAAATGTATTTGAATTTTCTTGCGGGAAAAAAAACTGATTGACATAAATTAATGTTCTAAGACGTGTTTAGTAATCTTAAATAAACATATTTTCAAAAAAAAAAAGATCTAAATTGTGTTAAATTGTCTTTATAAACAAAATAAATAAATGAAGTTTTTTTTTCCCTAAATTTCAAAGCAAAAAAGAAAAAGTTTTTTTTTTTGAAAATTTTAATGGTAAAAAATAAATTTACCGATTTTTATGAGTAGAAAAGAAAAAGCGGATATATAGAGCTTTATCAGACAAACTCTAAATCAGTAACATAATAATTTCTTTTTCGCGCATATCTAAAAAAAAACAATTCGAATGATGTAAGTTTCATTCCCTTACTTACCTGAAATTGGTTTAAATTTAAGAAAAAATGATTTTTGAATGGTCACATTGTTTTGGTGTTCTAAATTCTTAAAAGTTAAAACAAGATAACAAAAATCTGCTATTAAAATTATAATAATTATAATAATAATGCTCTACGCAATAAACAGATGTTAGTCATATGACCTGTGTACAGAATGAAAATCTAGTCAATTCAATAAAACTGTAGATCAGGTGTAGCAGAAAATTTAGGCATAAAAAAATGCGGGGATTCGAAAAAAAAGTATGTGCATTTGAAAATTTCAGAACATACTATAGTTACTATAATGATTTATCATAATGACTTCCGAAATATCTTTCGAAGTATGGATGATTTTCAATGAAATAGCAAGAAAAATTATTAAATACATTCATTTTTTGACGCTTCCGTTAAAATCGAGTTTAAAATTTCGTTAAATATGTTGATAATTTGAATAAAAATCATTAATTGCATATAACATTATGGTCCATATACATAAATAATGCTTTAATGGTATTTATAATGAGATTCGAAAATTTCTTTACACAGTCAAGAACAAATGTTATCTATTTCATGTGATGAAAATTCAACAAAACGTTACGAGACTAGGACAAAAAAAAAAAAAAAAAAAAAAAAAATAATTAGAAAATTTTAGAATTCAAATTAATTTTCTTTTCTTATGTCTTTCGCAATCACGAGTTACAACAGGACCCTACTCATTGGGGATATTGTTTCTAGAAACGGCTCCTGTCCCTCCTAGCCTGTCTCTCCTCTTGGGTGGTAACGGGTGTATAGTTGTGTATATGTAGGCTTGTGCGTACGCAGACCTGTGTGTAAGCACGTTGACGTGCGGTTATGCGTCTAAAGGCGCGTGTGTATGTGCGTGTATGTGTATGAGCGTGCTTGTGTGTAGGACATGGGTGCCACCGACCAGGAGAAGCGAATTCCGGGGGGCATTGCTCAGGACCGGAGGAGCCGCGAATGCAGAGGACGGTGGGGTTGAAAAAGGAACTACAGCATCAAGGACGGTCAAATGAAAACAATTAGCAATTGTGATTGCTCAAAAAAAAGTTTGTGAGTAAGAAATTTATATTCTTGAAAACAAAACACTATAATTACTAATAACAATAAACAAAAAGTGTCTAAAATCTAATTTTTTTTTGGAAAAAAGAATTTGTATTATAGTCTAAGATTGAATATGGATTCTAGAGCTAAATATCAAAAGAGGAACCGGACATTTGCGTCATTACAGGCAGATTAAATTACTTCAAATGACCTCTTATGTTTTCAGATATTAAGAACATGATATTTGAATTAATTTAGCAGAAATACAAAGGGAAATAATTGCGTAAAAATGTTGATTATTCCAACATTAATGAGATGAATGCTATTGTACTCTCGATAAAAAATCTTGTTGAAATTGGGGTCGCGTTCAAATTTGGATAATTACACCATAACCTTAAAAACCATAAAGCTAATGAATTTTAGCCTTTTTCTTTGAATAAAGACGAATAACAGGTTCAATATGTAAATTGGAAATTCCAGACATTAGTATTATTATGTGAAATGGTTTTAATTATACAGAGTCCAAACATTAGCTCTGTGTGAAAATCTCTTTTGTATTATAAATAAGTCAACACATTTATATTGATTAACAAGTAATAAAATATCATCATATACATTAAAAACTTGAATGTGAGTACTTACGCTTCATACTACATACTTGTTTTCATTTAGAATTCTATAACGGTTGGAGCTCGTGTAGATTTCGTCAAACTATACCAAAGTTTTCCTTCTACTTGTTTATTATTATTATCATTATTATTATTATTATTATTATTATTATTATTATTATTATTATTATTATTATTATTATTATTATTTTGGTACTAATGTCTTTGCATAATATGAACCAGTATGATGAAGCCGTGATTTTGAAACCTAGTTCCGATTTTTGTTTAATAGTGTTATTTGGCATACCAAAAACTCGTAGTATGTTTTCCTTTTTCGTGTATGAACGTGAATGTGTGTGTGTTTTTGTTCTTTGGTTTCCAGTCTTTTTGATTAGTTTCATAAAATGTGCTATTTTAGCAGCTCATCAGCGTCTGATGAACAGGAATTCGATCAGCTGATCTTCACTTTTCGTCATTTTTTATAATTTTTTTGATAAATAAAAGTAAGCAAATACAAAGTTAAGCTCGGGAAAAATCTTTCACTCTCCAAACGGAAAGCAAGATACACTACAAGCTACGAATATCGCAAAGATCAAAGAAATGGTGGATATCGTTGGTGGAAGCGTCTGATCACCATCCACCATTATTAGAGGTTACAAAATTTCGCATAGTTTACTAAGTTACTGCAGATTAAATGATAATTCGATAACGCGCTGTTTCGCTAGATCAAATCATTATTTCGAAAAATTAAAGAATTGCTTTTTTTCCCCCTAAATGAGCATCCAAAACAGTTTCATGAGTAATGTAGAGATTTTGAATGCTTGTACAAGCGATCAGACTATGCAAATGGTACAATGCATTGACGATGTAGGAGATGCAAATGAACCATCTTACCTTTCTAGAGAAATAAGAGTAACCATTAGAAATATAACACCAGTTTTCAGGACGATTGGTCCACCTACAAAGCTGTAGATATTTTTTTTTAGGTCATAAGCCCCTCAGCCTTCATATATGCATAAAATCTTGTGTATGATATTCTGTATTTTTCCCTCATTATGTTGTAGCTCTTTTAAGAGCTCTCTTGTACTTGATTTATTGTGACTGGTTTTCGACAGGGAAATCGAAAATCATATTTTATTTTCTCGATAATTTAAAAAAAAAAAAAAAATTCGTGCGAGACATCGTTTAAATTTTCATTAATCAAGCTTCGCTGTTTTGACTCTAGCAAACACTAGCAGCTTAAAATTTTCAGTTTTCGATGTTTTCCTTCATTTGTATGTTATCCTCGATTCCAACACTTCTTACGTGAATAATCAAAAATGCTTCCAGCAAGAATAGCTTCATTTCAAACAGTTGCATTTAGTGGACAAAAGCGGCGAATCAGTCAACACAAACAATAAAACTATTGAAAGCTCTCAAAATTTCTGAAACGCAAGATTTTGATTGCAAAAACAAACCAATGCTGTTTGTTCATTTTTTTAAAAAAGAGGCGAAATTTTCCAAAGTTCTGCAATATAAAAATACCGAAATATCTAAAGACGTGGCTCTGCATTTTTTCACTTGTATTTTATTTCTTATATCAATCAGAATGTTCCCAACATAAAGTCATCCTGTCTCCGAGAGAGAAAAAAAAGAAAATCATTTATGGGAACTATTTTAATGCCTATTCTACCGGGAACGATTCTGTGCTCTTGAACAACAAATCGCCAACTGCTTCCGAATAATTTTTTTATTATTCATAAGAAAGCCATCGAGAATGACGTCAACGCAGACGAAGTCGTTTGATTTCCTTTTTATGAGTCTCCTGATCATTGAAGGAGGACCTTCTTTCAATCTGGTCTTTTTAATACGGCACATGCAAAACAGGTAATCGTACGTGTCCAATCTTAAAAAGTGAAGCTGGGTCGTAAATATAACTATAGAACCGTAGCTCATGCCTTCCGCTGGAACAATAGCAAGACAGCGCTTGCACAAGGACATTCGGTTGTCAAAGGCTGGAAATCATTGCGTCGGATGCCTGTCTATTTTTCCACTTTTTTTTTGTTTCTCTATCTGCTTGTTGTTTTGATTTTTACTCTCTCTTGCTGTTTGCGCTCTTCGGGGAGTGATTGTTTCCGAACTTTGACGAATGATTATGGTCCTAGCATCGTAGGCTGGCTTTGATTGGTCGGCGATAGTTTCGATTTTATAGGCTTCTCCGTGCTTAAGGGGGATATAAATTATGTAGATGTACAATATCGCGTTTGAGGTCCATCGCGGGATTTTTCATTCTGGAAAAAAAATCTTTTGACATTTTTAACGCCGTTTCTTACTTTAACATGAAGTGCTATTGCCAGCAATGCAAATAAGACGGAGTGAGCCTTATTTTATGAAGAAAATATTTTATGCTCTTTTCGCTGGCAATTTATCCTTCGTTTGAATGGAATGCGTCGAAAAGGTTTCCTACAACAAGGCTTTTAAAAGCGCACGTGCTGTTGTGGAGTCGAAGAAAATCGTGTCTACAATAATTGTAGGGAGAAGAGACACTCCTTAAGTTCTTGAGGGTGATCTAATGTTTGTAGTTTTTGTGTAAAAAAGACGGAATAACACGTAAAATTTCAAGTATATTTATTTGCTTATTTTCACAATAAATAAATTAGGAGCAAGCAAGAAAATATAACTGAAACCAAGCACATGTTTCTGTTAATTGAATGTCAGCATTTGACTGGTCAGTATTTGGGGGGGGGGGGGGCAGATAAGATTTTAACTTGTTTTACAACTAGCTCTTAGTTTTCTAACCTTTTTTTAAAATAAATATGCAAAAAGAAAAAATTACGAGATTGAACTAAAAAACTCTACTTGTAAATTCAAATTTATTTTCCTCACAAAACAGCCTGCTTTTATTTAAAAAAAGTTTTGTTCAAATTTTACAGAAATTCCTGATTTTGTAGATGTGATGGTGCATTTTAAAATTTTTTGCTTTTCCCCAATTTTATTATACATTTTGAAATTCTTCAAGATTTCCAGAACCAATTTTGCTTTTACTGTCAGAGCAAACGCGGGCCGACTTTATTAGCTGTCCTTATAATGTGCTGCGAGAGAAAAATTGGCTGACAAAACACTTTATTTTCTCGAAAAATATTGCCAAACGCGCCGGAGAATTGTTTTCCCTGTTCTCGAAGCAAGTTCACTGCACCGGCTGTAGATCCCGAGACATTCGAATATCGGCGAGCTTCTGTTTTGTAAGCCAATTAAAAACTACATAAAATGATAGCCAAAGCATCAGCAAAGAGATTCCCGTCCGAAGAGCGGCATAGAAGAAAGCAGGTGCATTAGCATGCAGAGGCCACCCGCGAGGTATCCCCTCCCCCCTCCCAGTTCAATAAATTCAGCCGTCCATCGCTCCACGATAGGGTCGCATATTCATGTCTTTGTAATAGGAATCAGGGCGCCTTTATTCGCCATTAGGGGGAAAGAAATGAAAAATCGAAACATAGCAGATAAATAAAGAAAGAAAGAAAGAAGAGGATACACGAGGAATAAGAAAAAAGATGAAAGAAAAGGCGAAAGGGCCTGAAAATCCCATTTGGCCGTAATGACCGATATAACCCCTATTTACTGCGCGCGGGGCCACAGGAGTAAATTAAAAAAACTCCCTCTAATGAAGCAATCTCTAACCAAATGGCATCGGTAGCCGACCTTGATAAGTCGAGATTAGCAATCGGTAATCACGACTCCGCTGCGCTTGCAACACCAGCGCACATTTCCCGGACCCTCTAAATATATAGTGGTCGTATGTTGTGGATTTTTCATGGACTGGGATTAATTTGGCTACCGGGCCCACGAGGGGAAGAAGACAATGGATCGTTAGGACGTTTTTTCTGCCGATCTGTGAGACATCGAAAGCGCATGAGAGGGCGTTCGCGGATTAATTAAAGAATGATCAATCTTCACTACGCTTCGGAAAAGAAACAGCAAAAAGAGAAATCAGCAAGCTCACACTTTGCCTGGCTTCGGATCTGTAACTTGTTCAAAGTATGACAGTGCAAAAAATTCAAGCTAGTGAATCTTTTAGACTTGAAAACTTGAAAAAAGTCAAAAAGAGGAATATAGAACCATATAGAGGAATGTAGAATAGAGACCAGGCTCACATGAGGGGAGGAAGACAGTGATCCATAATAGATAGGATAGAACCATATGGAGGAATATAGAAGAGGAATATAGAAGAATATACAGTAGACCGGGATCACGAGGGGAGGAAGACAAGGATTCGCAATAGATAGGATAGAACCATATGGAGGAATGTAGAAGAATATAGAATAGACTGGGCCCCCGAGGGAGGAAGACAATGGATCGTTAGGACGTTTTTTTTTTGCCGATCTGTGAGACATCGAAAGCACACGAGGAAAGCATTCGCAAATTAATTAAAGAATGATCAATCTTCACTACGCTACTGGAAAGAAGCAGCAAAAGGAGAAATTAGCAAGCTCACACTTTGCCTGGCTTCGGATCTGTAACTTGTTCAAAGTATGACAGTGCAAAAAATTCAAGCTAGTAAACACTTCAGACTTAGTTTGAAAAGCCAGGAAGAGGAACATAGTATTAACTCCATGTGTAAGGACAAGAAATGTTTATTGAAGAGCAGAACAGCAACATAAAAAGCAGACATATAGTCAGGAGATTTAAAACGATAGTTGGTAGCTAGATTTAAAACGATATAAGGTTCAATGGCACTCCGATGGAAGGGGGCCACCGAGATTCTTTATTCGGCAAATTTAGTCTGACGATTCGGCGAAACATGGAGTTCTATGCCACAAAATTATCATCATTCGGCGAAATTTGGAGTTCCAATCAGCAAATTAAAAATTTTCGCCCTCCACTGTTTGAGCTCGTGGCGCCCCTGATAAGGTCTTATATTAACAAAATACATATTTCCCCATTTCTTTGACCAGTTTTCAAAAGTCTTTAGGAATTAAAGGCTTAAACTTTTTCCGATCATCCGACTATTGATTTTTGATTGCAAATCTTTATCTCCGCTAACCACCGAAAAAAGGATTTTGAAATTTCGGTCTGATAACAAAATTAGGTAATTAAGTTTTAAAAACAAGGTTGTAGATTTGCGTTCTAAATTTCCTTGCCATGCTTTCACACTACCGACCGAGTACATCATCGGATAAGCCAAGAGATAAACATCTTATTTTAATTTTTAGCCCTCAGAAATGTATTTATAATCCAAATGAATTCAACATACATTTCAATCAGCCCTCTTAAGTCGAAAAGGTATGATTAGACATTTTTTTAATACTTTTTTTTTGAGTATTATATCTGAGTGCTCTATCCACTCTGCTAAGTGCTTTTATATTTCTGATACTGTAATCTGATTTCTAGTGTTAGTGGGAGCCTTCAAAATTCTGAGGTACAAACTTCGCTTGGAATGCCGATGGTTGTAGGTTCCATTTCCACCGGAGCCCTAGGTACTTTCCCTCTCTTTGTGCTGTTAATCTTTCTTGTGTTGTCTCACATGTTAATAAAGAAGTCCAAACTCTTGAGACAATGACTTTCTGCATTCTTAACTCTGAAATGCATGTGTTTTCACCACAAGTTTTAAATTATTCTCTACGAGCTTCAAAATGTTCTTAAATTTTCATTATGGCTGTTTATACTAAATTTTACTCAAGCTTTCGTAAATTAGTCAGTTAATTATTTTTCTTTTGTTCCTATGATTATATCTTTTAATTTAGGCTATGCATATACACCTTAGTACAGATATCATAACAAAAAAAGTATTTTGGTACTTCTTGTGGAAAAAAAGAAGCACTGTACTGCAATTAATTGATAACATTAGACAAAAGTGAAAAATATGCGCTTATATTTGTTTATTAGATTCAGTATGTCTCAAGCGATACAAAGGGCTAATTTGATTTCTAATTGTTCTCAATCTAAAAAAAAAAAAAAACGTTCTATGTCTCTAGAGGTCAGAATTCAGCCACAAATAACATATCTTGGTTTCGTCTGAACGCTCTGTAAAAAGGGGTGAAAAAACTTCTCCTGGGCGGTCAGGATGCGGCAGATCCCTTTCGTTCTAATCCTTCTAATATATTTTCGTTTAAGTTCGAATCGCCGACGCTGAGTTGAAAAAATTAACCACCTGCTCCGCTAGGTGTCTCGGAAGACCAATCGGATTCTTTATGTAAAACAATCCGCACACAAATCTTTCGAGTCAGACACTCTACTAAATAAAATCACGGGATCCCAAAGTTAGTTTGCGTCATACCTTATCTATTGTTTTTTACCATTTCGAACGGACATTCTTATTCTGCAAAAGTATTCGATGTCATTGATTCAGAAAGGTTCCAGACTAGAATTTTCGATTTTTACTGAATTGAGCAACAGCGATTGCAGAAGCAGAGAAGGAGTATAAATATCACATAAAAAATGTTTCAGGCATTTTCTTCCTTCGAACTCTGTTTTCATAAAATGCGTGGAAAAAGAGAAGCAGGAATTTCAAGTGAACAAATGCATTTTGGCTATCTGTTTTTTATTATTAACTAGTGGTACCCGCACGGCTTTACCCGTAGTTGAAAATTAAAAGGTCAAGTGGTTCGCCTGTAGATTTACAAACAATGGATGACGAATTCTCGTCAATTTGCTATGTTCATTAGCTCGCCAATGTTACGGTTTCACGTTATGATAATTTCGTAATTTACTCTTCCACGTTGTGATAATTCGCTCGGGAAAATTTTCTTAAAATTGGAATAGGAAAAGAACAAAATCGAATTTTCAAAAAATCGCTTCGAGGTGTATACCCTCGTGCTACAAACTAACTTTGTGCCAAATTTCATGAAAATCGGCAGAATGGTCTTGGCGCTGTGAGCGTCACAGACATCCAGATAGATATCCAGATATCCAGACTTTCAGCTTTATTATTAGTAAAGAAAAAAAAAAGGCAAACAAACCAAGATGGCAAGCTTGTTTCTTCTGATTAGCTCGACGTACATCGAATAAAAGACTATTTGTACATTAAGCAAGTGAATTTTCATTTTTAAGTAACTCAGCGTTGAATCTAGAGAGAAATCCCAGTACAAATTATTATTACATTTATTACAAACTATATGTTATCCAGGCTGCCCCCCTCCTCTTGATAGTGTACCTGTAGAGAGCATTGTTGAAAAGCATACTATTTCTGCTAATCCCTAAATTTTAATACAAATTAACAATCTCGCGTAGAAAACCATGGTTCAAATTCCGACGGAAGTTTCTGCACTCAAGGTTTGTTTTGGTTGATTGGAAAAAAGTAACTTCACCATAATCAACAGTTTCACTGCATGTTTAAAAGGTATAACTAAAAAAAAAAAAAAGAAATAACTTTTATATTAGTAGTATGTGTGAGATAAAAAATTCCTATCACATCACTGCATAAATTAAAGTTTTACTTAGTAATTAAAAAGGTATTGTGAACACGTTTGTACTGATTACAGTATAAGAACATTGTAAAGTTAAATTAGTAACCAAATCAGAGCATTTTTCATACCTCTCTTTACAGGTCGAGTTAAACTTTAATGTGAAGGTGCTGTTTTATCTTGTTCTTAATACGATAATATGTAGTCAAAATTAAAGAAAGTGCTATGTTTTTTGGGGTTTTTTTAAGTCGCTTGACAAGCTGGAAAGTTTTTTTTCTTTGGCGACATTAGTTTGCATAATTTAAGGATTTAAAAAAATTACTTCAACACACTGAAAAATTTAGCTTGTACTAATATGTATTACACATATATGTATATGTAACTAAAATTAAAGTTTAATTGTTTTACATCCCTTTTTGGAATAGAATTGTTTGCTGTTACTAAATCAAAACTAAACTTTAAAGGACACTTTAGAATATTCAAAACAATCTAAATAAAGGAAGACTACTAAATAAAACATACAAACTGAAGACGAATTTGCACTTAGAAAACCCAAACACTTCAAAAGATGGCTAAAAATGCCACTTTCTGCTATTCTCACTGACTCTCGTCGGACAGAATAACTATATTGAGTGCAAAAACCAAATGACAGCATACCAAAGAAATCAAGTTAAAAAAAGTCAAATATCTTACGAGCATGAAATAACCGCCAGCTCAGTCAATTCCAGCCGAGGACTGCAGTTTCGTGCTTATTAGCACTCATCAGCCCGGCATAGGAGTGACTGAGCTGGAGGTGGAAAACCTCTTAAGGAAGCCAAGAGTGCCAAACAAACTGGTAGCTAATACAGAATTAGCACTGACCAAACGAGTGACCGAAACAATGGTTCGGTTCATGGTCTCGGTTTCGTGGAACCGTAACATGGGCACAAGTCAATTGGCGAGAAAATTCACCACGCATTAATTGTAAATATACAGGCGAACCAAAAGAGCATTTAATTTTTCTATTACGGGCAAAGCCGTGCTGGTTCCACTAGTGAATGGAATAAATGCTTCCACTGCTAAGTTTGCTTATTGCAACGATTAAACGGAAAATGCAACGAAAGAGGGGGAAAAAACATTATCATGTTCTATTTGGATTATCAAACACTTCGCACCCCCAACTCTCATTTCATTGGCAAATTTCCTTCCCCCGCATCCGGATTTCTATATCCTTACACCTGGGTTGCAAATAAATGCTAATAATCATTTGGAGAAAATGAGACAGAAGAGAAAGGAGGCAAGAAAAGAATAAGGCGTAAGAGAAGGAAGAAAAGCCACAATGATTTGGCTTTCTTTTTTCCCACCAGCTGGAGCAACACTTTACGCGAAATTCGTGATATAAGGCACCAATAAAAGGTAAGAAAAGAAAGGAATAGAGGTTTTAAACAGAGCCCCCTTTTTCTTCTTTTCAAAAGTCAAGTTATAACAAGAAAGGGCGGGAGGGGGGGGGGGGAGAATCTATGTGAAAGGGGGTCCTCGAAGGCTGATGTCTAATGAGCTTTAAGGATCCTGTTTGCTGTAGTCTTCGGTAAGAAGTCGTGGGGTCACAACTTTTCGCTCAAATCATGATAAATATAAATAACAGTCGAAGAATCGGAATCAAAAAAAAGTCTGGAAATCTATTTTGACTGCTTTTAAATCGCTCCTTTGCTAACCGCTAATGGGCTAGTAGGAGAGCGCCGGTAAATATCCGTGGAAAGATTGGTAGCCTTTGTAATTTGGTGCCTTTCACAATATTCCTTGTTCTTTATGTTGGGAAGTTCTAGCTTGTTTTATATAACTCGTTGGATTTCTTTACCTTTTTTATTTTTTAAACTTGTTCCGAACAATGGAAGTTTTATTATTTTTTAAAACAGTACTTGTTAAGGAAATTTTTCAAGAAATAATGCGGATTATTTTAAAAGAAGGACATTTGTTCCATACAATTTGTAAGAAGTGAAAGAAGCAAACTGCTGCTTATGCTTGCTTATGATAGTCAAAACAGTTTTAACAAGAGCAGAAGAAGCATGAAAAATGGCATTTCCATTATTTTTCTTCAACTAAAATAATAAATAATTTTTCGAACTAGTTTAACTTAAAATTATACTTTCTTTTCCTTTCCACCAAGACGGTCCTTTTTGATGATATGGCATAGACAAGCAGTAAATGCTGGCATTAAGAAACGTTTTGTGAAGTAGAGAAAACAAAATCATTATTTACGGTACGAAGAGAAAATACACAATGTCATGTGCTTAAAAGCAATCTCTACTACGGTCAAAATTTCAAACAATGTTGAGGGAATTTTCCATAGTTTAATAATTGTATGAGTTGGAATACATGGGAGCCAGAGTTTGTTTAATAGATTGCAGTACCCTAAATTACCAGAAAAGACTTTTTAGTCAGAGAAAGAACTATCCAGTAGGATGGTAGTTCGAGTCAGTTAGGGTGCTATGTTGCGTAGTAGTTTAAACCAGTTACTTCATCCAGTATATCATTGCAATTAAAATTGGTTTTAGGATTTTAAATTTAGAATATCGAAGTTTGTACAGTTTCTGTTCTTGTGCAATAGAACTAAGTTCATTAGTTGGCAACAACAAGAAAGATTTTCAATTAATATTACTGGTGTCTCATTCCTCCCTATTACTGAACTCATTGCTAAAAGCAAAAGAGTTAAAATATCGAAAGTGCTAAAAAGAAACCTAGAAAGGACAGGGGAGAGGGAACGATGAGTTTTGTAAGAAACTGAAAAATGGTTGACACAAAGTCCTGGAAAACAACTAGAGTCTTGAAAATTCAACGTTTATCTAGATTGGGAGAAGAAAATAAATAGCTGTCTTGACTTCATCGAAGTTTCCAAAACGGCGGAGGGAAAAAAAAAAGATATAGATCAGCGGACTCCAAACTCTTAGGTCAAAGGGCCATTTAAAAAAAATTCCTGGAGACTCGCTGGCCAATATCCAGATGAAGATAGTTAATTGCACAAAATATAATTTAGAATTATAGATAATTTTTTCTATTTTTAGAGCTAATTAACGTGTGTAATTATTATTTTTTAAAATTAGCGTTGTTATGGCATTCTAGGAACTTAAAAACAAGTTTCTAACTCTGCATCAAATCTTCTGTTCTAGTCCACTAAATGTTGGATTAAGCACGGGAAATTGGTTCATTTTAGAAGTTACTAACTCCATGACATTGAAATTTCTGATTTAAGAATAATTAGTTATTACTCGTGAAAAAATTCAATTCTCTGCCTGTTAGAAACGTTTTACATATCCTTATTAAGTTCCTCATTGACTTAAGAATATTCTCGAACAACCTTCTCCAGTACCTACATTTTTAATGGGGATCTTACTACCACTAATTTGTAATAAGTGCAAAAAATTATAATGAAGTTTTTTCTTGTTATATTAAGAGAAAATATAGGAGTTGAAAAACATCACAGTATTCAATATTTTAGCGATGATATATCATTTATCCAAATATGTGCAGTTAGAAAACTCATAATATGTAATTATATAAGAAATTCTGTCAGTGGAATCAAACATGTCTAGCAATTATAACTTGGGTAATTTGTGGAGCCAGATTTTAGAGATTCCCGGGCCACTTTCGGCCCTCGGACCGCAGTTCGGAGGACTGAATGAAACTTTTAAGTCTTCAAGTGGAGAAAGCAGTTCCGGAATCATGTTTTCGAAAAGAGTTATCAAAAGTTCTGACAAGACACCTAGTGTTTAATGGATGGTATAACACCTAATATATCCCCCTGGTAATATATCATCTACCTGAACCTCATAGTTTAGCTAGTATATGAGCAACAAAGGAAACATCAATCTTAATTTTGTCAAAATTTCCCAGAAAGTAGAGAAAAAGTTGGAAAAAGCTTATAGAAATGTTAAATTTCAAACGGGGGAAAGCAATTCCGTAGCAGATGGTATGCAAGAAGAAAAAGGAAGATTGCTTTAAACTCAGGACAGAATTAAAAAGAAGGTTAAAAGGACAAAGATGCCCCTCGGTGGTCATTTTAAAATTCTTACATGGAATTTCGAATAATAATATTTTCTAAACACAAAAAAAGGACTGAATTTTGCTCAACTTTTCAAGCATTTGTAATGGAACTTAACAGCACAAGCTATTATGTTGTGTTTTCGACTGTCCATTCATAAAACTAGAGAAAAAAATCCGGCATTACAGGAATCTTATTAAATTAAAATGCTTACCATACTTAACACAAATAGCCTAGCATCAGAGTTCGTAGCAGAGTAAAAATTAATAGTTTTGAACATCAGATTTCTTAAGAAACTAATTATAGTCTTTAAAGTGGTTAGATAATTCCAACCTATCAACTGCTGCAAAAAACTACGTTAAAAAACATAGATATAACTGGTTAAACTTTGAAATGAAGATTTTATGATGATGCTCTTTTCTTAACAGCTTTTCAATTATGAAAATTAAAATTAAATAAATTATAGATAATTCTTGGCACGACCTTTAAATGCTTAAATTATGCGAATTTTTAACTGATCCTTGTCTGCGGAAGAGCACTATACGTTGCTTTATATAACTAGTAAATATTTAAAAATGAATTAAAATAAATTGTAATTAATGCACATGCATTTCCTATTAAAAGATATACGTATATATATATATATATATATATATATATATATATATATATATATATTATATATATTATATATATATATATATATATATATATATATATATATACACAGTCGAAATTCCTTATAACGAGCGTAAAGGGACCGTGATATTTGCTCGCTGTAACCGAGTACTCGTAAAAAACCGAGTTCGTTAAAAAAATCATAAAAATTCATCATATAGTTGCTTTTTTTCTTCTTCATTTTAATCACTGTGTTCCAAAAAAGTTGATTATTTTGCTTTGAAATGTCTCAAGGCCTCTTTCTTATGTTATTGTTTTTGAGGAATGTTATGTAATTTTTTACATGTTTCTTAAATCCAAAAATTAAAAATGTGCTGTCATCTGTTGTTTTCGGGATTTATGATCTATCACTAATTTTGGGTTAACGTTGGAATGTTAAAGAAATTTACCAAAGTAGACTAAGCTAAGCTGGAAATCAATAGAAATTTTATGAATATCAAAAAATATTGTTCGCTTTAACCGGGGTTTCCTCGTTAAAAGTGAGTTATGCTCACATCAACACACTTAGCATTGTACCAACCAAGCATTTCTGATTTCCTCGCTACATCCGGGTTCTTGTTAAATCAGGATTTGTTTTAAGCGAGTTCGACTGTAATAAGATACTTTAAACGACAAAATTTAGGCAAATATTTTTATTCATAAATATGTATTTTCAAAGCACTGAATACTATTGATACGAATCGATAAATTAAAAGACTTTGAATTATTTTCATTATTCATTCATTTACACATGTCGCATTATGAAAGAAATTTTCAGCCACTTTTGTTAGTATTTTGAAGCTACTTTAAGATTAAAATTTCCTCTGGAATATTTCAACAGGAATAGTAATATTGATAAAGATACTAATTTTAATTAAGTGTGATCATTAGAAAGGTCAGACATCTCCTGGACGCGAGGTCGTCCCCGGGCGAATAAAATAATATCTTGACCACTTACTCTTTCAAAACGAGATTTTAAAAAAAGTTTATATATAAACTCTGAGAAATAATCTGTGTGGTGCCTAAAATTCTTCTGTTTCCTAAAATATTATAACTTTGCTGGACTCTGATCAATGATATATATACACATGACAATCAGTGCTGCATACAAGGAAAGGGTCATGGAGTTATAACACTCCCCCCCCCCCACCCCAACCGTCGACTCCGTCCACATTGAGTTCAAACACTTACTGCACAAAACGTAAACAAGTGCAGTATCTTTTCAATTTTTAATTATTTTTGAAAGTAAGTATTTGAACCACTACTTCGTTACATTGCTTATGAAATTAATTTGCAACGCTTATCCCAATTAGGTGCCATATTCCTAGCCAATTTGGTGCTTTTTGACATCCAAGCTGTTTCAGAAATTTTTCGAACCCAAAACCGTAGGTTCGTTCTTTGCGGAGGGGGGGGGGGGGAATCATTCGTCAGCATGATCCCCCTAAAATGGTTTCCTGTGTTCACTCCTGTTGACAGTACAAACAGATTGTTCGAATCGCAATTTTTTATATTGCTGTAGAAAATTTTTAGCGGACAATATATATTTTCAGTTCACATATTCATCAATGTGCTATTCGAAGTTCGGGGAAACTCATCAACTCTTGAGTACTTAAACCAGTACAAATTACCTCTAATACCTATTCAGTTTATTACGAATTTACAAAACCATTTTTCTAAACGTTTGAGCATTGTGAATTCGTTTCGGACATTCTTCTGACTTTGCAACAAGAGAAAATGAAGCATGAGTTGAAATCCTATAACCTTGACTGCGGCGGAAACCACTACGAAAATAGCATTTACACGAACACTCAAAACCATTTCTGAAAATATCCATAAACTTAAAGACCAAAGAATTCCTTCAATATGGCCGATTACCAAATGACAGCCGGTCATGGGCTCTGGCGGAATTCTATCAAGAAGGCGTTTAGGGCGTTCTACATAAGAGACGAGATAACAATGCATGAAGTATCTTTTTCTTTTCAATTTTGGTTTAGTTTTTTCTTAATTCCTGCCGTTCTTTGCTGATGACATAGGCGCCATCATTAAATGTCATTAGGTAGTGATGGTATATTGACGGGGATGTACCAAACAGAAACTGCGCTTCACGATCGCCCAGATGAAAAGACTTGTTTTCTTTTTATTGCTTTTCTTTTTCTTTTGGAGGGCCGTTGACAATTACAATTCACATAGGTATTTGCTGGTAATGATTGCGTCACGTACAGATCAGATGATGATTTAACGGAAGTACTGTGAGCACGAATGTGTAGAGTTCGAACCGCCACAAGAAAATTCGAATATTGGTGTCATTGACAACAAGAGATTCAGACCATCGACGTGCAGACACTTTACGCGGTAAAATAAGGCATGCAAGCGGATAAACAAAGACGCATAATTATTTTTAACGCATGGGCAAAAATAGTGCTTTTGTCTCTTTTCTCCTTATTTTAATTTTAAGCTTAGTAATTTGCGTCAGCGACCCTAGAGAAAACGAACCATTTGCCTCAGTAAGAAAACATTTGGGTTTGAAGTTCAAAGTCACTTACTGTATTTACACTTTAAGTTCATACCAGTGGCGTAGCAGAGAAAAAATTCGGAAGGAGATATGATTAGATTTCGGAGGGGTATAGGGTTAGTTTTTGTCAATCTCTATGGTCAAAAAAGGAAAATTTCTGAGTTAATCGGATATACATATCTCCAAATCCCTCCCCCTTGGCTACGCCCGTGGTCCATACATTTTTCAATACATTTTTCTCTACATGTAAAGACATTGCATTATGTAAATAAAAATTAATAAGGAAAACGTCCTAGTAAAAAATTAGTTTTACTTCGAAATATAAATCAAAACAACTTGTGCAAAATCTTGTAGTAGAAGCAAAAACATGTAATACCTTCTCAAGGCCCAAGAAAAATTTCTTGATTTGAATGGGAATGGTGAATTTAACTTTTATTTACATTTCCATTATTTATACAATATACAAATATTTTTTTTTGTTTCTCTTCAAGAATTTTCTGACATGTACATAGTACTTTTTTTTTTTATTTATTTAAGTGCTGAATTTGTGATTATTATATTCCCGGTAGCATGTTTTTTTTAGTTGTTTGCGACGGAGATTAAAAAAACAATAGTAGTCAGCAAGGTACACCAGCATTAGATCAGTCATAACACTTACTATGAATAAGCAAAAACGAATGCTTGAAAATAAAATGTTGAATTTAAAATACGAATAAAACGAAGGTTACAAAGCTTCAAAATAAAATTGAAAACTGAGGCACAGGTAGCAGCGGGGGGAAGTACTTTTAACCTCTTAGCCACTGAGGGCTCCTGCCATAGATTTAGACGCCATTTTTTGTTTTTACTTTTTTTTGTTCCTACTTTTCTTTCAACTGCATTTTCTCCTTTAAATTGGGGAAATTTGCAGAAAAAGAAAAAAAAAAGAGAAATTCAATACAGAAATAGTTCGCAGATTTCTTCAAAAATCTGGCGTTGAGCAGATTTTTGAAGCTTTTTGTTGAGTTGAATTTGTTGAGCTTTCTCTGCTACCAAAATGATACTTAAGGTTTTGTTTCTGAATCAATTTGTTGAATATCAATTAATTCACCAGACTTTTTGACTATCCTTCAGACACCTGAACCGTGGATTGAGAAATTCAACGCCCGTTTTCACCAGACTATTCGACCCTTTTGGTCTGACGGCTAAAACCACCGAGGGAAGCCTTCTTCAACCAATAAGAAGCTCCACGCAGTTCAGGTGTCGGACCTGTCTTCGACTGACGGTTTGACTGTCTGACTGAGAGTTGAATCGTCTTGTGAATACGCGTACTAGGTTGAAAAAGCCTTCGACTGGCGGTTTGACTGTCTGACCGAAAGTTAAATCGCCTTGTGAATACGGGTGTTAGGTTGAAAAAGCCTTCGACTGGCGGTTTGGCTATCTGACCGAGAGTTGAATCGTCTTGTGAATATGGGTGTTAGGTTGAAAAAGCCTTCGAAACGAATGTAAAACATTGTGTGAACTTCGAATAACATAAGACATAAAATAGCAGTACTTGAAACAAACTATTTGAATGCATGTCCAAGTTCTCCGACAAAGAATTTTTAATTCCATTTCCTTACAGACCCATTTGAAGTAATTAGAAGCAATCAGTGTGCCTCATACTCCTTCAAATAATTTCTTTCGACTAAGGTACAATAATGAGAGGGGATATGAGTAGGCAGAGAGCACGACCCCGTTACTTCTGAGACAATTGGTTTTCACTGCGTAATTCATTTGGCATCGGAGAAATGGATTTTCTATCCACTGAATAATTCGTTTTCTCTCCCAACGAAATCTATCAGCCATAAAATTCGAACAGCCAGCCAAGAAGTTCGAAACCTAGACCGAAGCGGCCATAAATTGAGCAACAGGGTGTCTCCATTGTTCGCGGCGGCAGTTCTACTGGCCTACATAAGATTTGTTCCCAACAATGCGAAACTCTATACCCTTCCAACAATTCAGCTACGGCAATCAAAAAACATCCAATAGGATGATTTCGAACATCCCATTAAGTATTCATGAATTCTCCGATCGTATTCAAATGGGGGCGATTTCCTGCCTTTGTCTTGGCACCTTCAGTCAGCTTGGTGGCTTTTTTTGGTCGATAAAAACACGACAATAACGGGCAGAGATTTATGGCCCTTGCTCGCATATTTACTTCAAATACCGATACCCGTTCCGAATTCACTTGAATATCCAGGCAATTTCCTCCCCCCTTTTCTCAGAATCGTTGTCGATCGTTAACAAGAAATACCTGTGGGGTGCAAATCACTGCGTGTTCAGTAGCAATTTTCGATTTTTCTTCTTCCACAAAAAAAGCTTTATTTTTGTCCTCAATAAACAGACGATACTTTGAAGGAACTGGAAAAGAAATTGCAGTTTTTGTTTCGGTCTGAGTAAACAAAGTTTTTTTTTTTTGCTCCGCAACTCGGGATATTTATAGCTCATATATTTCTAGAAAATTCAGATAAATCAGATTTCAAAATCAGATTTCAAATACATTTATTTATTTTACGAACAACGGGGACTAAAGCAAAAACGAACACTTGCAAATTTTCACTAATAAATGCTCAATCAAACGAGCTCAATCACATGACTTCCTTTTACTCCAATTTAATGTCATTTCCCCATTATTGGCAATTTTAATGTGATTCAATAGTTTACTCTCTAAACATCACCAACAGTGGCTAAATTGAAACCAAATTAAAATTAAAAAAAAAAAAAAAATCGCCAAATTTGTCGCCAAGTTGGCGACAAAACTTGGCGACCAAAAGACTGGCGATATATTGCCAAGTGTCCGACAAATTATAACACCACTTGAGGTTAAATCGAAATTAACAATGATTTCCCCCCAAAAAGGGGCAAAAGACCCTCTTAGGAACATCCGAATGCAACCAAAAGGGAAGGTGCACAGCTACAGCTAGGCCCCACTAGGAGTCTTTGTACCAAAATTTCAACTTTCTAGGACATACCGTTTTTGAGTTATGCGAGATACATACAAACATACGCACATACATACGTACATACAGACGTCACGAGAAAATTCGTTGTAATTAACTCGGGGGTCGTCAAAAGGGATGTTTCGGGTGTTTGTAGCTTTCCTAGGCATATATCCACGTGTGGTCGGGTCGAAAAAAAAATCAACATTCATTCGGGGTGAGCAAAATGGAAATTAAGGCCGATTTTGAGTGAAATTTTTTTCGCGAATACAATACTTTCTTTTTTGTAAAAGGAAGTGTAAAGCACGTTCATTATTATTTTGCATAAGATTATTTTCAAAAACCGTGAGTGAAGAAATACTTATAAGAAACTTTGAACGCAGAGTCCTAAAAATCATCCATTGAAGAGTTGAGGAAAATGGAAGATGTGGTGGAAGAAGCAATAATTTGAACTGCACATATTATTCATGCTTTCTGACATAATCCACAGAATTAAGATAAGTGGTAGAAATTGGGTCGACCACGGTAGTTGCGCCTTAACAATAGCAACATTCTGAAGAGAATTTTCATGGCCAAACCTTATTACACTAGAAGACGAAGAAGACCAAAGCTGCCCTGGTGGATGCCGTGGAAGATTATAATATCCTTAGGTCTAAAAGAAGAGTTTGGCAACGAATTAGATAGGCTATCAGGCTAGAAAAGACTGTTGAAGAGGGCCTTGGCACAACCTGAGCTGTCACACCATACATGATGTTGGTTTGAAAAGAAAAAGAAAAGAAAAGAAAAAAAAAAACGGAACCATTGAAAAGAAGTAAAAAAGAAAACAAGAAAAAAAAATCAGCGTATGTATTTTTTTCTGGCTGATAACGTAGAACATACTTCTGAAACTGATACATGAATTAAGTGCATGTAGATTTTCATATGCTTTTGATGGCTGCTTTCGAAAAGCAGTGTATAGCTAAGGAAACCACATAAATGAGGTGACGTATGTGTAAGAGGGTTACAGTATTCCAGTAAAATATTCCAGGTGGAAAAATTAAAACTCGGAGTATGTTGTAAAAATATGCGTTTTTCTTTTTTCAATAGTAATATTACATTCTCTTGTTGCTTCTAAATTACCGTCGTTGCTAAAAAAAAGTCGCTTTGTAAAAAATATTATATGTACCAATAGCTTCTTTTAAAACCAAACCAAATATCAAGATTGACAGAAAATGATTAGTTAATGCAATTACTTCTTGAGGAAAGAAGGGAAAGCTTTTCAAATCGACTTTCAAATGTGGCTTTCGGGATCTTTAAATTTTGAACACGTACTGATCAACGTGTGTTTTTTCTAACGTGTGTTTTTTCTTTCTCCTAATCTCCGTGGATCTCATTTTACAGTCGTAGAAGTATACGTGTTAATGCAGTGATTGATTGGTACTTATTAAACAATACTCAATTGTTCCAAAACGATGATTGATGCACCAGGACGTTCTACTATTTAGAAATCCAGTCCGCTTTTTTGAAATTGAATCATACCCAAGATTTCCAAATATGGTCCTCTTCCATGCTTCCAAGATTTTGAACGCCGTGAACCAAATCAGAAAAACAGCAGGTAAATTTTCAGTCAAGCACCGTTTACACGTCCTTGAAGGGAGTGTATGATAAAAAGCATATGAATGAAAAAACGTATAATTGATAAAAACGAGAAGAGAAACGGTGCTTCACTATGTATATATACTAGTGGTACCCCGCACGACTTTGCCCGTACTAGAAAATTAAAAGGTCTTTTGGTTCACCTGTATATTTACAAATAATATATGGTGAATTTCTCGCCAATTGGCTTGCCCATGTTACGTTTCCACGTTATGATAGCTTGGTAATTAACTGGTTCATCTTATGATAATTTTTCTCGGGAAAATGTTCTTAAAATTATAATAGATCGCTTGGGGAATTGGAATCGCTTTGAGGTGCACACCCCCATGCTACAAACTAACTTTGTGCCAAATTTCATGAAAATCGGCCGAATGGTCTAGGCGCTATGCGCGTCACAGAAATCCAGACATTCAGACTTTCAGCTTTCAGCTTTATTACTAGTAAATATATATATATATATATATATATATATATATATATATATATATATATATATATATATATATATATATATATATATATATATATATATATATATATATATATACAATTATTTTTGGGGGGCTTATATCACGAGGATCTTTGCTTGAAGAGTCAAGAAGTTTCGAAACTTCAGACGAAAAGGAGCAACCAAATTCTAGATCATATTTCCCGCCTGTTGAAGAAGCTACTCTCCCAAACTCCCACTTCCATGAATAAGCAAAACCGTACAATACCTATATACACTTTCGTATGAACGAGAATGAGCTCAAGGATCTATCTAGGCTAGTGGTTCTCAACCCTTTTCGGGCCTTGGGCCAGTGGCGTAGCCATGGGGGGGATAGGGGGGTCAGAACCACCTATGAGCCCCAAAACAACATATATATATATATATATATATATATATATATATAATATATATATATATATATATATATATATATATATATATATATATATATATATATATATACAGTATAAGTGTATAAACTTGAGGGCATGGGGCATGGCTTTACTTTAAACTTCAGAAAAAATTACCCCCCCCCCCCAAGGATTTTTTCTCGCTACGCCACTGCCTTGGGCAACCCTCAAAATGCGGTTGGTCCCTATGGTAATATATAATTCGTAATACTCAAAACATAAACGCATTTTCGCATGGTAAAACCTTCAAAGACAATTACTTCCCATCAGGGACGGACACAAACGAGGGCCGATTGCTCCTTCCTTGAGGGTCTTCTCTACCTGTAATTTTTCGAAAATAAAGTTCAAAAAACGCAAATTTTGACGAGTTTCATTGATACTGGGAGAAGGCAGGTCCGGGTTTTGGATCTTATTTCGGAACTGTTAAGTCCAAAACCTTTGTGATCAATATTTTTAAATCAGTAAACATAGTAAAATGTAACTAATAAAAATCAATCGCCCCTCCCTTGAGAAATTTCTGGATCCGTCCTTGATTCCCATGTATCGCACTACGCATGATAATCGTTTGAAAATAGTTGTCGACGTTGTGACAACCATTTTAAAACATTAATGAAACGTTTAAGCGTTACGTGTGTTATCTGGGTTTTAAATCAGCTTTTAAATAACAATGTTATAGTAAAAACGGAAAATAAAAAAAAAGTAAAAGAAGAAATAACTAATAGTCAAAACAATTGATAAAAAAATTTTTTTTAGCTGCACCTGTAAAGAACTAAATGCCCCCTGGACGTTAGTAAACAGTGTTCTAGCCGAAATGTAAATGAAATGGTGAATGAATAAAAGCTTTCTACAGCTGTGATTTTGACGATATTGGAACTCGATCATAATATCAGGAATGGAATGGAATGCTTGGACTGTGCTAATAGCTGAATAAGCTGTCCCAGACGATGACAACATCCCAACATTTTAATGGAATAACCCGAATCAAAACTGGCATGCGACCCATTGGAGAGAGAGAGAGAAGGTTGGTAATGTTCCTCAGCCGCCTTGTTTTTGTCATAAAATGAGGGCCTGATAACGCCACTGATAATGTCGTGTATTTAAGCTCCCAAAAGACTGTCGGACTAACAGTATAGGGTTCTAAACTGAAGAAGTCCTGAAGTAGGTGCCGAAAGGGAGTTGTTCCGGCATTTCATCCGTGCCCTCTTAATTTCGGCATGGAAGCTGAAGAAAATTGAAATTGGCCGACGTTTTCTTGCATGGGCGAGCGGGAAAACACTCGAATTAAAACCGAAGTGGCAGCGAAGGCGACACAAAACGAATATACACGGGGAGCTCAAATTATGCGAGGGACGGAAATTGCTGCCAATATCCCACCTAATACGGCAAAACCCCGCGTCTCGTTTTACACCGGAGCGCTTTAAAACTCTTTTCTCTCTCTCTCTCCATACCAATAATCTCCCCGGCCGATTAAAGCGCGGCTCGATTAGAAGAAAAAGCGGAGAGGGCACAAGAGCGGAGTTTTACACTTAATAGAGAAAAGGGAAGCAGTACAACTGGATTCGAAATCCACAATTCTCTCCCCCCTCCTTGGCTGCGAGCCATTTACAACAAAACAGATGATTGAATTTTATTTCTTGCGAGCCTCCCCCACCCCCGACGAAGAAGAGGGAGGAGATTTTAATGTGGCATTAGGCCTAATGATTAAGATAGCCGTGAATGCGGGCGCACGGAGCTTTCGGCGGCCTTAACTGCCGCTCATTACCCAGAAATTACCGCTATAAATATTAGAAGAATAACATTAAAATATCGTAACGAGAAATAAGAGTTTTCTCCGGCTATGCTAGCTCTCATCTGCATACGACTCCCTCATATTCCAGATATGTGCGCTACACGCATTCCCGCACTATATATGGGCTTTCTATACATATTTATACGTATATATGTATATTTGTGCCATTTCGACCCCCGCCACAAAAGCCTCGAGTGCCGTCCTCCCCTCCCTCCCCCTCTCCTAATTCCACGCACCAATCACTTTGAGAAAGAAGTAATGGTTCCTCTCCCGCTATTGATTGGATAGTGTATAAACGCCCGGCGAGCCATATTTATGACAATTATTTTAATGCAATGAAAGCGCCGCTGCCCCGATAAAGAACGCTTTTTCGGCGGGGGGTGTTCGAAAACAGCCGTGAAAAATGCTAATACTAAGTTAGGTGTTAAGTTTTAATGCCCCTACCCTTCTCTTCTTCGGACCGATTTTAATGGGCGCGCGCGCGAAAATCGCCCGCCGATGTCGTAATTTTATTGTCTCACAACAATGAGCAGAAAGGGAAAAGTTGAAAAGTCTCGCCCAATTGAAGCAGCAGTCGATTTTTTTTTTTTCAACTCGGGGGATTTTTCCCCTTTACACGAGCGATTGCGTCGGACACGGGAAGGGATTTTTTTAAATGTATTTTTTTTCTCAAGCCCTCTTTTAAATGCTGCTTTTTTTGGCGCCGCTTCCTATAACGTCAGATCGTTAGCACAAAACTTTTCCTTCCACAAATTGCGAAAATGATCTTTTTTAAGGCGATGTAATAAATTCATTTATCGTGATCACCTTGCTTTCGCCGTCACGTGATTTATATCGTCATTATAATTTGGGAATAAAGCTATTATATAACGCGGAATTATGCCTGAAAAAATATTTAGCTATTTGATACTTCTCGTTCATTCGCTTTATTTATTTACAGTCCTCTGCTCTTCGCTGCGATGAAAGGTATGCCGTAAATTTTGGCAAAATACGTATAAATATTAAATGACAACTGCGAGCTATTTAAACGACTAACAACTGTTTTTAATGCTTGGTATTTGTTCTGCTTCATATTGGAAATATTAAAAAAAAAAAAAAGTTTTTGCATTTATGAATAATAATTTGCTACACATAAAAAAACCTGCCTATAAAGTTTTGAAAAGCAACCACATTTTGAAAAAAAAAATGTATACAAAAAGCACTATGGATATTTTTTAAAAATAATTTTTGAAATAAATTACACTTTTAATGGCAGGGGTGTTCAGTCCAGGGCTCAATTAAGATATCGAGAGCTCCTAGTCCAAACAGTTCTTTTGGGGCTCCCTTATAGTCAAATCTTACAATCTTAGTCACTAGCTAAAATAATTTTTGCTATTTGGGGCCCATGAAAGTGAAGGTCCTACACCACGGCCCAGTTGTCCTAGTCAGTAATCAGATTCCGGTTCAGCATACCAGTTCCCTTGATAATAAAATTAATAATTAGAGGCTTCGTTTGCAGCTGACTTCTAGCAGTAATTTAAAACTTAATATCATGTAACATGAAAAAGTAGTTTTTTCATTAAAAAAAACCAAGCTGATGTGTGCGTCACATGTCTTTCTTTTACTCCAATTTAATGTCATTTCCCCATTACTGGCATTTTTAATGTGATTCAATAGTTTACTTTCTAAATATCACCAACAGTGGATAAAATGAAACAGATTTAAAAAAACAAAAAATCGCCAAATTTGTCACCAAGTTGGCGACAAAACTTGGTGACCAAAAGACTGGCGATATATCGCCAAGTGTCCGCCAAGTTATAACACCACTTGAGTTTACATCGACATTAACAATGATTTCCCCCCAAAAAGGGGCAAAAGACCCCTTTAGAAACACCCGAATGCAACTAAAAGGGGAGGTGCACAACTATGCCCCACTAGGAGTTTACGTATAAAATTTTAACTTTCTAGGACATACCGTTCTTGAGTTATGCGATATACATACGCTAATACGCACATACGGACGTCACGAGAAAATTCGTTGTAATTAACTCGGGAATCGTCAAAATGGATATTTCGCGTGTCTATACGCTCTAAGGCACTTATCCACGTGTGGTCGAGTCGAAAAAAAAAAAAAAAAACTCAACATTCATTCGGGGGTGAGTAAAATGGAAATTAAGGACGATTTTTGAGTGAATTTTTTTTTCGCGAATACAATACTACCTTTTTTGTAAAAGGAAGTAATAATTAAAGGATTCGTTTGGAGCTGGCTTCTAGCAGTAATTTAAAACTTAAAATATCATGTAACATGTTTTTTCATTAAAAAAAAAAAAAAAAAAAAACTCGTGAAATAAAGACAATTTTTAAAAAATCTAAAGTTTTGAACGTTTTAGCAGTAAATTTTTGATTATAAATATACTTTTTCTTTACGAATCGCTTTAAACCGCAAAACCTTCGTTTGCAAGAATGCAGGCCTGCCATTTAAAGGGGTCAGGGTGGATCGATTCCCCCCTTCCCCGGCTTGAAAAAGTTAATGTTTTTAGCCATGAGTCGTGTGATATGTGTTGTTTTCCGAGTATACACCCCCCAGAAAAATTCGAAATGAAGTTCTGCAAGAATGTGATGTGCTTGTCTTTAGGATGTCAATATGTAACATTAAAATAAAGTAAGGTAAGCAAAATAAGTAATAATATTAATGATAAAATAAATTAAATAAACAAATCAAGCAAAACAAATTAAAAAGTATATTTTTACAACACCTTTTTCTAAGCAATCAAACCTCGAGTTTATTAGTCTTGATGAAGTGGACCTTCAAAGTTTAAAAGTTCGTGTATCCCTGATTGAAACTATATATTTATAATAGCTATAAATTCGCCTAAGTATAATTTTTTTCCCAAAGTATCTTCAAGAAACACATCCTCAAAGTTCATTTATCACTTAAGTCTTCCAATTTAGTTTTACTCTAACTCAAAAAATCAATAATAAGAAAAAATAATGTTTCCTGAAGAGTCTATTTCCGATTCAAGTATCAACAAGTAAATCTCAGTTTGAAATGAAATTGAAAAACACCTTACAATCAAACGACGCGAAGACGGTAAATGCATCAACTTTAGCTTTTTTTTAAAGGCTGTCCGTTTCATAACATTGCCCTCAGGAAGAAAACCAGTTGTAGGAGCTCTTCTTAAACGATTTGAAGTAATTATCTCTTTAATAATATATCTCGTGTACCACATCAGTTTCATGTTAGGTATAGCATAGAAATCTGTAAATATATAATTTAAACGCTCCGCTAATAATTCTCTGATGTCCTAATTTGAATAGAGTAATTAACTTCCGGATGAGAAGGGTTACGTTTATAATTAAATAAAAAATCGACTCATAGCTATATTTAAAAAGGAAAAGTAATCTAAATCCATTTCATTTCATTTTAAATGCATTGTTCATTAAAAAATTAAATTTAAAAAAATCTTGCTTCTCGAGCACAAAAATTATTTAAATTCTAAAATATGACCTTCCAAAAGTTGCTTAGCATAAGAAAAAAAATTAAATAATAAAAAAATATATGCTTATGAGTTTCTTTAGTGCATGTTGTAATTCACAGATACTTAAACTAAACGCATAAAATATATCACCTATTTATTTATCGCAATAATAGCTTTACTATTCTTTATTTATTTCAATAATAAGTTCATGAAAGCTGTAATGGATCATTCTCATAAACGTTATAATTCAAACATTCGAAACTTTGAAATGCAAATATAACACTTCATAAATCTTCTAATTATTTTAAGGTGAAAAACTGTTCTTACGAATTGAATTTATTAAAATTCGTACATTTTTTAAGTGGTAAGTATAGCTAAATTTATTTAATTTCTTATTAAGAAGAAGAAAAATGACCACTACCAGTGGTAACTACTTAAAACGTGTACGAGTTTAATAAATTCAATTCATAAAAACAGTTCTGTAGCTGAAAATTTTTAAAAGTTGTAAAAAATAGTATTGCATAATCTTTTTAAAGTATCGAACGTTCGAATTGTAAATTTTTGAGGAGTCTCTAATACCGATTGAAACTCTGATGTTTTGAACAGGAAATACGAAAAGTAAATTTGCGTAGTTGTGCTAGTTATAGAATCATTGTGTAAATCAATATAGACATTTAGAAAGTATCGCCCCATTTGAGAGTTATTTCTAAAAATATTTTAAAACTTTCTAAGCTTTATTTATGAGCTGATTGAAAATAATTTTTATGACACAAACTTTGTGACATCACTGTACATAGAAGTAATTGTACTACGGACTAAAAAAAATTAAAAAAAAAAAACGTAAACAGATCAGAAAAAAATCAGAGGAAATAAAATGAGAATGAAAATCCATTAGACTTAATATAGAAAAAATGCTTGACTGCAGAGTAAACTATATTTCGATTGACATTTTGAGATTTGATACAAAACAATAATTGAAGGTTCCACTAGGGAATTCCCCCAAACCAAACCACTTGTTTATTTCATCGAATTAAAAACTTCAAAAGCATTATTCCAAATTTTCGCATGTGGAGAAAAGTGATTTTTAATTTTGTTCTTTTGAGTATTTTGTAATCGGAAAAGCATCGAGAGATGAGATAGAGATTGCCAGACCACCAATTTTTACTTCCTTTTACAAAAAATAAATATTGTATTCGCGAAAAAAATTTCACTAAAAAATCGACCTTAATTTCCATTTTGCTCACCCCCGAATGAATGTTGAGTGTTTTTCTTTTTCGACTCGACCACACGTGGATAAATGCCTAAGAACGTATAGACACGCGAAATATCCATTTTGACGATTCCCGAGTTAATTACAACGAGTTTTTCGTGATTTCTGTATGTACGTATGTATGTGCGTATGTATGTCACATAACTCAAGAACGGTGTGTCCTAGAAAGTTGAAATTTGGCACGTAGACTCCTAGTGGAGTCTAGTTGTGCACCTCCCCTTTTGGTTGCATTCGGGTGTTTCTAAAGGGTCCTTTTGCCCCTTTTGGGGGGGAAATCATTGCTAATTTCAATGTAAACTCAAGTGGTGTTATAATTTGGAGGACACTTGGCGATATATCGCCAGTTTTTTTGGTCGCCAAGTTTTTTAGCCAACTTGACAAATTTGGCGGGTTTTTTTTTTTTAAATCTGATTTCAATTTGGCCACTGCTGGTGATATTTAGAGAGTAAACTATTGAATCACATTAAAATTGCCAATAATGGGGATATGACATTAAATTGGCGTAAAAGGAAGTCATGTGATGCTCATATCAGCTCGGTTTTAAATGATAAAATCAGCGTTATTGAGGCAAAGACGGAAAAGTTGTAGAAGACACCTGCTTTGGGGTTGCAAAAAAAAAAAAACCTTTTGGCAATGTAGAAAAAGGCTTAAGCTTACGATGCTAAAAAGAAGTCACCACAAGGGGTTAGATTGCTTTACTACCCTGAAGAGGTTTGTTTTACTACCCTAAAGAGGTTTGTTTCTCTACATTTATAGTGAACAAAGTACTACCATACGAATCTATTAAAACAAGCCCATATTCTGCATACAGTACCTAAAGGGTGAACTTATACTCTTCCGGACTCCCATAGAACGTTCTCTACCTCATGGTGAAAGCTTTTCGGACTCTACAATGTTATGTAATTCCGAATTATCTAGGCACGACTCGATTAAGATATCGGGAGGCCCTATGTCTAAAAGTTTTTCGGGACCCTTTACAATTCCAAATCTTAAAAACCATTGTTCAATCCCTACAATTTCACCATTCTGGCATTGGCTAAAGCAATTTTCGCAATTTTTGGGCCCCTGAAAATCCCTGAGCCGCGGCGTATATTTGGTTTATTTAGTAATCAGGTTCTGCGTCTAGGTGTATACTCTACCACCTCTTACAGGTTTTAGCCTTTTTTTTTAGGTTCACACTGTATTCATTCGTTCATACACATTTTTTAAAAAAGAACTTTTAAAATTTGAAAGTTTTCAAACTATTGGAAAGTTACCTTGATTGCGGACGACTTTGAATTCCCGATTATAATAGTTGAGGGTTTCCCTTAGATGCCTGTTTTCGATTTCCAAATCTTGGATTCGCATCGTGCGCTGCAGAAGCACCTGGTAGTGATCGAGGGCGGGAACAGGATCTGTAAATCACAAAGATTACGTTTGAGACAGAGCAATAATGAATAACTGAAATTAAAGAATTTTTGCGATCCTCTGATTTACGATCATTGAAGACAGAGAATTGGATAGAGATGATCATACATAAAGTGTTCTATTTCTTTATATTTTATCAAAACATTGAAGTAAAAGTTGATGCACTCCTTTGTTCTGCAAAGTTTAATCTGCTTAAGATGAATAAATAATTTTTATGATGCAAACTTTTGTGCAGACACAGAAATAGTTGTATTGCGAATTCAAGTAAAAATTCAAAAGGAAAAGTGTAATTAATAAAAAAGTCAGTTGGAGACGAAACCCGGCACCGCAATTTGATTACCTAAGTGAATATCATATCTTAACTGTTCCCCCCAACAAATCTTACTAAACAAAACAATTCAATGTATCACGACGAAAAAAAATCGCGGATCGACAAATTTCTAAAATTTCAAGAAGAGTTTTTGTTTAAAGAGAAGGAAATTAACCAATAACAATGTTTCTAAGAAGTAAGCTTAGCAATTTCTCACTGTAAATAAGTTTCCACAAATATTTCTCGAAAATAAAAACAATTTCGTTTACATCTACGAACCGTTCATAATTCTGGCACTGTTCGCAAGTGAGAGTCGATCCTATTTTCCTGAAAAACTCTCGTTTTCCAGATATTTGATTATTAACATCGTACTCTCTGAAATAGAATACCACCGAATCAATCTTTCTAAATGAATCGTAAGGGGAAACATTCCTGTATGGGGTGCCAGAGGCAGGCATTTTTCAACCCCGTTCTTCTTAATCAAGCAGTCCATAAATCTGATCGAAGAATATGTTGCCTTTTTAATCTGAGTGCAATCCGGAGAAGAAATTACTACCGAAAATCACCTCTGCGTACATTTAGGGGGCCTAATACCAGATTATCTATCCGGGGCCCGACTTCATTGCAGGGATGGCGCACGGCGTGGTTTCATTACACCAGCACATTAATCTTTACAGGTTGGAGGGCGGAACAATTACCGCAGCAGCCACACTCAAAGATGAACGATCCTCTGGTTTGGAAAGAGTTACTTTAGAAAATGAACACCAGAGGCTTGATTTTACAAATTACGAGACGGCGGCAGCGCCATTGGCAAGAAAGCAATCCGTCTGCATTTGTTTTGATTTGGGGTTTGTTAAGAGGGTAAAAGGTTTACCCTTTTTCGATCTCGTTTGCGTTTTCTGCCCTGTGTCTGGGTGCCGGTAATTACGTTTATCGTTCCATTTACGAGATTATCGGAACGATACAACTTCGGAATGTTGTCATTAATTGCCGAAAACATTTTCTTCTGACGCTCTTGCAAGGAGGGAAAGGGTTGTGCGAGTGGAGGCATCTTTATATACCAATCCTACAAATCCCTACTCTGGGATAGTAATAACTAAAATAGTTACATTAATTATATGTAATACATATTTCTGTGATCGCATAATAGGTTCTGATAAAAAAAAGTGCGATAATAAATGAAGTTATTTAAAAAAACCAGTTATATATATGTGTGTGTATATATATATATATATATATATATATATATATATATATATATATATATATATATATATATATATATATATATATATATAAACGTTCGAATAATAAAAATAAATTTTCAGAAAAACCAACATACTACAAATTCACATGTCTGAAAGAATACATTAATAAAAACTTTGAAATCAACAGTAGAATGGGGTCGTTTCCAAAATATTAAAAGTATTTTTTTCTGAAAGAGCATGCTTAAAGACATAGGATCTGACCATTTTTTAAATAATTTGACTAAGTTTAATCTTTTTAAAAAATTACTTAAATCGGTGCGCTTTAATTGTTTACGCTTCTGTGATGACATCACAAATGATGAAATGCCATTCAGTGTTGCCATTCACAGAACAAAATATTTAATTCGCATCTTTACTCACGTGTATTGGCAACGATATGGTTGATAGATAGCAAGAGTAGAGCGCAATTTTAATTCGCTTCTTGGTTATCATAACGTGGAAACGCGATAGAAATATGTGCCAAAGAACATCATTTGTGACGTCATCAAGACCACGCCTTGTTTGAAAAATCGGACATTTTAAAAAATTAATTAAAAAATAACTGTTGGGAAAATAAAAGTATTTTCTAGGTCCATGTTTTTTTTTTTTTGCTTATTCTATCAATTTCAGTGACAATAAGTATTACTTTTGATAGAAAAAAACAACCCCATTGCAGAAACAAAAACCAGCTTAGGTTCAAGAAAAATCAGAAGTTACCTTTAAAAATGTAATATATGATTATTAGATGAAAGAACTAAAATAGAACTGTTTGTTGTAGAAATACCGAGAACCAAAATCATGAACAAGTTGAAATGTATTCAAAAGAAAAAATAAAAGGAAAGTGTTTAAAACTTATCAAATTCGCATGTTTAGAAAAACAATGGGTAATGATGTCCATTAGTTCATTAGAAAGGGAATGACATCATCTACCCGTGTATTATACTTCTATATCTCAGAGGAAGTGAGGATATAATTACGTTGGAGCATATAAAAGCCATTAGTAGTAACATGAATTGAGCATTCGATGCCTGCTAACTTCCATTTTTCAATTCTAATGCAATGATTGATCATTAATAACTTCGAATTTATTCACTTCAACTGAGGTGGTGATGCGTTTTGAATTAGAGCGTAATTCAATGACTTATGGATCATAACTACTGAGTTAAGTTTGAATACTAGAGGTTACTTTTACTCTGCCCGAAGAAAACAGAGGGCATTTTAAAAGAATTTCAACTGAAAAAAAAAGACCTAATAATTTTTGGTATTTGAAACAAAATTTGATCAAATAAAGTATTACGGAACTCAAAGACTAAAAAGGAAACGTAAATTGATATTTAAAGTTAAATTATATTTGATAATTAATTATAATTTTAAATTATAAAAAAACACCTTGTATTCTTGCATTTATAAATAAAAAATATTCTGATTTTATACTCTGATAATCTCAATATTTTTATTTTGAAAACGGTTAAAAATAGTATTAAATAGTTAGGAAATAAAATCAGTTAAAAACAGTTTAAAAAAGCGGTTAAAAACAAAAGCAAATTCAAAAGATTTTAATTTTTTAAGCACTTTTTTTGCTCAGGATTATTTTCTATATTGGACAGTGTTATTGCCAGTTTGAAGATTAATAAAGCAGTAAAATTATTATTTTTCAAATATGAAAAATTTATCTACTGCCGTTTTGTGACAATATTTTTTAAATGAAGACAAAACGTGTAGTTGAAACTGATTTGTATATCATTTATATTCATAGAATAAAATTTAAAATCCCATGTAATTTCGATTTCGACTTGCAATGGGTTTCCAATAAAGAGCACAATTATTTGATTTGTGTATGTAGACAAAGTTTATGAAACGGGACAAAGGACTTCATATTGTTCCACATTATTTATGTTGATTGAGAAGTTAAAAATATCTGCCGTATTTTCTGCTCATTCGACAAGGGCATGGCTACGTATCCATCGTGTTTATGCACCCATTATATTATATATATATTTTTCAACAATAACGTGTCATTTGTCAATTTTCCAGATTACGATTTGTGATATGAGTTGTAACAAAAAGATATTCCAGAACTAAAATATCTACTTCCCCGTGAATCAACAACAAATTTGTGAAAACTATGTTCTTTTTTCGATCGCTTAGCTAAATTTTAAATAATGTAAACAGTTAACTCACTAGAATCGAAATGAAATAAATCTCTTTTCATGTAAAAGAAAACTATTAACTGTTATTTAAAAGATATCAAGTTCATCCCTCAAGCTTTTGGGCATTAAGTTTGAATAATTTCCAAATTCTATTATTGCATTTAATAAAAACACTTTTTCAATATGTAGAAAACGTAGTTGAATCTCAACAAAAATTTCTCTCTCCACAAGTTTTCTCAAGAGATATTCAAAAATAATGTAAATACTTTTTTAAAAACTTTATATTAAAAATGTTCGTAATTTTAACTAGAATGTAGACGTCCGACAAAAGCTTTTGTCGGATGTCTTTTCATCCGTAAGATAACTTAATTTGCTTTGAAAAAGGGGTTCCTGCTACCCCGATAAGGTATTCTGCAATTTTGTAAAATTTGACGTGGTCATTTCTTATTTTATTTACATCTTAAGACTATTCAGCTGCTTTCGGAAAACTATTCCAAATGCACACAACCCTGTTGAAGTAGTAATTTTTTTTCCAAAAAAAGCTTAAAATTTTAAAAGCTTGAAACAATGTTCTCTGGTTTTGCGATCGTTACATCATTTTAGCCCATCAACAACCTCCCTTTTAATAAATTTAAATGTCCGGATCATGTCTCCTCTTACTCTCCTTTGCTCAAGACTAGACAAGACATATTTTGCATTCAAAGCATGGAATCATAATCTAAATTTTAAAATCTATTTGTTAAACTAGTAGCCAGGGCTGCGGAATTGAAGTCGGACTGATTTTGGGGTAAAGGAGTCGGAGTTGGGAGTGGAAAGTGTAAAATGCCAAAAGACGGAGTCAGTCCTTTTCCCTCAGTCCGCAACTTCCGGAGTCGGAGTCGGTCATTTTCCCTCCAACTCCGCAGCCCTGCTAGTCCCCCTTTGAACCCTTTCCAGTATTTGTTGATGGTGATGAATGGAAAGTAAAATTGATTTTTTATATATTATTTTGTCATATCAAAGAATGGTCAGCTTGTCACATCGACGAACGAATATAAAATAATTCATCAACACGAAATTTTAAAATTCCGTCAACCCGTTAAGTGGATACCAATTTGTTGCACTAGAAATCCTACAGCAATTGGTCACGTGGAAAAAAGGAACAGAAGGAGAAAAATCTTCAGGTGGTAAAAGGAAGGAACGAGGAATAAAAAAAAAGGGGTTCAAACAAATAAAAGAAAATCGTCCCAATGTTTAATGCAACAGATGAGTGCGAGAGGGCGCGACACCCGTAAACAGCTGGCAGCACCGCTAACCTGCTTACGCTTCCCAATCAGGTCGGTGACAACTCGGCTCCGCCTTTAATCTCGTTTATACTTGCGCCTATAAACGCGGGAAAAGATTGAAGCCGACTCAGGGGCGAGGAAGGGGAAACGACGCGCGCTTTTGCCGCGCGAAAAAGGGGAGAGAAAGTGAGAGGAGATAAATAAAAATTGGAACGCCAGACAAATACCAAGAATGTGTACTTTTGAGCGGTCGGGGTTATTACTCTCGTACGATTTCTTCGCAACCTCTAGGGTAATGGTAACAGATGCTCGCATAAAAAACTACACCCTCCATTTTTTTTCACTCTCCTCCTATTCCCTTCTTTAATCCGTACCTGATATTGAGCTCCGCAGCTAAAAGTTTCAATAAAAGGGAACGAAGCGGTAGACGCCAAGAGTAATATATTCGTTCATTTAGAAGAGAGAGTCAAGAAAAGGGGAGGGGATGGAATGAAAATAAGAATATTGGAAACAATCTCGGTCTAACAATTATTCCCGCGTATTCGAATTCGTAGCTGTAGGGTTAACCTTTTTCCGAAGGATGTCGCTGAGAGTGGAAAACTTGTTGCTCGCCCGGGTTTTGAGAAATGACGATTAATGTTTGTTGATGCTGAATTTCGGAGAGGGGAAATTTTAGGCGAATTTGATTCCCCGTCTTTTGGCTCCAGGAAGTCGAGTTTCCCTCAGGAAATCAAAATTACTTTTGTACGGATTTGGAATCTCGTGCTCTGATCCTGGAAAACGCATTTTAGTCGATATGTTTCCTGACAGCGTTCGCTCACTCTCGATCTGTCAAAACCAATTCAATGGGAAAGAAAAATACAGAGCTGACAAGGAGGGAACGACTGCTGTTTATTTACTTGATTTTTTCCCTCGAAATGTTTTATTTTTTTGCTCGCAAACTCTTGAACACAATATACTACATGTTTGTATAATCACGTAAATCTTTAGAATCATTCACATTTTCAGGTTTTTTGATGAATAACATAATAAAACCTTTAATTTCCTCGACTTCAAAAAGTATATTTTATTATAATTACTTTTCGTTTCATTCATTGAGCAATCATGATTGCTTCTTGCTGTCACTTTGCCGGAGCCTGACTTTCACAACTCTATTGTCTTTGTGATTGGTAAAATGAGTCGAGTGATCCATTGTGTCAATGCTTTGTGATTGGTAGATAGCGACGTTGCTAATTATTTATGATTTTCTGGCAGTTGATGAACGATCTGATAAAACCTCTAATTTCAGCAACATTTAAATTAATTATAATAACTTAATTTTCTTTTCCTTCTTGAAAAAAATATTATAATAATTATTCCTTCAGAATTTTTTTAATTTTCAATTCATTTAATATTTCATAGAAATATCTTTTCCTATTTTCTTTTTTTTTTTCCCCGCGGACAACGATGAAAAAAAAAAAAAAAAACCCTTCTAGATTTCTAGTAGAACAAATTTATCAACCTGAAATTGCTTTTGAAACAAAAGTTTTCAGGGGTGCAGCAAGGGGTGAAGTACCAGCTCCCCCTCCAGAATCCTTGGGTTTATGCCATATTGCCCATCCTAGTAGAGTAGTACAATATGCATAAAATACATGTAATGTCCCTTATTTTTACTCCTCCCTCCCCACTCCCCAGGTTGGAAATCCCAGGTGACTGGTTATGACCCTGCTACTCCTCCCTTCTATCAGAAAGTGCTAGCTGCGCTAATGCAAGCGGGAATCTACATTAGAAAAAAATTATATGCAATCAAAGAATGCTTCTATTAACATTTTGTAAAAGCTGCTTTTATTTTGTTTAATTACATTTTTTATTATCATGCATGAAAAATCATACTTAAAAAACAAGCAACATGTTGATAATGTAGCAAAAGGTAAAATTTAATTGAAGTATGGATTAAAAATCATTGCGCAGTACAAAATGAGAAAAGTTGTTATTAATTATCAAAACGAAAAAATCGTGATAATCGATATTTACTTGCGGATATATACACTACTAAAAAAACACGAAAGATAAAAATATGAAAGGAAAATTAACAGCATAAGAATTGAAATCGATTTGAAACCGGGAAGATGTATGGGAGTATTTAAATCTGCGAAAAGGAAATAGTTCCTAAATTAAGGGAAGAAAAACAAATTCAAACTAAATAATCGAAATCAGATTCCGTGAACAACATCTATTTACTTATTTATTCTAAGTTTCAAAAAATGAGCCTTCCCCTTCATTCGAAACAAAGTTTTGCTTAATAAATTACTTAAGACGGTAAAATACTTTTTTATAATGAAAACAAAAAGGGGGGAGAAGTTCCCCGCAAAGCTCGTGGACCTAAAATTAAAAAGAGACAAACCCCCTTTTTAAAAAAATAAATCCGGCGAAATGGGCAATTATGGGTGGAATAGCTGGCGTCCATTGACAAGATAGCAAATTGATTAAAACCTGGGTTTAACTGTAATCTCGAATGGCGGAAGCAGGGCTACTTTTACCTACTAAAACAACGACACGTTCACAAAAGCCGATCGTTACTGGAGTATTGATTTTGCTATTAATTTCTTTTTTTCACCACCATTCTTGCTTCGACAAATTGGAGCCGCGAGGTTAACAAGTAGCCACGGTGAATAATGATAGCAGAGGGCGCTACGGGATTCATAATTATGGCCGGCGAGGGCGCGATTTTAGTTGAAAAGTTGAGCGATTTCCTATCTGCTTCGTTTTCTTCTTTTTTTTTTCTCCCCCCCCCCTCTTCCAAAATCGATAATGCTTTCTAAAAAGAATAATTAGCGGGCTTAAGAAAGTGCTTCATCTTTTCAACGAAGCTTTTTGTCGAAAAGTTTTAATTTGATTGGAGACTGGGTGGTTTGAGAAAGGGTTATCATTAAAATTTCGTTTACGGAAACCGGTATCTCCCTCTCGTTTTCTGTTTTTTCTGAAATATGTGTCAAAAGGTTTTCCCGTTAGAATTTTCCTATCGAAAAGCTGGTTTGAGTCAATTTATCTTTCTGCTTATGGGAGCACGAGTTTTCATTTTCGGTTACTACCAAAGGCACTTAAACAAGGTTTGCTTTTTTGTTTCTTTTTTTTCCATTTTCAAACAAATTTTCATTATCAGATCTCAATTTATTTTAATTTTTGTTTTAACTCAGGTATTACAGCAGTGTGCTTTCGCCTGTGCCGAGCATAATTCATGGGCAAAAATGTTAGCAAAAGCAAATAAATAAATATAAATAAAATAAATAAATACATAAAATTATAAATAAAAAAAGAAATAATACAATTAAATAAATAAAAATAAAATAAAATAAATGAATAAATTAAAGTTGATAAATAATAATAAATAAATAAATAAAATAAATAAACAAATAAAATTAAATAAATAAATAAAAATAAATAAATAAATTAAGGACTTTTTTTAAAAATTTTTCAAATGAAGCTCATGTTGCTAACAAAACACCATAAAGCACCCCCTGCATTCTAGTGGTTAAAAAAGTTGCCCTTAACGATCAAGGTGATGGGCTTTACAACGCGCAAGAGCAAGAGATACTATCATTAAACTATCATTCTTAAGTAGTAACTTTAAAATTAATACTTAGAAATTATAGTTTAAATGAATATGAAGAAAACCTTTTGCAGTGATTTGCATCGAACTTTTAAAACTTTATTATTCGCATTAGGATTCTATAAATTACAATTAAAAAAACAATTTGTCGAAAATGCATATTTGTAAAATCATTCGAAGAGCTTGAATAAGCTACCCTGCAGTGGTTTAAAAAAGTCAAAGAGAGAAAACATTTCAATTTTGCACGAATAAGACAGCTATCTCATTGGTCAGTTCATATCCAAAATAACATGGTCGTCCTTGGTTGTACCTCTTTCAGCCGTCATTAGCCAGGGATTGCAGCGTCTCCTGTAGTTTAATTGAATTGCGAACAGATGATTAAATATAAGCTGAGCTTCGCAGACGATAAATAAAATAACAAAAATGGAACTTAAACTTCAAATAAAACTTTTTTTGAATAAAATTTCTTTGAACTTGCAAGTGAAAGTTTTCACAGTATATTAATAGGCAGTTGCAGCTTCATGAAGCTAGGTATGGAATTCATAAGAAGAAATATGATGCGAAAGTAAAACTATATCACCCGAAACAGTGATACACGGAAGTTGCTGTTTGTTAACAGATCAAGGTTAAGATTTCAAGAGAACGGCAGACAAATGGAGTACTGGGAGAAAAGTCAAACAAGTGATTTTTTTTCCTTTCTTCCTTTATTTTATTTTATTTTTTCATACTATCCAATAAGAGGGTAGAAAGGAGGGGACTAGTCTCCCATAAAGGTTCAGCATTGTAGGATCGTCCGGTCAGATCTACCGTCTATTTCTGTTTGTTTACGAAGCGGAGAGAAATGATGCAGTTTTTAATGCATTTAAGAACGTAAGCTGTATGCTATTACAAGGGTCGATTCAAAAGTAAGATTCTTATCAAGTTTAAAAACATACATCACTGTCTATTCTCATTGAAATTTACATCGTTGGAAAGAAAAAACGTTTGTCTACTTTTATACATAATAATCGCCATGATTTTCTGTGCATTATTGTCGACGGTGCCTTAACTTCTGTATCGAGTGTCACAGAATTCCACCGCCAACCCGTTAAGGAAGCGTTTCACCCCTGTTTTGACTTCGGAAAGTTGCCATCTAAGTGTTTCTTAAACTTATTAAACAAGTGGTTATCACTAGACTCGAGCTCCAGATTGCAATCAAGAACGGAGTGGTTCGTTGACTGTCATGTCCCACTCTAGCAGTGGAATTCTGTGACAGTCGATACAGAAGTTAAGGCACCGTCGGCAATAATGCACAAATGGCGTATATGTATAAAATTAGAGAAACGTTTTTCCTTTTTTCAATGTTAAATTTCAATGTTAATAGACGGTGCTTGTAAAATTGATGGGAACCTTACTTTTAGATCGACCCTAGTATTTCTATCGTTGTTTATGAAACGTTGCCAGAATGACCGCAATTTTTAAAATATCTTTACTGAAGAACGTGTAGTCATTAAAGGCGTCGAACTCAAGCAGTGCTGTTTTGGCATCGTCTGAATTTTTGACTTTTTTTTTCACCTTCCACAATGTTTTGCGGAGAGAGGAATAAGTGAAAATCAGAGAACACAATGTCTGGAGAGTATGGTGGATGAAAAAGTATTTCCCAGGCTAGCTCTGCAGTTTTCTATCGAATGACCAAGGAATGAATGAAGTTTGGCATTGCCAGGCATAAAGAGTCATCAGCGATGACAGAAATTATATCGCACTATGAATATTGTTAAATATATTAAAAATTACATCCTTATATTTCTATTCATACAAAGCAGAACTTGCCGATATACATATACAGCTATCCTTTGAAAACTCCAAGAACGTAATTGTTCTTTGGCTTTATTGAAAGTACTTTACACAAATTAAATTGATATAAAACTTCATAAATAATATATCTTTTTCTAATAAGTTACAAACGAAATAATATAAATAAATCTTTACTAGTAATAAAGTTGAAAGTCTGCGTTTCTGGATGTTTGGAGTTCTGTATGTCTGTAACGCGCATAGCTCCTAGACCGTTTGACCGATTTTCATGAAATTTGGCACAAAATTAGTTCGTAGCATCGGGGTGAGCACCTCGAAGCGAATTTTGAAAAATTCGATTTTGTTCTTTTTCTAATCTAATTTTAAGAACATTTAATCGAGCAAATTATCACAACGTGGACGAGTAATTATCATAACGTGTACGAGCAAGTTACCATAACATGGGCGAGCAAATGAACGTAGCAAATTGGCGATAAATTCATCATCCATTATTTGCAAATATGCAGACGAACCAAATGACCTTTTAATTTTCTATTACGGGCAAAGCCGTGCGGGTACCGCTAGTAAATAAATAAAGTAACAGCAATTAGGGAATCAGCACCAAATTAATAACAACGAAAAAAAATGAATTTTTAACGTTTTGATTAAAAGATTCTATATGCACAGACACAAGAGTTTTGAATGAAAAATTAGGTCAACAACAACGCTAAAAACAAGAATTACAACGCAGAAAAAAGCCAGCAAAGATAAAAGACAACCAAAAACAAAGAATCGAGTCACCCTTCTTAGTCACGGACAGCTTGTGTGAAACAAAGAGCTGCTCATTCTTTCGAAAAGACAACGCCAAGAGTTTTCTTCTCCCAAAACCAAAGTTAGAGAAGTGAGAATCTCGGTTATTAAGAAGGATTACGAAAAAGAATTACTCTCCGCGATGTATATTTTGTGGTGACTGAAGTTTGCTTCAATTTATTTATGACACCTTGTGTTAAGATAATTTTGACACATTTTTGCTCTTGCTTTCTATGGTTAAAAAGTGACAAATAAAAGAAAATTTTAAAACTTGTTTCATAAACAGCATAACATTATTTAATGAGTTATAAGAAGTTGCAAATCTAAAAAAGAGGAAACACTCCATGAAAATCAGAATCAGTTATACATGGTTTTATTTGGTTTGGTAGTATTGGGTGTTTTGGTGCAAGAGCCTTAGTAAGCTATACTGCGCCAATGGTCTTACTGGGCCTGAAGCACAACGTGGTTAGCAGTCTATTTAACCAGGGAACCACACGAATAGGGATAATGAAAAAAGTTGAAATAAATAGCAACCGAAATAATATATTGAGACATTTTTTGACGCAAAAAGTATTTGCCCTCGTGCCCCCGTTATCAAGGTTTTAAAGTCCGCAGAAATTTTTTTAAAGGCGCCAAATTTAAATAATTGGCGAGAATTTGACGATACCAATTTCTCGTTACAATTTCACCGTCTGCATGTGATAAGATATCCATGTGCAATGCGGGTGAAAAATGTCTTTCAATGCTCACCAAAACTCGTTACATTTGCCGACTTTTCTTTAAATTACGAGACTTTATGATCTTATATTTCAAAAACAGGGAAACGAAGGTAATTAATTTAAGTATCTAGAAACATTTTTTCACTATGCTCTTTCAAATGCTGCCAAAGTTAAAAACTCTGTTATTACATTATCGTACGGTTTCCCGACAATACTCTGGAACAAAATTGCGAACTAATTGGGAAGTTGTTTCACAAATCAGTAAATGTGATTGGTAAATAAAGTAAATAGTCTATATTACTTCATTTATACGCAACATTATAAGTAAATCTTATACACAACAGAAATCTATATGCAGAAAATACTTTTTTCATTAAGAATTAACCTATTTTTGATGCAAAAAAAAAAAAAATGTATCCATTAAGAATAGTGATTAAAATGTGACCCATATCATGTGAAAGTAGTGAAAGGTGACAATAAGTTTCCGCCACCGGATCGCCTCAAATCGTCCAGTTAACAAGTTGAAGCAAGTTATGAACAGCATTCCCCGGTAACGTCACAAAAAGATGTTGAAATAACATCTTCAAAATGTCATAAAGTGCACAGAAAACATGTCACAAATGCGTCACCGTGCGACTTGCGACCATTGTGACTCCCAGAGACAATTGTTACAGTTCGTACGTTCGAATGTTTTTCTCCAAAATGAATCATGATTCTCTTTTTTTTTCTTTTTCGAAAGTTATATTCATTAAAACAATGTAAAAGTCGTAAACATCAGATAGTAAACGAACAGAAACCCTCATTCAGCAAAAACGTCACCCCGTTGATTAAATATGCCTAAAAATATCAACAAAAACTGCCAATTAAAAAACTGTTAGAGCAATTTAATGCGCGGAGACATTTAAGATTAATTCGAAAACTTATTGACTTATGAAGTTTTAAACACTAATCGGAGCTTTACGATGCATGACCAAATTTAATTCACCCGATGAGCAATTTCATTTTAACAAATTATCGTGGCAGTAAATATAAATCGAAATCAAGTGGTGCAAAAAGAAGAGAAGGTTAAAAAAAAAAAAGCTTTGAGGAGATTATTCACGAATTAAATTATTAAATATAAGAAAAAAATTGGGTATTAGCTTTTTTTTGCATCCCATATGTCCAATTGTGAAAAAGCCTTCCTCTGTTTCAAAACTCAGCCAGCCATAGAATGGCGAAGATTATGAATGCCGACTGCGATTGAACTGAAGAATCAACGGAGAATTTTTTTTTCTCCTCCCCCCCCCTTTTTTTTTTGTTTGGTGTGGGGAAAGAAACAACAAAAAAAGGTAACTTTTTATGCATTTATTTCTTAAGATATCGGATATTAAGTAGAAGAATTAATCCGCATTTGGACAGTGAAGCTAGTTAGGGCTTAGAATCCTCACACTTCAGCTGTAAGTGAAGCATTACAAAATATCATTCCTTTTTGTATTGAACGCTTCGTTGATTCCCATTAATAGTGGTTGCTCAGCGCCGCCACCCCAAGTCCAAGCGCACTCATCTTTTTTTTTCTCCCCCTCGTTCATTTTTTTTATTCTCTCTTTCTTTTTTTTTCCTTATTCGTTTGTGGTAGTGGGGGGTATGGTTATAGAGCTAATTATGACTCTTGAGAAAACCGTAAGTAGTTTTAGATGAGTGCTGTAAAAAGGTATTCATTAGAAAGGACAAAGTTGTTGATAAAAAAGGAAAACAAAAACTCTGGGTGAGCTATAAAAACTTTTTTCTACGTGTAACTGATTAGCTGAATTGAGGGCGGCGGAGTTGGTGCTTAAAATTAAAGTTCAAAGTTGGAAAAGAAATCAAAATTTTGCTTTTGTGCTCTTTGGTTTCAAAAAAGAAATATTTTTTTAAATTTCATTTAAGTTGTCTAAAAAATAAAGCTTTTTTTTCTCCCTTGTGCTCATGTTTGCTTTTATTAATGGAGGATTTTATGCGCAGTCGTGGGAGCCAGGGTTGTGGGGTCGAAATTGAACTGATTTTGGGGGCGTCAATTTACCACCCCCTTCTCCCCCTCTAATTTTAGAAACAATGTAATTACGCATTTTTGTATGTATTTTTTGTTTTTCTTTTCCTCTTTAAAATGTACTGAATACATAACCTTCGCCCTCCCCCCACCCCGGGAAAATTTTGAAGTTGCGGGCCTGATCTGTAACCCTTGTGGAAACTTCTTAAGCAGACCGCAGACCCCACACTGCAGACCTCGGACTTAAAGGTTTAATAAAAAAAAAAAAAAAAAAAAAAAAAAAAAAAAAAGTTTCCTTAGAAATTATATTTTCGAAAATTAAGTCAATTTTGAGTTATATTGAATTTAAATCTCAGAGCTTGATGACTACAAAATTTTCAATTTTTCTCTCAGAAAGTGAATAGCGGATAGTAAAGACGACAAATTTTCTGCAGATTTTCTGCAAATAACTTGAAATTAAAGAAGTACTTCTGCAGAAGCTCTGCACAGCTTCTGCCGGTCCTGAAAATCTAACAGATATTTGGCTTAAACCTCGACATTTTCGCACTAAAATGATTATGTGATGCTGATACAAAACATCTAATACTTCAAGTTTTGTCACCACCACATTCTTGAATTATTGGCAATTTTGAAAAACCGTCACATTTATTTTTTATCGTAAGAAAATGTCGTAGTAGTCAAAATTATCCTAAATGACTACTACCTCGTTAAATCACTTTCTCCAAGATACTAATTAGTGTAGTACTACTGAGATATTTATTATACTAATTGATTTGTGAATCGAACAAGTGGAAGGCCCAGGGCTGAGGAGTTGGGATCGGAGTCGGAGTCAGACTGATTTTGGGGTAAAGGAGTCGGAGTCGTGATTCAAAGGTTTAAAGGTCCTAGAGTCGGAGTCGATCATTTTCCCTCGTAGTCCGCAACTCTGCCAATTGTTGCGGAATCTGAGTGTCTGACTCGGAGTGATTTTAGGGTGAAAGATCGGAATCGGAATTGGGGTCGAAGGTTCTAAAATTTACGGAGTCGGTCATTTTCCCTCCGACACCGCAGCACTGGGAACGCCACAAAGAAAAGCTACAATCATTGTCTTAAGAGTCATACAAGGCTGTAAGTAACATTCATTTCCAAGCATATTTTCAAAAAAAAAAAAAGCAACAAAATAGAAGATTGGGGAAAAGGCGCGAGTTTAACAATGTACTTGCTAAAATCAGTTTATTTTCCTTTCTTTTTGTCAATTTTTCAAATTTTTTGCTGCATTTTGAATGCTTATTTCTATGAGCATCAACTACATAATTTGTGCGGACCGTTGGAAATCCGAATGTTCAATTAGGCGGGTTTGGAAATCCGGTAAAACGGATACGCCCCGAGCACAATACGATCTATTGTATCAATTCCAGAAAGAAAAGCAAAAAATCGAATCTCGATATAGAGAATTAGAGGAGGGAGAGAAAGCTGTCGACGGCGAAGTGACTCATCCGCTAGTTTACAAGGAGAAACAATGGAAGGCTGACAACTCGGCCATTTAAGACCACGTTGATTTCTCATTGTGAATCGCTCTGAAAACTACAAATGGAAACCAATAACCAGGGGCGCCCGAACTTAAATTTTTGTGAGTGCGGAAATTCTCAAGTTGCCGAATGAAACTCCGAATTTCGTCAAATGATGATAATTTTGCCGAATTGTCAGACACAATTTGCCGGAAATTTTTGGGAGGTCACAATGGCCTTCTGTGATCTCCAATCGTGGTATCGAGGCCCCCTTCTTAATAACTACTCCCATTTCAATTATGATGTGCTAATACTATGGTGGAATCAGTTGGTGTTTGTGATTAGGATGTTTAAGCCTTTCTAGAGATTTAGAAGGTTTCATGGCGGTTATGGCGAAACTAATTCGGAATTTATTGAAAAAACAAACTAACAAAAGTTTTTTGAACTAAGCCAGCAGCTTCATTAATTTAATTAGAAAAGCTGAACATAATCAAAGCTACGGCAGTCATAAGAAATGAAATACGATCAACTTCTCTTTCTCTTACGCATATTTTTCTTCATTTTGCTAAATGTCCAAAAATCAATAGACAGAGGATAAACTAATAACTCAAATCAAGGGTTCAACTTTTCAGATTCTTGGTACCCTTTGAAGAATTAGAATTTTCTTCGGAGATCCTAGTCTAGTTCTGTTTTACATATATTGTTTCCATGTGGACACTTCGCGGCACCCTTCACCTCATTCCTGCGTTACCCAGTTTGGGGAACCCTGACATTAATAATGTTTTAAGCAGGGTTTTCAGACATTTAATCCAATATTGAAGCATTCAAGACACTCATACATACACAATGCAGGTTTGCTTTAGTCAATCAATTTTTGGAGTGGTGAACAATTTTAATTGCACAACTTTGTGTTCTCTTTGTGTTACTACGAAAGTCCGAAATTTAATAAATGTCGATATTAGCCGGCGAACATCGACATTCACATACCTAAGTCATCGTGAAAGAACGAATATTTTCGGTCACCTGTGAAAGTCGAAATTCACCAATTTCGATCTTTCATGGTAACATCAAAACAGATTAGTGCAAAAAAAAAAAAAAAAAAAAACACGTGACAAAAATTTGAAACTGCTGACCTCCCCATCTTTCTCAAGTTCCATATAAAGTTCCAACGACAAAAAAAAAAAAAAAAAAAAAAAAAAAAAAAAAAAAAAAGAAAAGCGCGCACACACACAAAATAGAGTGAAGTTGTCATGGGGCAAAGCTAGCTAACCCAAGATCCTTCACTGTACATACAAAACTGTACTATCGCTTATACTTGGCACTTTTTCACAAATCTGTATTATACATACTTGAGGCCTTGGGGATGTTTAGATCGTATCGTAGTTCTCATCAAAGGAACCGAAACAGGAATCGTAGGGAAAGTGACCAACTCCAACTCTTGGAGTTTTAGTCTTTAACTCTTTCTCCCGAAACCAGTCTGACTCCAACTCTGCATCCCTGGTAGAGGTGCCCATTTGGGAGGGGAAATAACCGACTCAAACTCTTGGAATTTTAAAATCCTCGACTCCGGACTCAGACTCTGACTTCACGAATCTTACTCCGCAGTCCTGAGAGGTAGGCAAGCACAGTGAAATCCCGACGAACTATTAACACGAACGAAAATCCGAACGACGAAAAATCCGAATTTGCGGTCCCTTGAAATCCGTTGCAACAGGATTTCACTGTTTTAGAAATGAGCAGGTTGCCCTGTTTCCCGGCAGGATGATTGTGACCCCTAATGGCAACTAATAGGTTGCCCAGATATTCCCAATAACCTTCGACATCACGATCATCATCTCGTGATCAGCGCCCTGCGACGGCCACGGTCCATCGCTCGCGCTAAATGGCGATCGCCAACGATCAAGGATACCTAGTTGCTGTTTCCGTTCCACCAGAAAAGGGTTGAGCCTCCATCGCAGAAAGGAGGACGACACACACAAAGGAGGACTCTGCTTGCTTGTTCTGAGGACCATTGTGAACGGCACAGAATAGGGAGAGTGATTACAAAAGTGAAATTTAATTGCTTGCCAGTTCACTTGCTCGATTTCTTTATCTCCCGAATGCCCACCTGCGCAAGTGGCGAAACAATTGTTCGATTTGTTTGATGACTCTGCCGTCGGTTTCATAACTTCGGGTTGATGTAACAGTTGTAATAACATCGTTCTTGAAAAGAAGCTAGCAGTTTGAACGGAGAAAGGAATTCAGAGAAATCGTTCTTTTTAAGCTAGATTTCAGCTGAATGGATTATCTTTTGAAGCGAAAGCTTTCTGTGGGACATCATCTTCACAGTTGAACTTAACGCCACTTTCACTACACATATTTATCCTTATATGTTGTCCAAAGTGTGACACAAAAATGATTTTTTACTTCATGGAAAATATACAGACATACACAGTTCTTCAAACCATCATTCATTTACTACTGAGGGAAGGTTTTCTCCTTAGCCCTCTCTAAATGATGAAAGTTTTTTTAAAAAAAATTCCATTTAACTCTAATGAAATTATGTCTCTGCTTAGAGAGTGAGTAGGTCAAGGCTCAGTTTCAAGAAATTCCGGGAGAGCCCCCCCCCCTCCCCTTTTTATGCCATAATACTACATCTATAACCCCCACCAAAACAGAAGACTGAACCGTCCTTGGCTGTAGTCACTTTTTGGGTCGTTTTATGATATGAATTTGACAGCTGAAAACGGAACCATTTGCTGTCGGTTCTCCGTGTGTAATAACGAATTATTACACCCTGAGGAACCGAAAATAAAATAAGAGAGTAGAAATACAAAAAATACGCAGATAATTCTGAAAACGAAGTATGGTTACCATGCGAAAACGTAAAAAAAAAGTCAGCAAAAGTAAATAGCATTATTTTAAGAACAATCCTCTGATTTTCAGAAATCAGAAAGTTTTTAAGGATTACTTAAAAACTGGTTAAAATTGGTGCAAAAATAGCAACAAAACATTTTGCGACAGCAAATTTAAATAAATACTGCTAGCATACGTTGTTACAACAAAATATAATACATTAAACACCTAAAAATTCTAGCAATTAGTTTTTATTACTGACAGTTTCGAATGTTTACATTTATCTATAGACCGCACACGAGGGATGATTCGAAGAGAGAAAAGAAATGATATATATTTTACGGTTTCATAATGCTCCATTAAAGAACATTAACGAACAATAAACACATACCATGAAAAAGAAACGACCAGCCCATAATGCAAGGGAACAGTAAGTCACACTTTTCTTCCTTTGCGATTTTTTCTCTCCCTTTTTTAGTCATTTGATTTTTTTCCCCTCAGAAGGCTTTGACTGGCATTTGACGATCGATAGCCATAAGTAAAAGAAAATAAAAATCACTTCAGCGCATCGAAGGATTAGGGGTTAAAAAAACCCGTTGAAATTAAAAAAAGAGAAGTTACAGAGGAAATTCCACAGGGAGAAACAAGTGAAAAAATGCCCTTCGTTTATTGTTTCCCCTTCAATTATTCAGAACAGTATTGATGACTAGGGAATAAAATAACGGTGTTAGGGTTGGGGGAGGGGGTATATTCTTGGGAGACTGTGTTATTGAGTGTGGGCGTCGGGGAGGGACGAAAACGATTGAAAAAATGTCGGTAGTTTTTTTTAACGCTTCTCTCAATTACCTTCAAGCGTGGAAGGCGGCAAAAAGAGTAAGTAACATATACCATTCTTTCTTTCCTTCTTTTTTTGATATTTTTTAACGACATTAGCATGAGTCTTTAGCGAATTTTTAAGATTTTTCTTTTTTTTTTTTTGTCTTTATTTTCTACAATCCTTGTTTTTTAGCTGAATTAAGAGTACTTTGAAAGGTGAAAAAGTGTTCAATATTTTATTTTTCGATTTGTAAAACTGAACTGAAGGAAAGTAATAGTTTAGATACATTTTCAACGATTGTAGCTTTTTAGGCAACTGTTTTGTCCCTATCTTTACAACTTGTTTCAAAGCTGAATTATCAGTACAATGGAATCTTGATAGTACGATCCCCGTTAGCACGAACTTTTGGAAAAATAAGTGCTTTTTTGGCAGATATGTTAAATTTCAGAGGTAGCAAATGATTAATTTTTCCAGTCTTGATGTTTTTTGCCAGGATTCGCTATTTGTGAAATTTTACTCAGCTTTTATGAAATGACTACTTTTGTTAAAAAAAAAAAGAAAATAAAATAAAACAGCGACAAGTTACAGCAAATTTAGTCATACAGAAGAAAAGTTAGCAGAATATAAAGCATGCTATATGAAAATAATAAAATAATGTTAGTTTTAAGTAGACATTAACCAAGAACTGGAAACACAAAAATGTTGATCATAAGATACAGGGAAAGTTATATCACCTGAAAAGAGAGACTCTTATAGCCATCCGATCATAGAGCGATCTGTCTGACAGGGCACGTAAAACAGTGTAGGCGGTCAACGATAATACAATTTCTACAGAAACTCTGCAGATTACAGCAATTCAGGGCAGTAATTTTGTAGAACTTCTCCAAAATTTCTGGAGATTTCTTTAAGTTAGAACTTTTAACTTAAGATTTACTTCTACTTTGAAAAATGTGCAGAAGTTCTGCAGAAAATGTGTCATCTTTGACCTCTCATCCGAGCTTTATGTCCCTTGAGGATCCTGCTATAGACCAATCCTCAACGATCGACTTTCTGAGTGCTCAGGCAACTATTTTCCTTGTAAACATTTTTGTGTACCCAGTTCTTGGTCTAACATATTTTACGCTAGTGAAACATGATAACTTTATGATTGTCTCATTTTAGGATCAGTCATCATACGACAAAAGTGAAACAACGCCCGAACAGTTTGCTGCTTCTGTTTTTCGTTTCACTTCAAAAAAATAAATAGAAAACTTCTGACAGAAATTTCATTAACATTTTGCTTCAGTTTGGAACGTTTAAATAACTTTTCCTTGAAATATTTACACAACTTTTGAGTAGAGTCTACATTACAAAATGAAGACAAAGAAAATCCTTTGGCAAAAACTTGATCCCTTTTCTATAAGAAATGATTGAGAAGCTCTCCCACTGCATATATTCCAAAATCAACATTAAAAAAAACTTTGCTTATAATTTTAAAAGGATGACTAAACTTTTTATGCGGTGCTTACTCCAAAAGAACCATAACAAGTTTGTTTATTACGTTGAATAATAACAATTATCCTTTAAAAATATTATTTAGCCCTTATAGTCTAAAAGAAATTCCTTAAGTTTTGTATGAAGCCTTTAACTGTAAAAAGAAAAGAAAAGAAAAAAAAAAGCTTGCAATCATGAAAAGCGTCTATAAGCAAAATAGAAACCGTAAACGCTAAGCTCCGCAACGCTATCAAAATATGCTGACGGTCTCCGAATATAAATAACAGTAAAAGATGTATTTATTTTACTCCTTGAGCACTAACATTACATACAATGTAATTAATTCGACTTAAATCGGAAGAAGAAAGGAAGTTTCATCAACATTCTATCTCAGTTTGCTGATGGGAGAGTTTGAACACACAACAAAAATTAAATTTGGGGAACTGCCTCTGGGAAGAGAGAGAGAAAAAAAAATGTATGTACTAATCTTGATTGGTTGACAGGAATTGGGCATCAGCAATGAAATCTTTAAAGAAAGCCGAAGAGTGACATGCGAGCATAATAGAAATCGGAGTCTTTGAAAAAAAGGACGATGTCAAGGGGAGAATGACGTGGCCAGAAAGGAACAGAAATAGCAGGGGGCTATTGAGCGGAACCGGATCTCGCCAAAAGTCGCTGTTCGATTGTGGTCAAACATTGGGAAAGAAACTAATATATCTTAATTCCGCTGGAGGGCGAACCAGCAAATGATTGTTGAGATCTAATTACATTTGGACTCGGAGACAGCCGATACATCAGCCCTTGCGCATTCGGACATTTGGATGGACTCCCATCTTTTTAATTTTTTTTTTTTTTTTTTGTTTTCTTTTGGAGAACAACTGTTTTGGGAGATTTTCGGCCCGTGGAAGAAACGGTCGCTGATGGAGATGATGACCGTGAAGCGTGCTCTTTGACGTTCTGCAAGACGTTCTGCGAGACAATGACTCTCTGCACCTGCGATTTGCCGCCGAGGATGGCGAAGAGAGGGAGAGGGTGTATTGATTCTCAGGTACACCCCGAGGGTGCAGTCAGTGCACTACCCTCTAAAAAAAGTAGAATTTGATTTAGTGCATGAACACGGTTGTGTGTGAAATTATGTATTTTGGTGGAAACGACTCGTCCTTGAACTGAATTTTTCTCATTGCTGTACACGTATTTTAGTAATTTCGCAACAGCTAGCAATATATATTAGAGTGTTTATTAGGGCTAGATCAAGCCCAGGTAATGCCTAGGTCATGTAAAAACTTGGTGCACCTTTCATGCAAAAATCTGCACATTTTTAAATTAGTTCTAGAAAAATTGAAAAAAGAGTGAAATTTACCCAATTTTGGTGCTTATAAAATTTTGGTGCCCAGGTCCATGGACCTACAGCACCGTGTGTTAATCAGGCCCGGGTGTTTATGCTTGAAAACTGAAGGGAGACTTGTTCAGCGTTTGCACTTGAATTTGTTAACTGGCCCATACTCAAAAAAAGGAAAGAAAAATAAAACCCTCTTGTCGACTGATATGACCAAAAATTACACGAAAAATCTCGCAATTTGTTTTTACTAAAACTCAAGTTGAACTGCATCCGTCCTCCTCGAGAAATATCGAAAATTTTGAACATTGCTTTAAAAATGGGGGGGGGGGGGGACCGCTAGGATGCACTTATCATAATACGCACTTTTCAACTAAAGAAATAAGGAATATCATGTGCTAATGTGTCGAATAAATCTAACTGCCTATCCTTTAGTGTAGGATTACTGAATGTCAAAACGTATTAAGCTAATTTAACTCATTTTCTCTTACACACTGCACAAAAAGTAAACTAATCACATACCATCTTTTTGAGCAGCTATGAAACAGAAATATCCTTTTGTTTTCCCTTCTTCTTTCCCAAAGAAATTCAGATTGTTGTTAATCTTTGTTTTAAAGGAACTGGATGTAACGAAAATTTTCTGCGTATTCCACATGCAAGTTAAGCAGAGTTACTTTGATTTGTGTCTTTTCAATAGATTTCGTTTAGCTATTAATTACGTTCAAAGGGGAAAAAAGAAATCAAACCTCAAAATAACTAACAAACAAAACTCAAAAAATGCTATTTTACAATTCTTAAGAAGTATTATTTAAATTTATGGCATAAGTATACCTAAGCTGAGGAAAAAATTAGTTACCATTTTTTAAAATTCATACAGGGCGTCCGTAATGTGTTTGACACATTTTCAAGATGCACAGCACAGTAATAAATTGTTGTATCAATATCCGGTTTGCACCGTAATACTTCGCAGGTTCAAGAATTTTTTTTATGACATAGTAAAAGTGTTAAAAAAAAGTGTAATTATATAAGTAATTTACATTAACGGCTGTATACGATTGACGATACAGCAATTACTTATAGCTATGTATATATTTTTTCTTTTTCACCTTTTTCTTTAAGATGTTATAAAAAATTCTCGAACCTGTGAATTATTATGCCGCAAACCGCATATTGATACGACATTTTGTTGCTTTTCTATGGACTGTTAAAATGCGTCAAGGACTTTTCGGACGCCCTGTATTTGTGGTGGAATTCATGGCAAAAGCAACAGGGTAGTTAATTTTCGATCAAAATTTACAATGCAGAAAATATTCAAAAAAGCAGAAAGATCAACAAGTGCTTAAGCAAACCACCAAAACTAAATCGCGAAGAACGTTTCGAGTTCACTTTGTAAATGAAGCCATCAAACTACAAAAAAGGAAAAAGAGGGAAAGAAAAAAAAAGGGTCCAAATTACCAAATAAGTGAATAAAAGAAAAACATGTTAAAATATCAAAGATGCGGCAAGTTTTCTTTGGCACAGAATCTAGACCACAATAGCGGGTGGACCTTTGGGTCACGAAATTGCAGTAAACCTCCCAGGGCGCATTCAGATAGACCAATCGCTTTTGGCCCGTTGAGTAAAAAAAAAAAAAAAAAGAGGGGGAAGGTTAAAAGCGAGAAGAATGAAAGAAATCGTTAAACAGCACCAATACCAAGAAGAAAATCCCGGGACAAAGTGACATTAGCGTTTGACCTGTATTGAAAGTGTCCTTCAACTGCACTCACTAATGACTTGCAAGAGCAAGCAGGTGGGTAGGATATTCAAAAGGTAAAGAGAGGGAGGACAGAGAGCCTTCCACCCCCGATATCAAACACTTAATTACCTCCGAGAGACATTCCATAGCATCTTCTCTGCACGTGCGGTTTCTTCTAATGACGCCCCCCACTGTTCACTAGGCTGCCTTGCGCGTTATCGTCTTGGTGGAAGTCAGCCTACATTAGTGAACGACTCTCATCGTGATGAATTAGTCTAGTTTTCCATTTACCTGTTGGGTTTTCGGGATTGCTCCAGCGATAAGAGTATGAAACACGGCGAAGCAATGGCCATCGAGTTTGAGTTATTAATCAAGGGTTCCTTCGTGTTCCTCGAATGTTGTACTGCCGTGGGAAGGCAAAGAGTAGTAACTGCAAATTATTTTTTTGCGTTTTTGTCACCTGAAGTATTTTAGTTTCATTATAGAAGCTTGACTTTTTGGTTACAACTCAAAATGAAAAATGAAAAAACGTCAAACTCCAAATTATCTATATTGTTAGTATGGAATTTAAAACGCGTACCTTCAACTATCTCAAAAACTCATTTCTGCAGATACTGCCCCAATACCTTTAGAGCCGTCGAATCCATCTTCTTCGCCCCAAAATCAGTCCAAAAAAAATTGGCCGAGTTGCAGGCATAGAGGGAAAATGATCAACTTCGACTCTTGGAATTTTAAACCCTCGACTCCCGATTCCGACTCCTTTACTCCTAAATCAGCCAGACTCCGACTCTTAGAATTCAAACCCTGCACTCCTGACTCCAACCCCTTTACCCCACAATCAGCCTGACTCCGACTGCAATTCTTGGAAATTCAAACCCCCGATTCCAGGCTCCGACTCCTTTATCCCACTTTAGGCTGCAATAAAGAAATCTTCTGGTATCATACAATCAGAATTTTTAGAACATAATTTAATCAAAAACGGGATAAATACCCTACAATTACAATATATGTGATCAAAAACTGGTCGGTTGATAAAAGAAAAGAAATCCGAAAAGTCATGTAAAGAAACGTTAGCTGAAATCATTGGAAAAGCTAAAATTGTTATTGGAGAATGTCCCGGAGAGTAGAACAAAAATAAAATGAAATATGTCAATTTGCAGAAAAGTAGTCGGTGAATGGTTGTGGTGGCATATATTGAAAAGTAGCGCCGGCGGTGTGACTTTGCAGAAGTGGTTTGTTGTGTTTTGTACAGTGCTGTGAAGTTGGAGGGGATAATGACGGACTAAAGTCGGCCTTGTTCCGATTCCCTTGCTCAAAAATCAGTTCGCCTCTGACTCCACATCCCTGGTTTCCTGACAATAATAATTGATTAACATTGTATTAAAGGAATTTTTGTTCCTTTGGTTGTTTGTTATGGAGCGAAGTTGCTCGGAAATATTCAAATAATTTCAGATTACTGTTACTTCTGAGGGGTACAAGAGACTCTGTTCTCGGGACAGTAAAATTTTTTTAAAACCATTTTCCTCATCTTCTCTTTCGGACATTAAATTTATTTATTACTTGGCATAAATTAAATCTCCTATTCTGCTTTCCTTCTGGTAATTAAATTTCGTCACCGATTTCTATCCTACTTTCCCATCATAACAATAAAAAATGTAGGCCAAAATGAAAAGAAAGACCGCGCATTGCTTTGAAATAATATCGCTACAAGCTACAAAGAAAAGGAAGAAAAATAAACAGGTAAATAAACTTAATTTTAAAAAAATATTTGCTTTGATAACTGACAATTTTTAACAGTTCAAAAAAATTTTACTCTCGACATTCACAAAAAATTAAAACCGTTTTTTCTAATTAAAAAAAGATAATCTAAACATTTAAACACACTATAAAGACTGTATATACTTCTGTAAATCATTGATTTGACTTAATTATGTATAACTTTATTTGCATGAAATAGTAAAGGTAGCACCAAAAACAATGTCGGGACAACAAAATATCCTTCGTATTGCCTTGAAAATTACAAATCTTGATGGCATGGAGAGGAGAGAGAGAGAGAAAAAAAAACCCTCTGTACTTCTCAAAATCAGCTACACTCGTGACAACCCCGATCAAATATTTTAAAGCACTTTTATCCCGGTATTCGGGAGGCATGCATATTTCGGGATCGTAGTAATTAGTTTTCCCGCGACGAAATCAAAGGTCTCTCCGGAGTCCGCGCAGTATCACTGATCGCGTCAAGATTCCATTAATAGCGAACCGGAATTCCAAAAATTACGGGTAACGAGATTTCCCCGTTGCATTTACAAGGACGGCGTAGGGGGGAGCTGGAATAATAATGCTCAGGGATAATATGGTTGCGCTCAAATGCTAATAGCGAGAATTTTGATATCTGCTAATACATTCCCTCTTCCCAGCACTGGAGAGTTTGACGTCGCTCACGCGCTTTTAATTGGTTCTGGAAAGAGCCCCCGCTTAGTCACATTCCAAAACCAATGGGTTCAAATAATATTTCGTGTGCACTTCCTTTAAAGGTGACATCTAGAGGCATCTTTTCAGGGACACGGATTCATTTGCAAGTGTGCGTCGAAACAAAGGGTGAAAGGATTTTTTTTTTCTTCTTTTGATTGGGAGAAATGGGCGTTGGTTGGATTACTCCAAAGATTTTATATTTGTGTTAAAAAGCTACACAAACACACGATGAGCAATAATATTGGTATTCCTGACGTCATTATTTAAACTATCATCCATTGGATTACCTGTGGAGCAACAGGGTTTGTGTTTTTTCGGTGCAACACTGACGTGGGAAGGTCAAGGGCAGTATCTGAAAAGTTTTCATTTTTCTTTCTTTCATTTTTTTTAATTTTATTTATTTATTTATTTATTTATTTATTTTTTTTTTTTTTTTTTTGTCATCGATTGTAGTTTTGGTTCATTGTACAAGCTTGCTTATTTGGTTTCCCGCTGAATATAAAGCACGAAAATAAACCCTAAATTCCAACATTTCCCTATTCTGAGTAGGAAATCCAAAACGCGTTTCTTTAAATATCTCAAGAACTTATTTCTGCAGACACCGTCTTTTACCTGTCTAGTATATACATCACGTATATGTGCATGTATACACATATTAGGGCCCAGGCATTTACTGGTGCCGGAAGAGTGTGCTACGGTACAGCTTTTCTGAGGAAAAAAAATTCCTTTCACGTGAAATGTGTCCATGTGTCCTAGTTTGAATTTGAGCTATTATTATCTTTTTAATACTAAGCATTTGTTGTAGCGTCATTATTCCACGGCAAAACGAACGTTTTGTCCTACACGTGAGAGGTCAAATGTTTCTTTAAAAATAATACTTTAAAAGGTTAATAACCAAAATGTTATTGCTTAATAACCCACAAAATTATGTATGGGGTTTTTTAAGGGAAAAAAAATTGTTCATTACCTTTTAAAATTATTGCTTTTTAATGAAATTAATGAAATATGTGAACTTTCACGTGCTGTCCAAAATGGCGGTTTTTTCGTGGAATGATCCTGTTATAGAAAAAAATTTACTGACTAAAGAGTGTTTCTTCTTCAAGAACTGAAGAAGAAAAATACTTTTTTTAAAATATGGCATAAAATTCACTACATACATATTTAGAATAGTAATTTTGAAATGAGTTTGTTTTCCAAGTGTTCTTTTTTTTCATAATTTATCAGACTTATGGCTCATAAATTATAATAACAGTTTCCACCCAGTAACAATCTTATTGTTTTTGGTTAAGTAGTAGACAGTATTTTGTTTTATAACGATCAAAACATAAAACAACGCGTGTCTCCGAAAAGATTGGCAGTCAATCTTTAGCTTTAACAAATTGACAAACGAAACAAACTGTTCAGAAAATAGTTATCTCAAAACCTAAAACATCGAAAATATGACAGATAGCCGAAAGATCTTTAATTGCAATATCATTTGAAAACGAATGCAGATGGTGGTATTTACCGAGAGTAAAAATCAGAAGATTTTAAAAGAGGGGGAGGGGGAGACTACGTTTCAACAATTGAATGGAAAGTAGAATTGATAGCAAAGGTTTTTTAAGACAACCTTACCTATCTTTTCTTTTCTTTTTGATCTAATTACAAGCAAGGAGCCATAAAGGATAGTGCGATAAATATATTCGTAATTCTAGAATCAGAATGTCTCGAATATATTAGATAACACCGCAACACTTTATACAAATATAGTATTTTTTCAGCAACAATTGTTACTTTGACTGCATTACTTCTAGCTATAATTCCGATAATTTGTGATACGTAGATTTGAAATACAAGAAGCGCTTCCAGCACATCGTACGCACCATTTAAATATTTCATGAAAACTTTTCATAATTAACAGAAACGAGAGAAGGAAAGGAAAAAAAAAAAAAAAAAAAACACAAGGTATCCAAAGTTTTCCAGTTAATCTTCGCGACCGTTAACAGTAGTCAGTTCGGAACAAAAAATAGATCTTCCGAGTCAAAACATTAGAAATGTGACGTCTAACGGAAGGCTTTTCAGCTGCAATATCATCTGGAAAAGGGCGCGGCGGGGGGCGAGGGGGGCACACCGAAAACGAAAGTTAAAAAACAGATATAAAGAAACTTAATTTCTTTAAAAAAGAAAACAGAAAGTGAAGAGTGAGAGAGGGGCAAAGTTCTTTTGAAAACTTCTCCCTCCTCTGACGTGATTACCAGCAGCGCTCAATTAAGAGCAGCGAGACAAAGAAGAGCCCAAATAAAATAATAATACTAATATAAATGGAAGGAATAAAAGAAGAGAGATCTTCGTGGGGTGGTCGTGGGGGAGAGAGGGTTTGAGCACCCAAGGAAAAATTATAAAACTCCGCTAAGCGTGAAATGGCCTAAGCTGGAGGGTGAAATAGAGCGCGGAGCTAAATTTGTGGCGATTAATTATTCCTCTTGTGAAGACGGTTTTTCGTTCGGAGAACTATTGTCTCAAGAACTGTTTTTCTTTGTCTCTAAATTCTCCCTTATTATTAGCGTTTTAGATATTTTTTCATATCTCAGCTTACCCCCCCCCCCCCCCTCCCCCTCATCTTCTCGACAACTGTTATCGTTGATATTGGATCTCTTCTTCCACATTTTTTTTTCTCCTATAAATGTACTACACAAAGATTTTATTTTTTTTTCTAACTCCATATTCACTTCATTTCGTATATTTATCTGACCGAATAATTTTTGAACGGATGCCATTTCATTTCGAGGATTGTGGTAAATAGAAACTTAAAGATACTGTTATCTGCCAGCTTTATTTCTCTTTAAGCCTTGTTTATAGTCCTATTTATAAGTATATATTTCGTGAAAAGCTAGAAAGTTTCCGAATATTGCATCTTTCTAAAATAATTCTAAATCGGTCATTACAAACCATTTTTTTTTTTTTTTTTGGTCTTTAACGACAGTGTATCTCAACTCCGAAATATTTGCGGTCCGGATCATGAGTTGGAGAAAATTTATTCATTTGGAGATCAGGTCTAAAGTAGAGAAGGTCAATTTGAGAACTTGCCCCAAAATCCAGGGATGATTTGGGGAAACTCGAAAGTGGCACATAGGATACAATATGTATATCTAAAATCTAAGAGTTAAGGCCGGCTGGTGATAAAGAAAGCAAGGAAGTTTCCTTAAAACGCTATCATAGTAGCAATTACACCAGTCTCCACATCCGATTGAACTCTCACCATGGTATTTACTTTGGGTACTGGAGGACTTCAAATGAAATAAATAATGTAAATCATAGTAACAAGTCGATCAGAAAACAAACATCCCCGTTTTAGATATAGACCCAAACACCAGTAGTTCCAAGTAAACTAGGTAGAGATAAAAGCAATTACAAATTGTAAATGTTTCTGCAACTTTTCAAATTTGAGGTTCTAAATGTTTAAATTTGAGGACTTGTTGCATTAGTTACTATTTTTGGAGACATAGTGTCATAGAGCAATCTAAATTTTGGAACAGTCTCCGAAATTCGATGACTTACGGTCACCCTAGTTGGAACTAAAGACTGGTATTCTCTCTGGTTCCTTTGGAGACCGAAATATAGTCGAATTTCAATGAATTTCCAGAAAAACGATTTTTGCAGGCAAATTCGAGGCCCCAAACATAGAAATCCTGTATAAAGGCAATCTAAACAGCTTTGAGGGCAAATTACCGTATGAATACCTATCTAGAAGGACATAACGTCCGAAGACTACCTCAATATATAAAAAAAAAAACACTACTATTTGAAAAAGAAAAATACAAGTTCATAATTCATTCGTTTTTATTAGTGATAATGGCTATCCAATGATAGTGATGCCACATAAAATTGACTAGGGGCACGTTCAACTAGATATTGTACAAGGAAGATGTTGCAAAGGAAATTTCTGGCTGCGTTTTTGTTAGATACAATTGATCGAATTCTGCTAGAGTTGAATATGCTCTTAGTCTATAAATGGTGGTGAACCAATAAGCAGCTCATTAGAAACAAACAGTTGCGCACTTATATTGTTACGATGGTATGGACATTGCTTTCAGTAAAATCGAGCAAGACACTCGTCGTTTTTTGTGCAAACGGTCAGGATTCTCATTGCTTATAGTCCAAGGAAATAATTAACTCAACTGAAATTTTGCTGCTCAATCTCAAACCGCGAAGTAAAATCTGTTCCACGTCAGGATGAAGATGAAATTATTGTTATACTATTTATTTATATATTTATTTATTTTTTTCTCATTTCATTTGCACAAATGAGACATTATTTATTTTATTTTATTAAAATTATTTTTGAATTTCGGCATTCATTTTGCATTTCTCCATTTGGTTCATTCACAAGGACGAAAAACACATTGATAAAATTTGACAGTCCATTGGTTGATTTGTAAAAATAACTGTTACGTTATAGTTTTAACTGTTTTAGGGTTAAATTCAAGTTAACAAATCTGAAGGAACAAAACATGAATAAATAAGTAAAAATATATAAATAAAACAAATTACTACTAATAATAATGATATAAGTTATTATCCATAATTGAGGGGAAAAAAGGTCTGTACTTCAAACAGGATACACAGTAACAAATTGGATGGTAGTTTGAGATTTTATTGTTCTTCTTCTTATTCATTTATTTATTTATTTGTAAAGAACATAAATGTTTTCTGGATTACATCGATGCACACACCAACCACTCAATTATATTCCTAATTGAAGACACAGAAAGTAACTTAAACAAAAATAAGTTATCAAGCAATTAGTCCGATTCATTAACATTTATAAAAATGTGCGCTTGCTTTGTATTGTTAAAAGAAAAATCTTAAGATACGCATTTGATCTTCATCCAGCAGTTTTCAATTCTTATTGCTTTGTGGTTTTCCTGGCAAAGAGCGCTTTTCCAATTCAGAGCTTTTTGAAAGTTTTGTCATTTAATCAACAAAATTTATCTGCGGGTGCGTTTTAATTAAGTTTTAATGATTTTAATTCTGGCACGTTTTAATGACCTACTCTTCGTTTTCCGCGGCAAAAAGAAGCAAAGCGAAAAACACCATGACATTTTTTGGAGGGGGACAACAGTCAAATCTGGTGCGCGCCCCCGCCCAAAACGAAAGCTTTCCCTTTCTCTTTAAAGGGCCCCATTGTCGGAGTGGATATTGCGATTTTTATTTCCGCCATCTTGCGCACATATTTCGTCCCGATGATTTTTAATTCGGCGACTTGAAAAAAATATCTTTTTAACAATTTTCTAGTTAGGAACATGGACGATTTAACACGAAAGGGGGGAGATTCGTAGAGTAGATGCCTTAATGAAATTGCGCGTTCATCCGACCGCAACGATGCTTTTGGAAGGGGGTCTTTGTGGTAACTCTTTCTTTCACTCGAGAAGCTGGGGGGCGGCAACAGATAGAGCGAGTGGGATAGCATCATTAAAAACTGTACATCTTTGAAAAGCACCTTTCTTAATTCAAGACCCCGAATGTAATAGCGCTGTCGGTTAATTTTACCTACCCTTTTCACGGGCAAATGTGTTTGCGGAAATGTATCCTAATGCAGACGACGTGTTTTGATTACGACTCCCCATCTCATCTTCTCGTGTTTTGTTTGAAAGTTAAAAATCGATTTCGCTTTCTTTAATGAGCGCTGGAACACTTTGATGACGCTCCCCCCCCCCCCTGTAAAGAAAATCAAACGGGATTTTGTCTTTGTAAACGGACGCCGCTGGTCATTGGCCTCTTTGCGGGTGTCCGTTAATTTGTGAGAGTTCAGAAAAAACTTAATTATGGCAAATGGCCCACGGAAGCAGTACTTAGAAAAACGACTTTTAAATTAAATCGAATTCTTGTGATTTAATTCTATTAATTAAGCCACCGCTTCAGGAGTGAGTAGGTTGGCAACTAGCCGTAGGCTAGCCAATCGCCATGCTGTTTCATTCACGACCTGACCGATTCATTTTTGTAGCTTAGCGGCTGAAATCAAAGGAAACGACATATGGGTATGGTGTAGCTTTACAAACACAAATATATTTTTTTTGTACTGCTGCACTGCTTTGCACTTGTAGTCAAAATGTTTTTCAGAAAAAGGCGTTTTGAAACTTTCAAGCTAGCCTACAATATTTCTTTCGGGAGAAATAGAAAAATAAAATTAAAACAAATAAATAAAATACATCAATTAATTAATTAATTTATCTTAATTAAAAATACATGACTTTCTTTTTTTTTGTACTACTGTCTCCTTTGCACTGTTAACCAAAATGTTTTCCTGAAGAGCGATTTAAAACTTTCAAGCTTAAAACAATTTTGTGTAAAATTAAAGCTACAAAACATTTTGAATATTTAGCTATTGTGCTCGCAGATAAGAAAAATCATTTATTAGATTTAATTTAATATCTAATATTATATGTTTGTGAATAAAAAAAAAAAAAAAACTCTAAAGATTGATAATGTTGTTATTACTTTTAATGCACAAGAAAGATAGCAACCCAACATCAGGAAAAATGTGAAAATTATTACTTCAATACTTTTTTTTTAAATCTGTATAATCATAAGTTTACAAGCAAATAACATCACATTCAACTATTTCATTTTACGCAATTTGCAATTGAGATATATTATCGACTCCAACAAGCTGTTTTTCCACGATTACAATTTCACTTTTCACCATTCCAGGGGTGCCCACCCCCCTAGAGAAGGAGCGCACCCCTCTAAGTGTCACCAAGACACCCCAAAATCTGGAGCCCCCCCCAAAAAAAAGTCCTTAAAATCTCCGCTAGGATTTTCAATGGTGCTGTCTGCGCCGTAATCTCCCTTTAAGGTGGGCGAGCTCCCCTGCGCCATCCTATTCCACGAGAAATTCATAAAGCTTAATGCTGGTTAAATCATCTGTATAAAATAATAACAAAAACAACAATAATAATATATGATAATAATAATAATAACAATAAAAAAAACACAATGAATAAAGAAAGAAATTAAATTAAATAACTAAAGTAAAATAAATAAATTGATTAATTAAGTAAAAAAAATTAAATAAATTCATTACATTTGAAACTTTAAAAAATTCTATCATCTTTTTTTTCTTGAATTTGATGAAACGTGATTCAAACTATTTTTTTCTCTTTTGTATAATGTTGCAATAATTGCAGGTACTCGAAAACAATTGTTTGCAGTATCGTGTAGATCCGGAGTCAGTTAGCAGCGGCACCTTCAAATACTTATAGAACAATTAAGAGTTCAAAAATATTTTAATATAAATATTACTGTAAAAAAGAGTGCTTACAGCAGGGAAAAAGGTGTTGTAGAAAATCATACCCGAAAATTAAATGATCACAGAAGTTTCTGTTTTAAAACTTTTTTTTATTGTAAAATTTTACTGTGAAATAAGATTTTGCAGTAAAAAATACTGGAAACAGAGATGCTAGTAATTTTTACCGATTAACTGTTAGGATGCTTTTTTATATCTTTTTCATTTTTACAATAAAAAGTTGCAGAGCTAAGCTTTGATTTTGCGCAATTGTGGAACCTTTTTATTAAAGTGAATTGAGATCATAAATGAAAAAATCATCTTAAATTCCTGAATAAGTTCTTTGAAACTATGCAAAGGTAATCAAACCCTTTACAACCATGGAGTATAGTGACGGGCATAACCGAGAACTTTTGATAATTGAGATCTCCGGAATCGAGTACTTCTCATAATCGAGTGATTGGCAATCGAAATATTTTGAAACCGAGAACTCGTGCGATTGATAACCGAGATCTTTCGAAATTGAGGAGAGATTCACAATTGAGATCTCGTGCGATTGACTTCCCGGTTCTTTTGAATCGAAATCTCGGGATGTGATAATCGATAACTCGTGATGTGATGATCGAAAACTTGAGTTGTGCTAATCAAGAACTCGAGTAGTGATAATCGAGAACTCTAGACCGGATAATCGAGAACTCGAGACCTGATAAAATCGAGAGCTCGTGATAATACAGTTCTCGAATGATCTTGAACAATCGAATGATTCGATTATGAGAACTAGATTTTGTCTATCACTACTGTGGAGCTTAACTCAAAGGGGCATCTACAAAAACCAGTAATCTATGCATTTAACGGATAGAAAAAACTTTTTAAGATTTTTAAATATTTTTGTAGTTTCAAAGAGGCTAATAATAATAGGGTTATAAAGAGGTCAAAATGCAAAATTAAAAAAAAAAAAAAATCAAGCAAAATTAAAACTTAACTATTTACTGGTAAAAATAATAATTAATTCAAATTACAATGCAAAACACGGTTTTCAAAAGCAAATATCTAATGGCGCGTTGACAGGTTGGTGTTGAAACTCAAGATGATTCTTTCGCTCCCAGGAAATGTCTGTCAGCAACAAATTTTAGGGCAATATCTGAAATGATTTATAGCATCCTTACCAGCGGGGGAGTTAACTGCTATGATTATGGTGTATTACGATGATGATGAAAGCTCGACAAATGCACATCCTAAATCGTCCCGCTCTTTTTAAGACCCGCTGCCAATCAAGTCAAAGTGGCGATATAAATTGGAAACTTATCGATTGCTGGGCCGAATACCTATGATTTTCTCGTCATCAACGACGCATGGGACAGCTCTCACTTAACCTGTTCAATTTCTCATTTACGCGTTAGAAGTTTATGGTCATTCCAATTTGGAAGTCGGGAAAAAAGTTTATTCCGTGGCCATATTTTTTCAAACTAGCATTTGAACATCTAATAAAAATAATAGTAATAATAAAAATAATATATTGACAAGCATGATAATAATAATAAGTAAGTAAATAAATAAGTAATTGAAATAAAATAAATTAATTAATTAAAATGAAGTAAATTAAATAGTAACATGTATAAATTATATTAATAAAACATTTTAAAATATATAAACATTAAAAGATATTATGACTCTTGGATAGGTGATATGTTTTTAATAATAAGTAAATAAATGAAATAAAAAAATATAATTCATGTAAAGCAAAATAAATTAATTCAAATAAAGTAAAATAAATAATAACATATAGAAATTATATAAATAAAGTTTTTAAAAATATCTAATAATTGAAAGATAATATGACTTTAAGTCTCGGTAGGCAACATGTCAAATTTTTTTTTTTAATTATACAGTTGAAGATTTGTAATAAGCAACTATAACACAATCTTGATTTGTAAAAAACAGATTCTATTCTACTTGAAACGCTCAGTACAAGTGAGAGAAAAAAAAAAAAAACCTCGTTTTGAATAAATTTGGCTAAAGATTTGAGATTTATGGCGAAACTGAGGGTTGTTTGCTTGCATAGGAAGATGTAACTGCATATTCAAAACCAATGTTGTTCATAGTTTAAAATTCCTCTTCTGCTCTTCACACAAAAGCTAATGTTATTACTGGAAATATCAGTTTAAACGCAAAAGCAGTAAAAACGTGTTTCCTTTTTTTGTTGAATAAATGAATAAAATAAAAGTGAACAATAAATAAGTAAAAAAAAATAAAATGAAAAAATAAATGAATAAAAATAAATTTCAAAAGAATTACATAATAAAATAAACTTAGAAGTTTAATTAAATTAAATTCATCCAAAAATATCAATAAAATATAGGTGAAACTGTATTAAACAAGAATATATGAGCAAAAATACATTTAATCAATCAATAAAACATTAAATAAAAATTCAAGAAACATGACTCTTTTTCATCAACAAAATTATTCTTGACCAATGAAACTGAAACTTCAGAAAATTTAAACTGAAAAGGATTCTAACACATATTTATATATTTTTATTGCAAATTGAAATAGACACTAGTTTTATGTATCATCTAAGATAAGAGTGGTATAATTAATTCTAACTTAACAACATGTAAAAGTTTATAATAACGCTACATTTAGTTAGAATTCTTTCGGAGAAGAAGTAGTTAGTCTCTTTACACATCATTTTCACAAGCTCAAGAAATTTTCTTTTTATCACCCCCCCCCCCCTCTTTTTGAGTATTTTCATATTACAGAGCAATCTTCAAAACTTTATGTTTTTCTATTAAAATAATGATTGAAAGCAATTTCTTTTTCCCCAAAACAGCTTTTTTACCCATCGTACAACTAATAATCCGATTTTACTTTTCCCTTTTTAGTCTACTCTCTCTTTTAGTTCTGAAAGGAACTTCTTGTTTTAACCTACTTTCCAGTAAAAAAGAAAAGTGAGTAAAAACATGAAAGGTGGCTTAATGCATTGTAAAAATGCGTTTTGAAAAAATACATTTGCAAAATAATTCAATTTTCAAATAGGCGCTGAAGCGACTATTAGCGACCCTCTGATGTGCTAGTCCCTCTTTTAAAAAATATATTTTGAGACAAAAAAAAAAAAAAAAAAAAAGAAAGAAAACAATTTATTATTAGCGCAAGTTCAATGTTCAAATAGGCGCTGAAGCATTAGCGACCCACTGGTGTACTAATGTTTCAGCTTTATTTTATTTATTTATTTATTTATTTAGTCCCTCTTTTGAAAAATATATTTTGAAACAAAAAATAAGAAAAAAAAAAAAAAACAAAACAATTCATTATTAGCGCAAGTTCAATGCTCAAATAGGAGCTGAAACATTAGCGACCCTCTGGTATGCTCGTCCCTCTTTGAAAAATATAGTTAGGGGAAAAAAAACAATTCATTATTAACACAAGTTTAATTTTCAAATAGGCGCTGAAACATTAGAGACCTTCTGGTGTGCTAGGCGCTCTGTTGAAAAATATATTTTGAAAAAATAAATAAATAAATAAATAAATAAAATAAAAATCATTATAAACGCAAGTTCAGTTTTCAAATAGGCGCTGAAACAGTAGTGACCCTCTGTGGTGTGCTTGTCGCTCTTTTGAAAAAAGCGGTCTCGTGTTCGGAAGCGGTTCTCAACGAATCGTGGACGGGCAGAAATCCGAATCGATTGGACAGTTACATGCCTCCGTGAGGTCGAAAACAGGAAATAAATGAAAGAGGCTTTCATCGCAGGTAAAAATCTGAGACAATGAGCGTGATCATCGAGTTTTCAGCCACGCCTAGCAGTTCAAGGATACTAAATGCAGTTGCCCAGAAAGAATCAATTGCAGTTCAGTAGAGGCTCTTTGAGGACGCCGATGAAAAAAACATTTTTGAGCCATAGACAAACCTTTTTTTTTTATCTATCGTGGTTTACACGAAAAAGTACTTTGTGATGAAAGTTAGCGGATTTTCTGGCGATGTTTTTAAAAAAAGGGAAACTGTTTTAAATCTTTTGAAAACAATGTCATTTCAATGCATGTTGTGACCATGCATTCCCCCCCTCCCCCAAACGGGACAACTGAGTAAGTATTAAAGAAAAAAAAAGTCCCATATTTTTAGTTTGTGTTTATTACACAAATTGCTCAGTAAGTTTTTCAATTACCTTTTTGATTTTTTAAAAACCTTTCGTAGAGGTATTTTTTTTCGTTTTGGAAGAATGATGGTGTACAGTACAGCTTACGTGTATATAAGTATCCATCTCATCAATTAACGCGTGAAGAATAAAACTGCTAATTTTCAGCTCATGTAATAAAAATAAAATAAAAAAATTTGTCCTTGTGAACAAATTAAGTAAAAATGTACAACAATGTACTAAAAGAAAATTTAAAGCTACTTCCACTAATTTATTTTTAACAAGTAAATACGTTGGATCAGACGGCATATCAATCAAACTATACAGATGATAAAAACAAAATTACGAATCTTGTGAGAATTTCTTCATCCTCAGTACGCTCAAACACAAACATTCAATCATGTTCAAAATATAACTATAAATAATGAAATTTCCTTCAATTTTTCTTCTCCCTTTCTTCAACAAAATAACCGCACATAAATTCAGAGGACGATAGTTTAATTATAGTTAATTTACTAATTGGATGGATGATATATACAATCAGATCCAGATCCAGGAAAAAATCACTCCACCCCTCCTAAAAACACACATGATGCACTCCACTAAAACAGAAGTTATCGCACCATCAACTATATCGCACACGAAATTTTCAGCAAGAGCAGATGCAAGAAAATTTTCAATCCAAATGAACGTCAACCCGATTTTTTGCTTGATATGTTTTCAGTTTCAGCAGACAATACCCAGGGTGTGGTTTCGATTTGAATCATTTCCTTCGAGAAAGAATATTGACTATCCCAATGATTGCCTGGTAAGCTCTCAAGGCTGAATCATATGAGATCTCATCAAATTTGCTCTTGTTCTGTAAAAAAATCCATCCGATGTTATAGCATTATATATGAAAACAAGACAATAATAAAATGAACTACGAATTCTGATTTGCTTCTTCAATGAACTTTTCATAAATACATCCTGCTTAATGATTTGAAAAGTTTAGTAAGGAGCAGTCAATGACTTTTCTTCGTCATGGTGATATGTTGTTAAATTCAACAATCTCTAATAGGAACATAAAAAATGAAAGCAGATCAGCTAAATCAAAGACAAGAAATTTTACAGAGAAAACAATCATAAAATATTTGCAAAGGCGTCGAAAAACTGAAAAACGTTTTAAAAAGGGGCGCGCTCGTGTGTCTGTGTGTGTGGGGAAGGGGGACAACTAGGTAATTTTTCGCGTCTAGCACCCAAATTGTTTTGAATAAATATATAAAAAATTAAAGAACGAGCTCGACGAATATTATAAACACCATATATCAGTACCTGGGAGGTAAAGGATTCTAAATCACAAAGCAAAATTAACTTGGAAATTAGTTTTAAGTTTTAATTTTGCGGTTTGTTTTGCTCGATTGTCATTAATTGGTTCATAAAAAGAAAACTTGTTTATCAAAATCTTAGTACTTCATATGCACCTCCGAATAGAATGTAAAAAAGTTAATTTCGAAGGTGCTTAAATCTAAACTTTGAAATTAATGGACTAGGGACTTTTACCTCCCAGGTATAGAGATTATAATAGCCAAAATATGGCAAAGTATGATAGTAAGAAGAAAGAGCATCAATTGATCAAGTTCCAGCTCAACAGACAAGAAGCATGAATAGATATATTTGTAACTAATTACTATTATTCTTTTCTTGTAATTACGTGCAATTACAATGTTCAGTGTTCATTTTTCGGCATGGAGAGACACTAATACACGTACGTTTTCGAACCCGAACACAAGTTTTCTATTTTCCATCTAGGTTTGGGACGTTTCGATGACAGTGATTGAAATTGAAACATCGCCAAATGCGGGATTATCGCCACTGAGGCCTAGTGATGGGTGATTGGCGGCTTGCCCCACACCAAGGCTCTGCTTAATTAGAAGCGGAAGTCGGGAAAACAGGAAGCACGGTAATTACGATCGAACTGTCTCGAACAGGAACTGCTTGAGCGTAGCCATCGCTACCACACTTGGTCAGCAGAATGACAATAGCGGCTTATACACAAAACAGGTGCAGAGGGGATCTCCTCCCGCTCCCCATATTCAAAACATTAACGGATCAAAAGTTAAAAGAAAAATCAGACAACTCCCTAACCAGTCAACCGTTACGTAACTATAAGGGGTTGTATTTATATCGGTCTGCATGCATGCAACGGAACTGAGAACAAAAAAAATGAGTACAAGGGATTAGCCAATTTCGGAAAATATCCCTTTTTCTGAAGGAATTTAAAACGAAACATTGATGCAATGGGAGTGTGGAAATGATAAAAATTTGACGATCAATATAGGGTAGTCCGAGTCGTAAATGAACGGTTTTTATTTCTTTTGAGTAAGGATTCAAAAGTTTTTTCTTACATTTATTGGAAAAAGTTTATATCATAACTATTTAATTCAAAAAAAGGAAAAGAGTTAGAAAATCTTTTGTCCTCTGGTTAAATGTGTGCACCATTTTTCATTTAAACCCACTACCACTGTAAGAGAACAATAAAAGTTCTTCCACTTTTTAAAAATGATAATTGCTTACATCAACAAAAATGTTTCCGATGTCATCCACCACATGCTGCAGCTTTTTGAATTTCTTAAAAAGAAATTGTGCTTTACTGTTCATTTATTGGTCATTACAGCCTTAATAATAAAAAGTAACTCCTTAAACTTTAGGGCGTGTTAAAGTTCATTAATAAAAGCTTAGTTTTCAAACAGAAATGAGAACAAATAGAGTCGAATAAAAATATACACGAACGGAAGAAAGTAGGGATAATAGGTTCTATCTGATGCAGAAATGAAAGTCAGTTACACAAAATGCAAAAGAAGTAACTGAAGAAAGAGCAAGGAATCACTTCATCCCGAAAGGGTTACAACATCCGCATATCCAGAGGAATGGGCTTATGATGCCCAGCAGGAGACCCTAAAACCCGGGCATATGGCAGCGTTTACGATTCCTCCGCAAACCCAGATGAGAAGTCAGATGGCCCACTCAGAATATTGGCAGTTAACTAACCAATCACTCCTCCCCGGTCAATCATCCGGGCCTTAATCAATGCGGCTTCGGACATTCTCACCTACCTCCCGCAAGCAGTAAAGAACTCTCTAAGTGCATAACGCTGCGGTCGAAATGGGCTCAGTATGGACGTCCGGGGACTCGTCGACTGCCGGATCGGGGCTCAAATGACCGGGGCTTTATGGGGCGACGCGATGGTAATGACTGTTCTTATGCCTGCCCATGGACATTCGCCAGGAGGGGGCAAGGCGTAATTTGTTTTCATCTCGGAAGAATTGGAGGTTTCTTTTTCTTCAAGGCAGCAGAGTGCCGGAGCATATCGGATTCCCAGATTGGCTTTTCCTTCCACCCCCCCCCCCCCCTCCTCTGCCGCGCACAGAAAATGACACTTTTTCTTCCTTTAGCACAATGACACCTCGCGATAATTACAGATGCTCGAATGGCATCATTTTTGTTTCGTGCTTCGCTCGGATGCATCGGAAATAATTTGTGTCTAGTGCTTTTGTTGGACACGAAAGATTCATATTAAAATAAGACTTGAAGCATGGTCATGGTCTCGTATTAACGTCTCTTATTTTCGTGAGATTGTTGTAAGACAGGGAAATCTGAAGAGTTGCTTTTCAAGTTTTGACAACTCAAATGGACTTTCCAAGATTCGAATCAGTATGTCTTAACAACAGCAAAATTTAAATTTAAAAAAAGCAATAGAAATTTAAGATACTAACAAGCACCTTTCTTGTCCAGAATTAAAAGAAGAAGATAGAATTCCAGAAAACCGTAGCGCATTAAGGTTTGCTTACAGAGTAGTTTGCTGAAGGACAATTATCTGCTTAAATTGTCCACCAATTCAATTAAAGATTTAGCTATATCAACCTATTTAGGAATATATTGTTGCATATTAATTGTTTAAGACCTCTTCTAACATTTAATTCTTTGATTTCATTAACAATTTCACTTCTGTATCTATCAACGTTTTTCTATACATATTCTCAACATAGAGCACTATATACAAAAGCACTTTTACCTGCATTATGACAAATTTACTTTTTGTCTATCTTTCACAATTAGTTTTTAAAACTGTCGTATCTTTTAGAGTTAAGAACTTTTTTCTCAAATTATAAGATAATTTGAAGCTTGCTAAGCTACACAATTGAAATGAGACTCCATATCGTACCTAGTTTATTCTTATAGGCATGAAAACAACATTTCAAATAGACAAATACCGATTAGGTTTGCAGACAGGTGTTTCAGGGTAGGAGAAATCCCGTTTTCAAAGCAAAGAGAGAGAGAGAGGGAGAGAGAGAATGCCTATGGGATGAAAAAAAAATTGCAATTGTAAATTATCGCACAAAGGTTAACTTTTATTTTGTACTAGTGGTACCCGCACGGCTTTGCCCGTAGTTGAAAATTAAAAGGTCATTCGGTTCGCCTGTATATTTCCAAATAATGGATGACGAATTTCTCGCCAATTGGCTATGTTCATTCGTTCTCCCATTCCACGTCATGCTAATTTCGTAATTTACTTGTCCATCTTATGATAATTTTGCTCTGGAAAGCATTCTTAAAATTGAAATAGAAAAAGAACAAAATCGAATTTTTGAAAAATCGCTTCGAGGTGCACACCCCCATATTACAAACTAACTTTGTGCCAAATTTCATGAAAATCGGCCGAATGGCCATAAGCTTGGAAATGGAGTATGGAAGTGCGTGGTTGTTTCAACAAAAAGTATATTTTTGGTGCAGTAATCTTTTGTCTCACTAACACAAAATAAAATATATGTATAATCTATTAATTATTTTTATTCAGTGATTTTAAAAGAAATTTCAAACTTAGACAAATATGGTCCATAATGATCCTTAAAAAATTAAACCAAGCACAAAACAAAAGTTTATCATTCTTTTAAATTTGGACTTTTTCAGGTTTTTATTATAAAATTTTTTTTATGCATATCCCTGCTTCCCCGTAAGCACCAAAATACCATTAACCTGGTAAATTCCGCCATCAAATTGTTAGTGACTTCAATTTCGAATAAATTTATGCATAAAAATAAGTTTCGAATCTTCTTCACCAGAAGAAAGTGTTTATAGAGGCAGCAAAACGTGTTTAAAAAACAACGATGTCTGAAAAACTAAAAACAAAAGCCGGTATCACCAAAAAACCTCGGCGCTTTTCATGTATTGCATTTTATTTAGAAGACACGCGGACCGATCAGCAGATAAAAGCGAGCCGCCCAATAATTTAGAAAGGGGAGAGAAAATGAGACGCCCGCTAACGAAACACATAAACCCAACAAATTTTCCGATGTTAGTAGGAAAAAACAAATTTTTGTAATCCCACGCGGCTGATACCATTTGGAGTTAATTTTTTTCTTGTATTCGAAATGGGTGGCAAAACCACCCACTATGCAGGTGTCTAAAAGGGAAAAAGAACATCTTTTAGTTAGAGTAGACAGACTAGTGAATGAACGCTTAGTAAGGAATAAACGCTCAAATTCATTTTCAAAAATTCACAGCATTGTTAAAAACTACCATTTTTGGGGGGCTGCGACGGTAAAAATATTTTAATTGATAAACGTAATTATTTTTTTAAATAGAGAAAACTGTAACTGTTTCGCCTAAGTTTTTTTTTTTTTTTTTTTTTTTGGGGGGGGGGGGAGTAAATGAAAAAAAAAAAATGCATGAACCCAGTGAGTGAACACCTCTGGCCAGCGAACAAACATAGCATTCTTTTGTCTTGTCTTTTTTTTTTTTTTTTTGTGTATGAAACACACCAACTACGGACAATTCATCTTAGATTTTTTTTTTCAAGAAAGCTTTTTTTTTCCAAGCTACGAACTCCTTATTCACTGGGGGTAGAGTGGAGGGGGAGTGTAATTTACTTTTCGGTTGGAAATCACGTTTTGTGATATGATTTTAAGGACATGTAGCTAAATATCGTTATCCTTCCGATGGTCTTTTGACTGTATTTAGCAGGAAAATAAGGAACTCAAGTTCAAAATGCATATTTACTTCTTAACCCTTTCAGGGGGCGCGTCATTATTTTTTTAGAAATCTGAAGGAAAAACACCATAGGTAAGTTTATTTGATCATTAAGACATAGATTATTCATTTAAAATTTTTTAAGGAATTCTTTTCTCAGTGGGTGGCGTCCCCATTTTTTCACCCTCGCCTCCTGGAGTAGGAAAACAAAGTGTTTATGCATGTAAAAATGTATTTGAATCTTTTAGAACAATATGATTGAGTACATCAGGTAAAATGAGAAAAAACGGTTCACTCTTTCAGATCAAAGTCTCTGATCAGGAATCTGAAAAAAATTATCTGAAATAATATCTGAAAAAAAAAAAAAAAAAAATCTTATTTTTGCGTTCAACAAGAAATTGAGAATTTGATGATTTGAACAAGAAATTGAGCCAACGGATTATATTTTATTTATTTATTTATTTATTTTTGTTCTGTTATCTAATGTTGTTTATTTAAGTTAAAAGAAAAGGACTCAAACGATTTTAATTCAAAAAATTCGGGGGGGGGGGGGAGGAGAGAGAAGAAAAAATTATAAATTGATGGTTTCACGGTGCAACCCCGCCCTGCGGTGAAACATAGCCGTTGAACAAAGGAACACAGTGTAAGGTGATCCGAAAGTTTCTTATCATAAAAAATTTCGTTAATTAATAGAATCTACGAGATTTTGATATTCATTGATATTTGGTTCATGTAAATGACGATCATCAAAAGCCAAAACTATATGTCTCTGTATTTTGGGAAATCGAAACTTTATCGTTAAGTGGTTACCCCAGAGTTAAGGCATTTGTTTATTTTCGCCAAAAAATTGACAAGAAAATGATGATGATCATCTTAAATCACAACAAAATGCTTCCACATTTTGGGAAACCTGTAACTTTAAACTGTGAAGTGCTTAGCATAGAATTAAGGAATTGGTTTGTTTTTGTCAAACAATTTACCGGTGAATAACGATTATCTTCTTTAACCACGATAAATTGTTTTTGTATTTTGGAAAGCCTAGAATTTTATGCTTTAAAATGCTTACCTTAGAGTTAAGGAATTTGAATGTTTTTGTCAATAAATTCATGAGCAAATGACGACCATCTCTTTAAATCAATCTTCGTATTTTAGGAAACCTGAAACTTTATCTCGCGAAGCGCTATAAAGTTAAAGAATTAGAATGTTTTTGTCAAAAAATTCATGAGCGAATGACGATCATCTCCTTAAATCATGATAAAGTGTCCCCTTATTTTGGGCAACCTGAAACTTTATCTCGCGAAGCGCTATGGAGTTAAACAATTAGAATGTTTTTGTCAAAAAATCCAGGGGCGAATGACGATCATCTCCTAAAATCACGATAAAGTGTCTCCTAATTTTGGGCAACCTGAAACTTTATATCGCGAAGCGCTTAGCATACAAGTAGAGTTAAGGCATTGCAATGTTTTTGTCGAACAAGTCTGATGCTGACATGTTTACTGACGTTTGAAGTCAAAGACGCATTATTCGTTCTTTGGAAACAACGCCGAAAATAACAAACCACCCGTAGTAGAAGCAGAGAACCAGAAATACGGCATGCGGAAGGGGGGTTTGAGCACAAGAAAAATATAATAGGTGCTCATATTTCTGAAGTTGCGTGGGAACAAATTAGCCGAATTCTATGCAAGCTTCATGAGATTAGCAATTACTTCCAAACTTGTTTATTTTAAGAACTTTGATAATTTGAGAATCTTCTGACTTGACAACTCTATGGTGAGCTTATTTGAAGTGTGCATTATTAAGTCCACCATATCAATTTGGAAATGATTATGGTGCTGCGACAATAAGCTGGCATTCTAATGAAAGCACCTTGCTACTAGGTCACGGGTTTTTAACCCTTGAAGACACTACCATGTAATGATTATTCAGCTCGACTTCGAGTTAAAAGATCCCTGAACAATGAGTATGTTTTGGGACTATTTTTCATCAGGCGTTAAATGAAAGAGGGTTAAATATTTTCTCTCACTCGTCTCGTTTTCGCTGCAGATGTTAAGTGTTATTTTTTTTGTAACCCTGACATCAAAAAATGGAGGAAAATTAGAGAAATTTGGAATATTTTTTTAATTTTGGTTAAAAGTAGCCGGAAAGAAGATATAAGTCAAGATAAATTTTTCCGTAAGTTTAACATTGACAAAGATAAGGAATTAATTGATTTGTTTCAGTAAATTCGGAGCAATTTATTTTTAAACCAAAAGAAAGGGCTGGGAACGATTATATTTTAAAAACTGGTGAGTTACTGAGGCTTTTTTCAAGCACTCCATCAGAAAGTTGTCAATAAACAATAAACTGAAACCTGACAAATTCATTAGAATTTTAGCATTTAGTGATTTATACATTCATAAAACACATACTCGTATAAGTCTTTGTAATAGGTCTCTATCCCGGAATTTAGGAGTATTTTGTGCTGATTAGAAATTTCTTCTTCTTTTTCAAAAAAAAAAAAAAAAAAAAAAAATAAAGAGAGAGAGGGAGAGAGAGAGTTAGAGAAAGTAAAAGAAAAAAAAAGGAAAGAAAAGAATGTGAAAATGAAAAAGTAGGAGAAAAAGAAAGGGAAAAATACATTTGCAACATAAGTTTCAAGAACCTTTTTTTTCATAACATTGAAAAAAAAAAAAAAAAAAAAAGCTGAATAATTTAATTTGTATATTATTTTTGTGTCATCACTGAAATTTGAGGATTTAGACAAAATATTGGGAAACGTTGCATACTGTTTCTAATTTTTTTTTGTGAATCTGCAATTAGAAAAATTTTGAGGAGCAAATTTTCTACGGGAAGTAGACAATCGAAAATATGGACCACTAATCGGAATGTTGTAATTTAACTTGAGATGTAGTTATGTTTTCTGATTTTAATTATGTTACTAAAGAGTGTTACTGGAGCACTTACTTGAAGAGGCTTATTTTAGAAAGTTTAGACACAACAAAAAATGAACATTTTGCACCAGTAATAACACTAAATATAATTAACAAAAGTAATATTTCTGAAAATACCAATATATTCTTCAATTAATGTTTTGAAACAATCAAAATTTCATTTGCAACAAAAATGAGGATTTGAGAATTAATATACACATTTTTTATTTCCAAATGACAAAATATTTGCTCTATTCATTTTAACCATGCATATTTTTTTGCCCAGTAATTCATAATTAATATTCATCCCAATTCAATTTATCTTCAAAAAATACATATTTTATGCACGAGTTTAAAAACTTGATAAGAATATCACAAACAATAACGAAAATTTATTGATAAAAGTGACTTATATTTTTACAGTTCGGCGTTCTTTTTAGTGGCTGATAAAGTATCACAATAAAAAACTAAGACATAGAAAAAAACTAGGAAAACTAATTTTTGCTCGGTATTTCAGTAAATACAACCTTTAATAAATGAAAACGTTGGCTTTTTTTTTCAATAAAACTTTTTAATCATTCCTTGTTCACAGCAAAGAGCCCTATTTTAATCAAACGAATAAGCTAATAATACTTCATAATTCCATTTATTATAAAAAGGGCATGTAAATTTATTTGTGTTGTCAAACATCAAACGATATCTTACGGAACGAGAAAAAAACTTCAACCGTACTGAAGCGAAAACAATAATTTATCAGCAAGAAAGAAGCACCGTTCGCAATTTATAAGATTCCTGTGATGATATTCTTTAAAAAATCCATCTGTAACGGAATTTTTCCTCAAAAACAAACCCGAGAGCAAAAAATCTCGCCTCGCTATTCATTATTTAGAAATTAACAGAGTGGCGACAAAAACCGATTCGAAGAGCTAGTTGCGGTTTTGGCAAATCGAACTCGAGGAGACCGCCCGGAACTGATAAATGATGCCACCGGACGGTACATAAAAACCGAAAAATAACAACCGGTTCAATGAAATGAAAACAAAGATTCTGCACCACGGCGAATATCTTAAAAAGATGGTGGGGAAAATGTTAATCGAAATTCCCTCGTATAATTCTTAATAGTCTCTTATATCGTCTGTATCGATTCTGTTTGGACTTTTTTCTTACTCTTTAATTTTTTTTTTCTGAAATAAAAGCTCACGAAAACAACTTCAGCCATTTTTTTTCCTAGTCTAAATTCGTTTTATTTTATTTCAAAAGCATTAAAGAACGTTGTAGGAGATCATTTATCAGGGAGATTACTGAAATTTGTAGCACTTCGGTAACGATCTGTTATGTGTCCGGACCAATAGAAGCAGAGCAAAAAATAAATAAAAAAGAGCCCCCAAATAAACAAAAACACAAAATCCGATTCCTTCTTCTACGGAATTTGTAAAAGATTAAGTGGCAGGGGTCCGTAATTCCACTCTTTCAACGTCGCAGAAACCACCAATTTCCTGACATTTCGCTTCGATCGGGTTCTCATTTACGCGGGCGCGGACTTGTGGAAAGGGATCAACCGCCGTGTTTTCCGATCTGTTAAGGTCCGATTCTTGTGTGTGTATCTTCACTCGCAGCCTGACAGGATGATCATTATTGTTATTCTTCGGAAGAAACTCGAAGCGAACGGTAAACATCAGTTGGAGACAGTAACAAGGCGGGAAATTTAGGCAAAAAATTTTGTTCGTTTATTGTTTTGTTTTTAATTCAAAGTATTGAAGCTTTGGACAATCAAATATAAATCAAGCGAGCCGCAAAAGGGAACACATATTTTGAATAATGATTCCACTGTGCTCAAATTAGAACTTAATCTTTTTACGACATTCCCTTTTCTTTTCTCCTTTTTTTTTTTCACTTTCGGTTTTGATTTAAGCTTTCACTTTTAAAATTTAAAACAAGAAATGAAATACTAATTTAATGTTATGCACACATTAAAAATGTTAATCACGGGGGTTAAACTAACTGATCTAATTAATAACATCTTTCTCGATGCCTGGAGCAATAATCGGTCAACATTAAAGTTACATTTAAGACTTTCGTCCACTAACTCCTCCTTCTTCATCATATTCTATTTGTTGTACATGCATAATTCAAACAAATAAAAATATCCGGTACTAGACTACACATAAGCACCGAGTTCGTGGAACTTGGACAAGGAGGCTGAAACCCAATATTGTGTTGTCAACCCTTACAATTTTAGCCATTGGCGAAAAGTTTTAGCAATTGGTTTAAAAAAATAGCCACTTGGGGGCCGCTAAAAAGTGAGAGCCCTAGGCCACGGTCTAGTTGGCTTATTCAGTAATCAGGCCCTGAGTACAGTAGAGTCTCAAAAACTTGGCACTCGACAATCCACAAAATCCATGGAACTCGGCCTCCTTCTGGCACAACGGAAAAGCACCACGCGAGAACCCTGTTGCGTGCATTCCCGGTAACCCAACATTTTTAAACTCAGCCACTTTTCGGTCCAAATTAAGCCGACTTCTCGGTTGTCTTATTGCTTGTACTTTAGGAAATTCAGCTCACTGCATCTCCTATGTACATTCCATTAGCAAATGGTAGGTCCCATAGCATATAAACTGAATGTAAAAGCAAATAAATGCAGAAAACTCAATTTTCTGGAGCTGCCAAAGAAATCTTAATTTGGTCCTTAGAGCAGGGCTTAGTTTGCATGGAAGTTTACTGGAGCGGATCTCAAGTCCTTTTTTTTTTTTAAATTTATGTGAATTTTAATATTTTTGTCGAAATTCAGCTTATTTACTTGCAAAAATATGATCTGCGTACTATAGAGCTTCTGTACTTCTTTTACAAGAAAATCAGCCCTGTCCTGGGGTAATATTACTCCGAGGGGTATATTGCAGTAATTTTTATGCTTCAATTTTTTCAAAGAAGTATTTTATTTAGTTCGATTTAGGGTCAAAATTAGATCAGCTTTTCTTTCAAATAGAAAATTTCAACCAACATAAAATTCGATAGGCATTCTTAATATAGCCGTTCGAATCCAAAACATTCTGGAAGCTGTAATAACTACCGCATGAGAATATGTTACGAATGAGTCTTCATAACACACATAGTGCGTTCTATGACAAAAACAGCAGTGTAGAAACAACAAATATCATTTAGAAAGAATGCAAGGACTGCTTTCACGTATTAATACGTTATGACTAGGGAATAGAAGACCCATAGCCATATTATAAATGGAGCCATTAATAAAACTGACATTTTAACGAGCGAAGATTATATATGAATCTTTGAGCCCTTTGCTGATGCTCCGAGCACACACGCACCAACCCTTTCGGTTTATCGTCTGATGGACACGGTGTCTGTATCCACAGGACATCCCCCAACGAGATATGTCCACGCGCACGCACGCTTCCATATCTCTACGCAGAAAAAGAGAACTGAATGCTACGAATACGGCGGCTAATTGTAATAACGAGATAATTGCGCCGCCTGCATTCCCAGCAACAATGATAAATAGTGCGAGTTTAACTCAATTGCGCGCGCCCCTCATCAAGAAGGACTCAGAAATGGGCATCGCATATTTCCGCGACATTAAGCTCAATCACACGCAACTGAGGCAAGGGGCCTTATTCGCGGGGAGATAGATATAAACGGCGTCCCTTCCGATACAGCTCTGACCACATGGCCGTCGGATGACCAGAGCTCTTTTATAGACTTCCTTTCCCCGAGTATTTGTCGAGAGGGGTTCTCGAATATCCGCGTTTATTGCCGACGCCAAGAAGTCCTTCCCCCCTCTGCGCAATATCGCCTTATTATATATTGCTCGCGGTTGCCGCGACACATTTATCGTTTGGGTTGCCGACCGCCCTCAACTTTTTTTTTCTTCTCTCTCTCTCTCTCTCCCTCTCTCTCTATTCTCCCTTGCACGCCGGTTGAAGGGGGTCGTCTCTACATTATTGTAGACAAAATGAACACGGAGAAGGAAATCAAACGCATGTACAGTAGATTCTCTCTATTCTGAACAGTCATGGGACCGAACAAGTGTTCAGATTGGTGTTGATTATAGAGGGAGATTGGACAATGCATATGAGGCAATAATAAGCAAAGGGATGTAAATGGCAAAATTAAAAATTTGGAGACAACTAATACAAATGGTAGATGAGCCTCTCCTCTGTCTTGGGACAAGAAATAGTACTAGTAGTCCTGGTAGATGCTGTTATACAGCATGATTTAGAAAAAGAAAATCAATGAAAGCCCACCTATGACTTCATTTTTAAACGCGTTTTACTCAAAACTTGAAACTGTCCACATACATCCCTTTGCTTCTCACTGCCGACTACGTATTCGCCAGGACCATCAAAATGTCGTCACCTCCGCATAACAGTAGGATATATTAGTTTTGTTTCTGGGATTCGATGTCTTACGGTTGCTCTGAGGGGATGATGTGTTCAGAATATCGGGGTGTTGACATCAGGCTGTGCTCAAGAAGGAATCCACTGGATACTATAAAATCCTTTTTCTGGATTCCGTGCCGGGAATATGCTTTGAAAATGACGCAGTTTTTACGCCAGAGCAATTTTTACAACAGCGTATTCGAAAATACTAAAAAAAACATTTGTTGATGCAAACATGAGTTTTCCGAGGATGACTTTTTCATGGCTTGAAAAATTACATTTATCAAAATTATAAGTAATACATGGTGCACTTATTCAAGCAAAGTAATCAAACTGATACACAAAGAAAATCATCCCAATTTTTGTACGTTATGTATTAAGTACAGTATTTGTATAGTATTACTTGTACAGTTAAGACATATTTTAGAGATTTTGTACGCGATTAAAGTAATGCATTATCGTTGCCGTCGTGATTTTAAATCCCAAGAGAAATGACCCATTTTATGTATTGTGATTTTTCTAATGTTTAAATTTACAGTGAAATCCCACTACAACGAACACCAATGCAACGAAATGAATTATTAGACATACTGACCACTGTAATTGCTATTACATTGCTCGAAAATCCTGTTACAGAGAAACAAAATTTGTGGTCCTTTGAAGTTCGTTGCAACGGGATTTCATTGTATCCAGGGCCTGATTACCGTTCAGGCCTACCTACTAGGCCTGGGCCTGGGGCCCCCACTTCCTAAAAGGCCCCAAATTACTTAAAGAATTATGCGTAGCCATTACAACTATACAAAAAATACACACATTTTTAAAATAATAGCCTTCATGGGGCCTCAAAATTATTGTGGACCTTGAGCCTCACTTTTAGTTAGTCGGGCTCTGACTGTATCTATTCAGTAGAAACAGGAGCTTTGAGAAAGAGAGTGAGGGGGGAGGGGAAGAGTTGGTGGCTAACCTCCAGAACGCATATTTCCAATAATAGAATGATATTTACATACTTGTAAAGATTATGCCTTCTTCCAGGAGATAAATTTTCCTGTGCTAGAGAGCAGGAGGCGAAACTTGAGAATGAACACAACGAAATCAGTCTTTAATTCATTCATTAATTAACAAATAGGTATTTTTTGCTTACCTCAAACAAAGATGGTTATTTAGAAGATGACTTTCAAAACTGTTAGAGTAGCAGACATTAGAAAAACTTAACGTTCGAAGGAATTCCTTGGCCTACTATGAGTTTTCCCGCCATCGATAATGATGAGGAAGATGAAAAAAAAAAATTCCGGAACAAGTCGGAACTGAAAAAAGCGTGGAGGAGATTTGTCGCTACTCCCGCCAATTCCCAGCATTCCCGGGGCCCTGTTGCGGCGGGGGTGCTCCGACGAGACAGCTGGCTGCAAATATTGCCTCTGTCCATCATGGATGTAATGTCGCTGAGGAGACCCCATTGATTGGGGGAGACAAGATCGCGAGTGCGGGGGCGAACCTTATCTGCCGCTCTACAGGCGAAACAGACGCCTATGGTAAAAAGCACAGAGATAACACGCTGGGCCCATAAGAAACGGGAGCGAAGAGAAAATGGGACGCGCAATGACAGCCAGGAAGGGGGACAGGGTCATTGATGAAGTAGCAGCGGAGGAAGTACCTCAAGCGGAGAATCTTCATTTGTCTACTGGGTTTGAAGACAAAAAAGGGTTAAAAAATCAGGAGCAGTTTTAGAAATTTACTCGTTTTAGGTACCCAAGGTCATATTGACCCACACATAATGAAGCCTGATGGAAACTATAAAGTGTCATAAAATTCGATTGGGTTCCATGGTAGTCAATGACTATATATTGACCCGGTTGCATTCCTACCAATGGTTGCTTGAGAACTGTTACATGATGTCAAAAGGCTGAACAAACTTTCACCCTTGTATTAAAAATGTGAAATCTCCACTAAGGAATTCTGGAATTATTTGAATTACTCATCTGAAAATCAAAAGTTATTGGAGTCATTGGTTATTGCGGAGTTAATTTGGATTAGGGAAATGCAGAATAATGATAGATTCGCACTGCAAGTGGCAACAAAAATCTGTCACACTTCTTTAGCAAGTGCGCACTATGGGCAAAGGTGGTAAATTGATAGCATGTGCAACTGTACAGATAGAACAGCTGTAAGATTTGTTTCAGCTGAAAGTCATGAGTAATTATTTACTGCTACACCGTCGAAAAATCAGGAAAAATGTAAGGTAGATGTTTAATTCTACTGAAAAATAGTGTTTAAAGTACGGTGAAAGTTTTTCAGCAAATTATAGCGGTCAGCTCATTGTCGCACGAACCTTAAAACGAATGGGAGACACGTTTTACGTAAAACAAGTAGAAGAAACTTGATTTCTTTCAATACTTTACTTTCAAATATGTCACGTGACTTGGGATTCGTGCTTCAAGAATTGAACGCTTCACTCTCTTCACCTTTTGTTTCTTCTCAATGATGAGAAGACCGATTCGAATCCCGTAGCGCATCACCTGCATATCATTCTGCTCAATCAATGCAACCGCCAATGCATTAAAAAAAATAATAATGAAAAAAAAATTACAGAAGATTTTATGGTAAAAAGTACTGTCAAGATGGAAGTTACTAACTCTTAACCTTAAATTTTCATTTTTTAAAAAAATAGTGTTAATTAAAAATATCAACAGCTAGATTTTCAAACCAATGGTCGTGAAATCAAAAAATTATCCACGACACAAATTTAAAAAATGTTGCACTTGATTTTCAATTATCCTTTACAAAACACTTTTTCCTTTCTGGCTGGAGTTGAAGAGATGAAGCAAATGTAAGGGAGCTCCTTACAACTAAAGGATAGCGTTGAAGGTAGTATCAGCGTGTGAGCGTCGCTTTGAAGGTAGCAACACAACATATGTAAAGGAGCACAAGGGGAGGTTACGTTCTGGCAGGAAACCAAAAGTACCGCTTTTCCTGGCGAGTAAAAAACAACTCCACGAGTCATTTGTCGCACCGCTTTAACTTCACTTGTTTGCTACAAGCTGCGAATCCAAATTTGGCAACTATTCTCACCATCGGAACCGCAGGCAATTGATTCGGTTGGAAACTGGTGAGTTTGAGGACAGAAAGTCTGCATTCATAGCAGCGAAAGCTTCAATAAATTCTGACGGCAGATTCAATGCCGACAAATGTGGAATTCATTTGCAAAATACACGTAAGTCTAATATTTGGGCTTGAGTTCCCTCCCCCCCAAAAAGAAATATATCTCAGTAAAATCCTGATAACAAAGCTTAGCGAAATTAAACCCCAGCGACTCTGTTGAATTATTTTTCAGAAGCATTGTACCTAGACAACCATTTTAGTTTTTTTTTTTTTCTTGACAAATTATCATGCAGTTCAAGAATTTCACAGCATCTAAATTAAATTCAAGGTACATTCCACGTGAATAAAAGACGCAGTATTTACAGAACGGGTTCTTCAAGAGGTAAAAATAGTGCTTTAAGAAAGGTTTTAAAAACAGAAAGAAAGGAAGAAAAAAATATTTTTTCTAAAATAGTATAAGTATTTGCTTTTTGCGAATGATTAGCAGTAAAAGAAGAGAAATGAGGTAATTTTTTAGGGAAAAATTAAGATGTAGAAGTATGTACATGACGTTCTACAGCAAATAATTCATTTCAGTTGTTAGTAAAGTATCAACTATCGGTTGCTAAAACTCAAAATATAAAGTAGGAAACTGTGATACAGTTCATCCATTCAAAGCAGCAACGACAAGTAAAAAAAAAAAGAAAAAAAGAAAATCACACATTTTAAAAGAAAAAAAAACTGGGGAAAAATCTTGACTGTAAAAGTAGTTTCATTTTTGGGGGGGGGGGGGGGCGGGGGATTATAATCTCTAGTTTGGCAAAAACCGAAAAAATGAACGTTTCTATAACAAATATTTTTGCACTGTTAACGTTGGTTTACAACTAGTTTTTTCTTAATTATGATCATAATTGTTTCGTAATTGTATGTAAATTGTGTGATAAATTTTAATATCCCAAACGATTCCTTGACACATGAGACACTTCTTCATTTTCACGCAAAAAAGCAGAGAAATCACAACAAAAACTATGCGTTAAAAAAGGTGATTCACTTTTCTTTATTTCTGAGAATTGCACGAATGGAAGAGCAACACAGCGTGGAATTCATTTTTCGAGCACACCAGAAGAACTTCAGAAGTAAAGAGAAAGAAAGAAAAAAAAAAAACCTCCGACAAATCGAAAGCGAAACTAGGAAAAGATGGAAGCTCAAGAGCAGCTCGTGATGCCTTAATCCTGTTCACCTTTCGTCGAAGACTGAATAATATCTTGTCGGTTTTTATAACTTTCCTTCATTTTTTTTAGGACACCAAAGGAGAAAGATCTTTAGCGAAAGAAAATGGGAGAAGGCTGTGATCCAAAAAACCCGTTTTGATTCTTCACGCAAAAAATAAAAGACATTCCAATAAAAACTATACATTAACGATGAGTTCTGATTTGATTTTCTGAATCACGCGAAGTCAAGAACAGCACAGTATGAAATCTATTTTCTGAGGACACCTATAAAATTGTAGACTTAAAAAAGAAACGAACAAATGTCCCGGATCAATCGAAAGTAGAACGAGAGAACGAAGGAAGTTCAAGAGCAGCTCTTGATACCTTTATCCAGTTCACCTTAAATCGAATAGTATTTTGTCTGTTTTCATAGATGTCCTTAAATTTATAATTTGAGCACATCAAAGGAGAAAGATCCTTGTCCAAGAGAAACGAGAAAAGGATAAGATCCAAAAAACTTTTTACTCTTCACGCAAAAATACGAAAAATAATTCATAGAAATTCCAACAAAAACTATATATTAACGAGGAGTTTTGACTTGCTTTTGCTGAATCACGGGAAGTCAAGAACATATAGTATGAAATCCATTTTCTGAGGACACCAATAAAACTACGGAAATAAAGAAGAAAAGAAAAAAAAAAGTTTCCGATAAATCGAAAGCAAAACAAGAGAAAGAAGGAAGTCCAAGAGCAGCTCTTGATGCCTTAATCCAGATCACCTTTCTTTAAAGATCGAATAGTATTTTGTCGGTTTTCATAGGTGTCCTTGAATTTATTTTTTGAGGACACCAAGTGGATACTAGAGGAGAATAATCCTTATCGAAAAAAAAAAAAACGAGAAAAGGATGAGATCCGAAAACTTTATTGTTCATGCAAAAAAAAAAAAAAAAAATCATAGAAATTCTACGAGGAGTTTTGACTGAATTACGTGAAGTCAAGAGTAACACAGTATGAAATCCATTTTCTGAGGACACCAATAAAATGGCAAACATAAAAAAGAAAAGAAAAAAAAGTCTCCGATAAATCGAAAGCAAAACAAGAGAAGGAAGGAAGTCCAAGAGCAGCTCTTGATGCCTTAATCCAGTTCACCTTTCGCCGAAGATTGAATAGCATTTTGTCAGGGCGAAAGGCTATCAATATTCCGAGTACCCTTCGGCTAACGATGAGCAGGAGACAAGGGACGGAGGGGGGAGGAATGTCGTGTTGTGGAGATGTGGGTCAGTCATTTTTGCCGGAGATTCCATTTTCCTGATTTCCCCGGAGGTTTGCCGGACACTGTCGCTCTGGAGACAGGTTTTTACAGCACCTGGGGGACGTTCTTTGACAAATACCTCGCTCACAGAAACGAAAGAATATGGGTGACCTCTAGTGGTGGAGGAACACCATGCGATGTCATGATCACCACATTAAGGGACTTGGGTTCATTATCCGGCCAACAAGTGGTCGTGGATACGGACGATGGAGTAATAACTCTGGTATTCCCGGTGCCATTATTTTAACTATGATCCTTTGGTTTAGTCCAATGATGTGGTATAGCAGGTCTTGTACTTTTTCTTGGCCCGATAATTAACGATACTGAAGCTTTAAAATCCCATTTAAAAATCAGATTACTGTATTAGAGTAAAGTTTGTTCATACGAAATCCCCTTAGTTAACAATTAATATTATAGTGGTAAATAAAAATTGTAATTTTTGGATGCACCTTATCAACAAGTGATTATTGATGCTAAAGCAGAGTATCTGTTGAAAAATAATTCACTACCAAGGGACGCTCTTTAACAAATACATTGAACACAAAACAAGAAAGAGTAAGGGGGACCTTGGGGTTTAAGGAACAGGAACACCATACCATGTTATGATCACCACATTAAGTTTCGTTAGTTTGTTATCCGGTAAACAAGTGGTAGTAAATACGCATGAAGAGTCATAATAGTTTTTTTTTTGGTGTCATTATTTTAACTGTATTACCTGTTGGATTACTCGTGGTATAACAGTGTTCGCACCTTTTTCTTGGTGAAATAATTAAAATATTTTCGCTTCAAGATCCTATCAGGTGGTTGACTAAAAATCAGATTACAGTATTTCAGTAAAATATTATATGTTTACATGAACGAATGCCTAACATTATAACTTAAAAATATTATGTTGCGACATTCAAAATTATAGCTTAACGGAAAAAATCGTACTGTAACGTCATCTGATCATCAAGTGATTGTTGATACGAGGACCCAATATCTGTTGAAACGGTTTGCCGTGGATCATTGACGCAGTGACCTACTGCAAATCGTTCTTTCGATTACTCTTATGACGCAGGGCAATTAATTTTTCGTTTTGAAATGTATTAATTTTAAATCTTGAATCTGAACCTCAAAAATTTAAGACATCTAAAAATTCGATTATTATGTATTAGAAGATTGATGAAGAAGTAATGATAGAGTTATCTGCTAAAAATCGTGTTTTGAAATGAATTTCAGTAACGTTAATTTCTCTGAGCTCCCCCCCCCCCCCCAATTCTCCAAAATTAATAAATATATAAGATGAAATGAACTTAAAAAGAAGAAACGAAAGAGAAAAGAGAAGACATTTTTCCTGATAGGACTAAGCGTATTTGATAAAGCATTACTTTATATTTCATTATGAATTCAATTTTATGCAGTGAAATATTTTTAACAGTAAAGAGTTATGATAATAGTACGAGTATGTAAACCGAGAAATTCAAAATTACAAATAAGATATGCAACAAGTGTAGGCAAAAGTATCATTTAGAATCGTAACTATGTATCGTAAGATTGACTTCAGGAAAATTTCTGTGAAAACTTGAAATTTAAGCACGTACATAGACAGCAGTGTAACACACCAGATGAAGTTAAATTCCTTCAATTACTTCCATTTAATATTAGTGATACGCAAAAGCTCCAGCTATATATTTGTGTCTATAAAAGAATAAGTACTATTTGAGATGCATTTGTGACTGCTTAAAATAGCTTCGAAAGTCGGATTTGGTGGGTTAGTTTGAAATCTCAGATTTGCCCCATCATTAGGAATTATAGCACCAAAATACAAATCTTTGAAATGAAATAAATTTTCCAAATATGTGTTTGAAAAAAGTCTGGATCGAACTCTTATAGATTTAAAATGATTGAAGTTTCACAATTCTAAAGTATTGCCGCACATTTGTTTCTCACAATAAGTAAATTAGAGGGTAAGTAATAAGTTCGGACAATTCCAGCGAGTCCCCTTTAGTTCTTCATGCAATAACCACGCCCGATCTATCATCCCTTGACGACGGAAGTGATCTTCAGGCGATCCATCCCAATTTGTATCTTCGTCTGCTTCAATTCTTCGTCAGATGACAAGTAATTCGCATGAACTAGAACACGCCCCGTGTCCCGGGCATCAATACCCGAGAGGCCCTAATGCCAGATAAAAACAATGACGTCAGACAGAATGCGACTACTTCAATTAGTGGAATTAAATGACAGGCGATAATCAGCAGCTATCCCTTCAAACCGATGGAATTGAATGTTCCGTTTCGCCCGTGATAGTCTTTTTACTCCCCCTCCCCCCTTTTCCCAGTTCCATTTTTTTTCCCGTCGTATCTTCTTTGTATTTGGACGATATGAATAATGTATGCACGTTATTGGAGATGCATTTACATAGGGGCTTCAGAGGAACAAGGGAAAGATGCAGCGTCTAAAGTGACGACAATGCCCTGGTGACTGTCTGTCTGCTTCGCGTTTGGCAATTCGATAGGCAAGTGGTTTCTGTTATGCACTGATAGAAGCTGCGAGTATGTTTTGCTTCGTTTAAGATGCATTCTCAAAAAAAAAAAAAAAAAAAAGTGAACATTATCTGCAGTGGCCAAGCTTCAAGTAATACTATTTTTGTAAGAGCTCGACAATTATTTCATTAACCCATAAAATTCTGCTAGTGAGAGATTGCATTAGTAAAGAATCACAACGATGCATGCATTTGCATATCAAGAAAAATATTTCCCAAACATCTACTCATTTAGTAATCCATTCTATTACTGGTGGCGGTCTTAAGACATAGGGCTCTATTCCAGAAAAAAAAAAAAAAAAAGGTAGCATGGTGCTTCAGATTGACGTCATAACTTCTGCCTCAAATCGTTTCCGTTTGCGGAATTTCTAAACGGAGACGGTTTGGTGGAGCAGTTACGACATCAATCCGAAGCAGAATGATTCCGTGCGGGTGCCGGAATGAAACACTTGATAACATTTCAGCAACAAATGTGTGTTTTTAGTATAATTAAATTTCAGTTAAATGTGGATTTTTGCATTTTAATTTCAAAAAGACGCATCTTATCATTTAGGATTTCCTGACGCCTATCGGCTAGAACACTTTGAGAAGTTTAAAGGGCTGAGGCACAATTTACAATGAAAATCCGATACATGCTTTTTGGAGTCTATAAATCATTTTTAGTTCGAAGTAATGGCGTATCCAACAAGATACCGCCAACAGTAGGTAGTGTAGTAGTACAAGACTTCTGCAGAATGAGCCCAGTTCGACTCCGAATCTCGCCAAGGAATATATGCCATCGACCTGAGTACACTTACTCTAATCATGTTTTTGTATATGGAAATCAATTTTAAGCAAATCGAGATAAAAGCTTTTGAAGTCTGCCGAGATTTTACGAAATGTCGCCAAATTCAAAGACTTGGTGAGAAATGAAAAGAACCACGCGACTTTACCGTCTGCATGTGGCAGGCCCTCCATCTTCAAAGACTGAAAGAAGTCTTCCATTTCTCACCAAAACACGTTAGGTTTGGCGACTTTTCCGAAAAATTCGGCAGATTTTAAGATCTTATATTTCGCTGTTGGGGAAACGAGGGCAAAAAACTTATGTGTCTAAAATCATGTTTTACCACTTTTTTTCGATTGCTATTTATTTAATTTTTTTTTATTTTTACACTATCTTGGTTCTTTAGTCAAACATAAGAGCACAAAATGGTAGCTCACTGATTACAACAGAAGTGTCAAAATTGACACTGATAAAATCTTAACATAAAATAAAATTGTCATCTTAAAGGCTTTAAAAACTAAAAATGAATGACGAAAACGCGAAGGAGAATAATAACAGGTACGTTGTCTACCTACCCGAGAAATTTTTCCAAAGTACAGGAATTTTTTTTTTTTTTTTTTTTGATTTAAGGCGTCAATTTTTCTAATACATATTTTCATGAATTTTTAATCATTCGTTTTCGCAAGATTTGGCTAGGAAGCTTTTTGATGCATATTTCGCAGCACTGTATTCATCTTCAGTTGTCATATATTTAGTTGGAGAGATTATCTCCTTACTTGCCTTTAAAAATGTTAACGGTTAAGCAAACATTTAATGTATCAAACATCATACGAATGGGTTCAGTTTATTGTATCTTAGTAATAAATTAATATACATGTGAGGAAGTGAGAAGCAGAGGGATGTAAGTGCCAAAATTAAAAATTTGGAGGTAACCAGTTCAAATATAGGGGAATCTCTCCTCTGCCTTGGGGTAAGAGTTAGAACTAGTAGCCCTGGTAGGTGCTGCTATATAGCATGATTTAGAAAAACTTTTCAATGAAAGCCTACCTAAAACCGCAACGCGTTTACTCAAAACTTGGAAATAACCACTTACATCCTTTTATGCTTCTCACTGCCTCATATACATTCGAACTACTGGTTTTTACTTTTGGGAAACCACTCTAATGTCAGAGCTATGAATTAAAATGTAATAAAAGAAAATTTCTGAAAGCTTTTTCAGAGAAAATTGTTAGTTTGTCGTTCTCAGACGTCCTTAGCGGACTCTCGGCTTCTGTAGCATATTAACACGACCAGTTCTCGATGCCTGGCTCAAAAATATCCAAGCGCATAAATGTTCGATGATATGAAAATTATACTCCCTTTCTTTCTTAGATGTTCGAAACTACAAAGGAAAAATACAGGGGTGCCTATCCCCCAAGCGCAATGTCGCAGCCCCCTAAAAACCTCAAAGACCCCCCAAAAGAAAGAGAGAGAGAGCGCACACCTCCCAAAAGGAAAATATAGCCTTACCCCCCCCCCCCCTTAAAAATTTCAATGGCGCAGTCTGTGCTACGACCTTCCCTTGGTGAGCACCTGTGAAAAATAGATCTAATCAAAAATAAATAAATGTATAAACGCATTTTTGAGCAACGCTTACTCAAAATGCATATGCACTTAATTAAAAAATCTAAAATAAAAGCTATCATGTTCGATATATCACTCTCACTCTTCTTGAGCAGAAACTGTAGGCAAGCTCGTAATCCACTTCACTTCAAACAATACATCAGGTCTTCCAGCCAAAACCTCAAGTTCATTCAACTCTCGTGTTTGGTTTTTCAAACACTCATCCATTCCCTAGGTTTTTCAAACACTCATCCATTCTTTGAGAGATATTTTCGATCCAAAGCTCGAAAACGGAGTTTACAAATCAGACTGGCAATCCCCCTCTCAGCTAACGAAACAAACCCCGCTGCGAAATTAGATGTAATTAGACAGTCTTCGTCAAAACATCACGGCGGAATACGTCGCCTTTGACTTCGAACTCTTAAAATATTGTTTGCCTTGTTATTAATAAAGGAATGAATAACATCAAAAGGTTCACAGAGGTCTCATCTGCCTGAATGATCTGCCGAACTTTTTGGGTTATGTTGCATTCTCTGAAGACCGATTTGTTTGAACGTGTAGCGTGGTGAATTTCCACTTGTGACACGGAATCGAAATATTAAGTGCTCTGTTTAATAAGTCAGATGAAGTTTTTTTTTGGTAAATTATTTTTTAAAATTTCCATAACTAGGAAGATTATTATTTTTTTAAATGCATCTGAAAAGTACAATTTTCGAATAATTTTTTTTTTTAAACAAAATATTTTCTTCGATATAATAAATAAGAAAGAATGGATTTTTGTTCTTTTTCATCTGTAAATTTTTTAATTGGTAGTTGTAAGAATTGCTTAGAAAACACTTTTAATTCCCCCCTCCTTGCAATGTTTATTTTTCATATTATACTACAGTTCTTTAAAAAATGAATAAATAAATGAGCAAAACTATAGGAAATTATAAACTTATAAATATACATTCAATAACATGCCTGTATGATTGGGGGAGAAGCGCATGACCAAATGAAAAAAAAATCAAATTTAAATGTACTCAAATTTTGAATTTTAATCAGTGAGACTAGGTTGAATATTTTTACAGCTGTAATAGAAGATTAAGTGGTTCTTTTTAGCAGTGGTTATTACTTCTCAAACACATAAATATTTCATGAACCTTTAGCTGAAGCTGAAGCATTAAACTAGTTGAAAAATAAGACTTAACTTTTTATTTGAAGCTACACTAAAAGTTTTTGAATCACATTTTTAGAAATTTCCAAATAATTTCTTACTTTTTTCCCAAATTGTTTTGTCCTCCTACAGATTTCTTTTCATAGTACATGAAATGATAATGATATATCCATAAGCAACACTTACCTAAAAGGAAAAAAAAACATTACTAATTAAATTAAGTAAATTTAAAGAAAACAATGTGCAATAAAAGAAAAGAGAAATGCATGTAAAAAATATAATGAATGTACAGTAGAAAAATATTAATTCCCCAACTTCATATACTGTCGTGCTAAACACAGATGAATCTGCACTTTTTACCAAAAGTGAGTAATTGTCATCAATCAATATGAGCGTTTGTGAATGGCAAATATTAAAAAAACTTGCTTTAGAAAATTATTATTATTATTTTTTTTTTACAAGCTTATTTTACGTAAGACATTTGAGTTACGGCATCTATGTCACAGTGAAAGACCGAAACGGGAGAATGTCAACTTTCACCGGTGATTCATCAGAAATATATGGTCTTTCGCCGATTTGTTTGGTACTTGAATGTTGAAATTCACCGGCGAATGCTGACATTTACCTGGTTTCGAACTTCCACAGTATCATTTACGCAGAAAACTATTACATTTGAGATAGTGAGAAGCAAAGGTATCCAAGTGCCAAAATAAAAAATTTGGAGATAACCAGTACAAATGGTAGGTGAACCTCTCCTCTGTCTTAGGGCAAGAGATGATACTAGTATCCGTGGCAGGTGCTGCTGTACAGCACGATTTACTTTTCAATTATTTACTTTTTCTTTTACTTTACAACTTTTCAATGAAAACCTACCTAGAACATGAACTTTAAATGCACTTCACTCAAAACTTTAAAATATCCACTTACATCCCATTGCTTCTCAACGCATCATTTATCAATAAACAAAATCGATAATGTTGATAATAATGCAAGGTCAACAAAGATAGAGTGACAGTAATGAAGTACACATTTCTATTTCTTTTAAATATTTTTCTTTTACAAATTTGTATGCATACAAAGAAAGGCTGTTATAATAATAGTAATTGTTACAGCTAGAATGAAACTAATGGGTTGGCTTAATTTCCTTTCATTTTTGTTTCTTTAAAAAGGGATGTTCGTGTTCTTCCAAGAACCAAACAGAATGCATTAAAATTAGATAAACATTGTTTGTAGAGTTGAAAGACATTTTTAAATCAATTAAAAAGAGCCATATTTTAAATGGCTTAATGGAATCCAATAGCGAAATGCGTAACTATCATGGCAGCTCCTTTAGCCAATCTAATGCAAGGGGGGAGAACACTAATTTAGGCTCCAGATATCAACGGACATTTTCATTTTAATTACTTTTGTTCAACTCTTCAACTCACAAAACTAAACTATATTTTTTATGCAGCTAAAAAAGGGGGGCAAGAAAATGAATTCAAGAGAAAAAGCAGCTACTTTGAAAAAAAGAAATAGCAAAAAACAATAATTATATTCAGTCTGAGGCACCAATAATAATACCAATCTTTTTAAAAGAAATAGGATATACTATTTTAAATTTTTTTCCTGCCTCGTTTTTAATTTGACCATCGGACCTTTTCTTTTATCCCTTTATCTACTGCGCATTACTCCTCCAGTTAAAAAAAATAGCAAAAAATTATCAACAGTTAAAAAAAATAAAAACGCATTTCCCCATTTTTTTTTCTTTTAAAGTCGGATTTTAAGATTTAAAGTCAAACTAATTTTGCTACTTTCCTCCGTGTTTGCACTCGGAACATGGAGGGTCGGGGAAACGTGGGAAAACAGAATTGTAATTAAAATGGGCATAATATGTTTTTACCGCGCGGACTTCTTACAACTCCACTCCGCTCACCCACTATTTCGTCTCACAGTATTTACCAATCCTAAACCCACAGGTGTTTTTCTTAATGACGGCGGGGCTCACTCTGTGAGCTTAAGGTGCTTTTAAGAATGAATATTTGATCGGACTGTGGAATACCCCTCATTCCCCCTTTTACCAGGTTGACTTTTTTTAACGTTTATCTTCTTATACTTTCATGCGATTGGTTCTGTTGTTTTTTAATACTTTTTCATCTCGCCGTTTTTTTTTTTTTTTTTTCCAACCACGGATGAAGCTTTTTTTCTGTTTGTTTTTATTCGTCGTATATCTTTTTAAGTGATTTAGAACTCGCTTCTTTGTGTTTAACTTTTGAAAAACTTAACCGCGGGTGGTTTGGTGTATGACTCTACAGTCGCACACCTCCATATGTTATTTGTTTTATAGCCGGCGAAATAAAAGATTTAGAAAAAAAAAAAGACAGGGGAAAAAAGTTTCAGCTCAGGAAAAATAAATTGAGTAAAAAATGGTGACATTGCTGGAAGCAGCGGAAGCGAATATGTGAACGGTACCACAAGAACTCCAGATATTGAGCTTCTTTTAACTTTCAATTAAAAGTGGAATTAAAAAATGGTCGAAAAATGACTAATTGCATTTTTTGAGCCCTCCTAACTTTCTACACGTTTTTTTTCCTCTCTTCCCATTAGAAAAACGCGGTTAATCTAGGGTTTGAATTCAAGGATCTGCGGGAGCAAATACCATTTTAGTGGGGATCTTCTTGTTTCCTGAAGGTTTATTATTTCCTTGACATTTTCCATTTTTTTTCCGGGTCTTATTTTTTCTTCTTAATTTTTAAACTTGTTTCTCTGAAGTTCTTTCTTTCTTCATTTCTATTGCAGGTCTTCGGAGTTTTGACAATCCTCAAAGAACCGCACTACGGAATAGCGTAGGTAAGTTCCAGTTGTAGTTAAATATTTTATGGTGTACCTTATTGACCGGCTGGGATGTACATTTGAATGTAAAAAATATCCAAACATTCTGTGACTGAGAAAGTACAAAGAAGGGATTCATCGTTGAAGAAGACTCTTTTATTTTCACAAATCAACTTCCTTGTATTTTTCTTATTATTATCTTTTTTATGTTTAATTCATTTTAAAAATATCATTTTCTGTTTTAATTTTTAAACTTTCATAGAAAACAAGTACCTTTTTTTTCGGGGGGGGGGGGAGTGAAATAGTCTGCTTTGCTATTGTTGATTGTTGGCACTCTATAAACTACAAAAATCAATTATTTTAGTTGCACTGAAAATTGTAAACTAACAAAACTGAGTATCGTAACAGCTCATGGGAGTCAAGGCAACGGTGCTCATCTCAGTTTTGTTCACCAAGGGCTTTGGGGTGCAACCCAGATGTTAGGTGGTCGGATGAACGTGGATCTCCCAGGGTTTAGTTCCTAAGCACGCGTGGGACTTATCTCATCGACACATGATTGACAAGAATGAAAAGCTAAGTAAGAAGGCATAAACAAATCTTTGAACTTCAAGCAAGCTACGACGCATCTGGACGAAATCTTGTTTCTCCTATTCTTCATTTTAGCTAACCTGATTTCTCGTTTTCAATCGGTTTTTCTTTTAAAGTAGATTCATACGAAGACGAATGGCAACACTCGTGTGAGGAAGTCTATAGTTCGATGATACATTCAAGATGATTCAAGCAAAAATAAGACCAATGACGCATTGCAAATAGTCTTTGCACCAATCCTTTAAATATTTCCAATGAAAGAACTATATTCGAACGACCTCCAATCGAATCATTTTATATCTTCAACAAAAAAAGAGGGAGATCGAATCCTCGTACGAACACGGCTCATGATCAGTCCACCCCCGCTCACGATGAGAGAAAAGAGAGAGAGGGGCGAATGTGGGTTAATGACAGGATATGACTTTCATTCCACCCCCCCCCCCTTGCACAGCGTCCGCACCCCTTCCAACTTCCTCTTATCGTCGGGCTATATCCGCTTTCGTAGAGGCTCATCAAAAGCACGACGCGAAGAATAATCAAGACACAAACAAAAACCACTAATAACGGGTGAAGAGAAATAAGAATAAAAATAATGAAAAAAAAAAATATTTCTCTCAATTCTACTTCAGGCGATCTTGATGGATTGAGACATTTTCTTTGCTCAACGACTTCACCATTATGAGTAATTAAAGTTACCACTATCTACAATTAACTTTTTAACTCCTAAAATGTTTTTATTCCACTCAGTTGAATTCGTAATTTCGAGTGACACTTTCTACACACAAAAAAGGTATTTTATACATTTTTCTTTAGAAATAAAAAAAAGGGTTGGGGGGGGGGGGAATAAATGGCGGGAAAAAAGCTTTCAAATTGATGTCTTAAACCGAGGAAAGTTTTAAAATCTGGAGTATTTGCAAAGTTTCTAAAGCCTTATAGTCCATTATCCACAACTCTATGCTTATACCTTAGTTCAGCCTTTCAAATTACTTGAACACTATTGGCAGTTAACTTTACAATTACGATTATTCATTTTGCTTTTTGGCAACAATAAAAAAGTTTGCCCCACCAACCATCCCAGCCCAGGAAGAGCAAATATAATATAGTGCTGCTCTGGTAATGGTCTCTATAATATAGTGCTGCTCTGGGTGCCTCTGGTAAAAGAGGTAAACATTGTCAATGACCTCCAACATTGACAATGTTTACCTCTTTTTCGGGTAATAAGAAAAGGCAATTCCTGTGTATTTGAATCGAAATACTTTTGCAAAACGAGTACGAAAGTAACCCACTCGGGGCCTACATGGCTCTGTGGTAGAAGCTTTGTCTTCTAAGCCGGAGGTTGTGTGTTCGGTTCTCTGGGTGTTATTTCCTTCTCTTTTTCTGCAAATCTTTCCTATCTGCTTCCGGAGGCAAGGCGCTTTGTACATAGTCCTCTACGTATGTGAAGCTGTTTAAGCAAGTAACATACTTCAATTTAGCACCAATTACCCCTCCTTGTTACTTAAAAAAGATACAGTCCACAAAACTTTCCCTCTCAAGCGTTGATATTACAGATCCTCCTATCATATCTCTATGACTCCTACTGATCCTTTAATGGTCACTATTTACTTCCCTTCAGTTCCTATTAGCTACTAATAGTTGGTCTGTGACTTGAATTCTGTTAGTTTCTTTTGGGCATAATCGTTTGTTTGCTGTGGATACAAAAGTCATTTAAAATGCAGTCCAAAAAGTTAGCTTGTGTAGCAGTCTTCCTAATTAAATAGGAAAAGAAATTCAATTGAATCTCCAACAAGCCATCAGCTCTGACAAAATGAGGAAATGAAGTAAAGGAAAAAAAATGATTACACGCGCTCAACAGATATAATGGTTAAAGTAACCGATGAACATTTGTCTCGAATTATCACCCCTTTCAATCTCGAGTAAAGACCACTATTTTCCCTCTATGGACTGATGAACGCATTGTGCTGTGGCGGATGCTTTGTTCTTGTTTGACTTGAGACATTAAGGTTCAGTTCAAGGCAGGTCAGCTACGCGTGTGACATATTTGCAGCTACAGATTGCATCAAATGCTTTTGAACGTCTGTCACCAGCGCATTCGAACGTTTTTTTTCCAAGGATATTGGGCGGAAAAAGAGGCAATTATTTCCTGTTCCAATGATTTCGCGGTTTACTTGGATTACTTTTGTTGCAGAGTAATGTCGCTCATCTGCTCTTTGTCGCAAAAATATACATTCGATGGATGTTCGATGGATGCTTGGCTCCAAATTCTAACGTGCCATTGTTGCATGTGTAACAATCCATAGCATGGAAGCATAGCACAGTAAAAGTTTTCGTTTGGTTATTCCACAAGAAATCAACTACGACATAGGACTAAAGTACATATCAACACAGAGAAAATTTGAATAAGTTGTAATCCAAGAATTTGTTACTATTCATACTAATTTTTTTTCCCCATTTGATCTACGAACTCTTTTAAATTTTGACTATAGAATACATTTATGTGTAATGGGTCAGGGAACATGCCTTCAGCACACTACTCCAGGCTGCGACACTAACACAACTAAACATCAACAACTTTCCCTTTTCAGTGAGCTACCAAAAAAGAAAAGTGTACTTTCAAAATCAGGAATTCAGTTACTAAAGCCGAACTTATCAATGAGTTAAGAAATTAAAACAACCTTCAATAAATCAATTGTTTTTTTGTTTTTGTTTTATTTTGAATATTTTTATTTTGAAAGGGATGCAGCTGCCTACCCTTATCTCCTTTAAATACACCCATGATCTGTAGCTCCATTAATCTAAACACGCATTTCAAGACATAGCATTACCACTTTTAAGTCCATCGAATAAGTCTCATTTAAATCCAGATACATTAGGTAGAAATCAACTAAGAATTCCAAATCCGAGGCTTTTGCATTTTAGAACAATGATAAATGAATAATTTCATCACGTCCACCTGTCATTAAAAGGTATGTGGCGAAGGGTGATAAATTAATTAGACATTCCGTGAAAAATCATTAGTTTCACATTAAAATGGTTGAATTATTTGGTTCCACTATTCCAGAATTTCAACTATGATATTTTAAAGCACTTTCATTTCAGTACAACAGGTTCAGATTAATATCTGGACTACAGGGAGCATTTGTCGAATTAAGGTATTTGTATCCAATAATGTCCCAATATGCATACGAATTGGTGAATTGATTCAAACTTTCTATTTTCGTGTCCAATACAAAAGTTAATAAATAAATAAATAAATAAATAAAAGTAGTTTTAAAAAAACATAAATATGTCAATCAAAAATATTCAAGAACTTATCAGTATGTACAGACGGTGGCCAAATTATTATACTCAAACACACGTTTTTGTATTTTTATTGTTTTTTATTGTTGTTACATAGTTTTATTATATGAACACATTTTGAAGTTTATTTAAATTATAAATTAAACATAAGACGTAAAGTATCTTTTGATCGACTTGACATAGTTCTGACTTGAGTTACTTAGTATTAAGTACGAAATTGTTAATTTTTTTTTCCAAAAATCACACACATTAGAAGAAGCTTGTAACTTGAAGCAGGGGCGGATTTACAGTCTATTCAAGGGGGTGGCGGTTGAAAACTGTAAATGCCATCCCCCCAAAACCCGCCATGTGGGGGAAAGGAGTCAATACCCCCCTTTTTCCTGTCTTTTAAATACTAATCGCCCCCTAACGCCCCTCACGAACTTATCGCCCCCTTGAAAAGTCAAATCTCCCTTTTGGGGGTTATCACCCCCAGGGTTGGAAACCATTGTTCTAAGTCATAGTAACATATTTATTATCATACAGTATATAGCGTAGTCCATGGAAGAAAAAGGTTGGAAGACACATATAGAAATATAAAAATTATTAAAATTCTAAAAAGGAGGAAGGGGCGAGCTTAGCTTCAAATTAAAAAGTGGGTAAAGCTGTCCAACCTCGACTACACTAACTGCTTAAACTTAATGTAAAACAAATTTGTGGAATGTACTTGATTGAAATTAGTTAGTATCGATTGCTAGTAGTTCCTTCAATTCTATATTATTGGTTTTAGAAAATTACGGTCACGGAGGGGGCGGTCGCCCCTACCGCCCCCTAGTAAATCCGCCACTGACTTGAAATTTTAACGGACTTTGACATTGACGTCTATCACATTCAAAATATTTTAAAAATAAAACAGAAAGTAAAGTGTCGCCAGAATCAACTTTAAACTTTTGAATAAAATGTAAAATGTGTTCAAATAATATAACTATGTAATATCGATACAAAACAATAAAAACACAGAAAAGTTTGTTTCAGTATAATAATTTGGCCACCCTCTGCATAATACAGGAATAGAAACATTTTCGGATATTAATTTAAAAAAAAAAACTAAATGCTAAGCAAACGTTGAAAACAGTAAATTACGTAGTGCACATTTTAGTTAATATGTAATTGTAAAAATAAATTGTCCCAAAAAAAAAAAAAAAAAAAAAAAAAAAGAAAAAAAAAAAAAAAAGAAAAAACTTTTTATTTAAAAAGAGTTAATCTACACAGCTCTTTTTGTTAAAACGCAATAATATACCTTCCTTCAATGAACATACACTTTTGGACGTCCTTGAGTTATACTTAAATGGTGCAAAGCTAATCATTGTTTATGTTTCAATTATAACTACTAACTATTTACTAGTGATGCTGTTACAATATTATGCAAATATTTATTTACATACACGCGCGCATGCACGCACACACATTTTAAGATGAACATAGCTGAAATATATTACCTTTTACTTAAATGTTTTGAAAAGGGTTTGGAAAATATCTTTATGAAATATGAGGTTCGAAATATACACTTCACAATAATTTCCTCTCTAAAAAAAGGCAAGTGACTAAAACTCTAATAACCTATTTTAATGTTTACTTTTTGTGATTGTTGTACTCACATTGTATACAATCGAGAAAAGAAAATCCAAGTATGATTTTCTATTGTATTTCAAAGTCATAGCTGTCTAATTTTGCTGAGAAGATCAGCAGCTGCGTTAAAACAAAGAATTTCGCATTCGATTGAAATTTTCGAAATGTAATTAAAAAAAGCTAATTACTTTCTTGATTTTTTTCAAAATTAGATTTTTTTTTATCTATTTTTGTAAAGTTATGCATATTTATAAGCGTCTTATTTATAATATCTTTCAGCAGATAATCTTTTAATTCAGTTTTTTTTCTTCGCTTAGAGAATTATCTGAGACAATTTCTCATTCATGGTAGAGCCGAATCAAACGTGTAATATGTTTTTTTAGAAATTGCAATATCGCAACCTTGGCAGACTAAACCAATCTAACCACTCACGAGCGTCAGGTGGTCCTGCGTTTTACTTTGAGTCACTTTTAATTAACCGATAATTAAAGCGGCACTTTCTTAATTAAGGACCACCGCCAGAAAATCAAATTTTTACGTAATGATTCAGAACTTTGCGCTTGAATGCGCAGTTTCCCATGCTTTTTCAATTTATAACTGTTTAATATTAGTTCGAAGCTATCACACTGATTTTTGGAATTTCCTTTTCTTATCAATATAGGCTTACAAAACCTGTTGCTGTTTCACAAGAATTTTTGTAACTGTAACTGTAATCAATCCCTTCTTAATAATTCAGCTGATTCAGGAAGAACAGGAAAAATTGTAGTAAATTTATATTAGACTGATCTTTAGTCCATGAAGCATCATAGACATCAATCGTGTTTGGTAAGGGCAGCTGTGAACGTGGAAGATTAGTGGTACTTAGTGATCAGGTCATGCACGTGTGCGATCATTGATACTTAGTTCTAGAATGGCTGCGAAAGTGAATGATTTCTGGAAATTAGTGATAGAGTGGTCATGAACGAGAACGACCCACGCCATTTAGTGATAGTATGGTCAGTGGCGTAGCGAGAAAAAATCCTTGGGGGGGGGGGGAATTTTTTTGAAGTTTAAAGTATATATATATATATATATATATGTATTTTACTCTTTATCAATTAAACAACAAAGGACATTATAAACAAATTTTTTCTTTGAAAATACCTTGATCAATATTGCCGTCATAAGAAAGAAAGCCCTGTCTCCAAGAGAAAAAATGTTGCGCGAAACAGGAAGACATAAGCTTTTTACCGTTATAAAAGCTATTATATTAAATAAAAATCTTTTACCTCATGAACAGAACCCTTCAGGTTCGACTGAAAAATGATTTTTTGAGGCTCATGGGGGGTTCTGACCCCTCTATCCCCCCCCCCCCATGGCTACGCCACTGAGTATGGTTGTAAACGTGAAAGTTCACTAACATTTAGTGGCAGAGTGAAGTTCTTGAACGTCAATGATCTTTGGCATTTCGTCGTGGAATGGTTTTGAACGTAAAAGAGCTGAGCACTGGAGTTAAATGACAAAATGACTGCAAGAGTGAACGATTATTGACATTTAGTGATAGAACGATCCTGAACGCCGGCATTAAACTGTCTGAAAATGCATAGACAGGAAGGAAAAAATTTTGAAATAGAAAAAATTATAAAAAAAATCAAGTGCACTTTCAACAATGTTTGTACTTCCTAAATGGAAGCATCTACATCGAAGATCTAACCCTTATGGTTCTATTTAAAAATCAACTCGTAATACTAAAAGAGTAGATTAACAACATGAACTTCAGATAATGTAACCAAGTAGCCTCTTTTCTAAAAGTCATGTTCAAGTCAATAATTTTCAAATTTGGGTTTTATTTTCTTAAGAAACCGAACGATAATTCATTTGTATTCACCATTAAATGACTACTGTCACTTTCAAATGCGGGAAAGAAAAAAAAAGTAAATCATAAGACGTCTCTTCATTCAGCTTGAAACTGGGTCAAGCGATTTATCACAGCTGTTTATTTATTTATTTCTAAAAAACCTCCCGCACACATTGATGAGCATAAAAATCGAAGGAATATAGAATGATGTTTGTTATGCTAATTCGATCCTCGCTTTCACATTCAGTAACAACCCAGATGATGATGGTATGAGTGAAAGAAAAAAAAAAAAAAATCTGACACGGCAACGCAACGCAAGCGAAACAAGAAACGGAAGTTGTGGTCTGCCCATCCTTGTAGCGGTTTCGTAACAGCATGGCTCGCACTGAAGGTCAACAAAGAGTTCAGAGCCCCCTCAAACCAATTGACTCCGAACAAATTAACGGCTTCTAATTCGTCCCAAAAAATCAATAATCCTGAGCACGTAATGCTGTAAGAACTGATCTGTGAACCTAGATTCAAAACCGTTCGTATTGATCAATAAAACTCAATCCGAATGTAGGACTTTTTTTAACCACCCCTCTAAGTATTTTACGCATTGAAAATCAGACACATGCCCCAAAAATGTATTTAACTTTATTTTCAGGCTTTGTCTTCGAAATAAAATTTTCGCATTGGGGGAAGACAGGGCTGGGAGGGGGGACAGCTAGATTTTTCAAAGTAATACATTTGAATGTTTTTTTTCAATATATTTTCTTGATGCATTATTATTATTATTATTATTATTATTATTATTATTATTATTATTATTATCATTTTTTAAATTCAAATGTCAAACTTACTAAGTGTTAAAAATCGAAACATTAAACATTTCTTCTCTCTCTGCCATCTTTCATTTCATCCTGAGAAAATATTCTTCTTCTTTTTTTTTTACTGGAGTTAGTCTTTGGATATTATGGTCTTTATAGTTTTCGTACATCTTACTCTTCCAAAATCAATGTCACTCCTCAAAAAAATTTAAAAAATATATCAAAAAGAGAAAAAAAAATCAAGGGGTATTTTTTTGCCTTGATAAAAACCCTAGCAATACAGTATCATTTTCTCCCTTCTTGTATTAAAGTACAGTTACAACTTTAGAAAAGCTCGGTTGTTTCTTTTTTAGAACACTTTTGAGAAATTAAAAAATATTATTATGGATGTTTTAAGTCATAAAATTTCCGTTATTGCTATAATTATTATTTTTATTTGTTTTTTATGCAACTAATATTATTCTCTTTGCTTTCGTTTAATTGAAAACGGGAGGTTCCAGAATATTTGAAAAGAAATAGGAAAGAAAGGAGTTAATTTTCCACAAATATTTTACTTTGATAAACCATGTGTTTTAACTTTTCTTTAGAAAATAAATAAATATTTGACGAAACTCCAACGGTGTATGGTTGTTACTACACATTTACAATATTTCCAAATTTATTTATTTTGTTATAAAAAGATCGATAAAGATTGTACTTTAAAGGCTCAATTTTTTTTTATTCCATAACGATGCCATGGTAGGACTACATTTTCACTTTCATCTTCAATTACTATCATTATTATCATTCTTTGTCTTTCTGGGAATCCTAAAATGTAGCTCCTTCCGATAAAACAAAAACATCACAAACAACTTTCTTTTAAAATTATTTGCCACCGATGGAATTAAAACGAAATTGTGTCCTCTCAAAAAACAATGCAAGAGTAATAACTATTTAAAAATTTAAAAGACATCAAATTAACCCATCAAATAGCCCAGATTTCGAGATGATCATCCCTGTTTTCAAGTTTTACCGCAATGTCCTGTGAACACAGATGACTACCCCGCAGAAGGTCTCTGAAGATAATTAAAACCGCATTCCATCTAAAGATAATTTTTATTCTCGATGAAATATAATTAGATAAAATTGCAAGTGGTTCTTCGAAATGTGAGGTTAATCAGTATTTAGTATCATGACCTGTAAGACATAAGGAAAAAGCGCAAAAAAAGAACCATTTCTTTCCAGTGGAAGATATATATTATGAAAACGGGCAGATCACCTCCGGTCAAAATTTAATGAAATCTTTAATTTAATTTTCCCACTCAGTTTCAATCTTCGTTCAATCTCTTTTTTAAATCAGCAGGGTTTCTTCCCCTGTTTTGTAAGTCCCTTTGCTTAAGTAATCCATTATCCTTTTTTTTTCTTCAAATGCTCAATACCTATTAGGTATTAGCAGAAGTAAAACCAGATAAGGCACGAGAAATAAAATGCAATTTTCATAAAAGAAAAGAGAATGTGTGAGAGAGAGGGAGGGAGGGAGGGGAGAAAAAAAAAGCCCCTCGAAATGAAACGGGACTTCTGATTACTATTCTGAAATCTAATTTAAATCTTCCAAATTAACTTTTCGGTTCATTCAGGCTGACCATTCTGTCTTCTGGGCTGACATTTCCTCCAATAGTAATCCTGGAAGCTCGTACATGACGTAATTTACCGGAATTAAACAAAATGATAATATTAAAAAAAAATTCTCAAATAATACAAAAAAAAAAGGAGGAGTTCAAATGTGACTTTAATTACAAACAGACTCCCTAAGACTTGTTTTTTAGACTGAATATATATTTTTTCCCTGCTTTATTATGTTCTTTTTTCTCCTTTTATTAGCCCGGTGATATTCGTCCTCGTCAAAAAGCAAATACAAACGCACGGCAAACAAGCTTTTTGAGCCCGCAAAATTAAAAAGTCTTGGCAGTCATACACAAAACCGCCGATAGATGGCACTGTCCAATCAATGACATACCCGTTTCCGTCCGCCATATCTCGTGTTTCATTGCTGATGCCACCCTCCCCCTCGGGGGTTATAATTTAAAACCAACGCTGAACAAACATTAAGAAAAGTTTGCGGAGGAACAAACTAAAGAAAATGTGGAAATAGGCAGACCGGGGAAAGGGCTAGAAAAAATATCATCCCAGCGAGAAAGAGTAATTATTTCCGGCTAAAAGGGGGGACCCCGAAATGTAACATGTGGAAATACTTCGGTCCCATGATGTATGAGTTTGTATATCCGTGTGTAAAAGATGGCAAAAAATATTTCGCGTGGTAGGTTTCTTTTTTTTTCATTCGTTCTTTTAATTTAAAAAGTTCAGATTTTTAAAGGAAGTCATCTACGTGGGGGAAACACGCGGCGATGTCTTTCTATCTGCTCTGTGTAAGCAATGAACCTGATGCTTTGCTTTATTTCTGGAGTTCAATATAGTGTTTGCGGTCGAAGAGAAAAAAAAGTCGACGAAGGGAACTTGACGACAGAGTTTATTAAGAATTCCTCGTGTCGCGAAATTACTGTCTCATCAAGATAGTTGATACATTCATAGGGATTGTAATAAACTCAGAGCATTGCAATACAGCGACAATATTAAATCATCTACAGTGAAACCTCAATTTTACGTTTCTCAAGAAATTGGGTTTGAAATACATAAAATACAAGAAAATGTAAAATACGAGGAATGTATAGAAAGAAAAAAACAAAAACAAACAAAAAAACTATAGGTTGTAACGATGACTCTTTCAAAAGGTATATCTACATTTTATAAAAAGAACATTATTGTATAGTTCATTTCCTGTTGTTTAGGTTAAAAATAGTCCGTAATAGTGGATCGTTTTTAGTCATCGAGTTCAAAGTGAATGCAGTGTGGAAGTACTTCAGACACTCGACAGGACTCTAAAATGTAATTGTTTCATAATTAACATTCAACAACGTAGATTAACATTAAAAAGCACAAAAGGAAAAATATTGCTCATTTTAGAGCATTTTTTTTTCTTTTGTTATTTCTCAGGAAAAGCGTAAAATGCGGGAAAATCCATAAAAAACAAACTTACTATCCAGGTTAAATTAACATTTTTACTATACGGAAAACTGGGATCTGAGGGGAAAACGTAAAAGGCGGGAAAAACGTAGATTCGAGGGACGTAAAATCGGGGTTTCTCTGTATTAGTGAGGTAGTCTTACCAGTGAATGAATACATGAGCATAATTTACTCTTCAAAATTCATAATATCGTTAAAAACAGTAGAATTTGGATCATGATATTAAATTTTTTTTAATTGAAAAGTGTATACAACAAAAACAACTGAGAGAACTGTTACGGTTCTGCTTCAGTTTTTTGCGGGGGTTAGAAAAACGGACAACAATTTAGTAAATGAACCTATCTATACACTGGGTAAGCACAAAAGTTTCTTGTTGTTTCCTTTTTGGGATTGCACAAAAAAAAAAAAAAAAAAAGTTAATGTTGTCAATCAATCTAAGAATCTAAGGAAAAAAAAACTTGAAACCGTATTTTAAAAGTCAAATTAGAACTATTTATTCACCAGTCGAATTCCCTGTTTTAATTTAAATAAATAAAGAAAAGTTTGAATCTAATTCACCAAAAAATCCATCATAGTTTTCTAATATTATTACACTTCTCCTTAATTCTTTTAAAAAAGAAACCAGTGCTTATTTTTTTTTTTTTTTAATTCCCGTTTTGAACCAATTTGATTGCGCGAAGAGAAAACGCGGAAAAATTCAGCTCCTGAAGCAACATGTGACGTCACAAAACTCTTGCCCTCTTGCGCAATCAAGCCGATGAAGAACTAAACATGTCACTCCAGCAGAACAGCATGCTTTTGTCGCAAATGAGCGGGAATGAGGCATTTTACTTCTCATTTTCTTTCAAACTCTCGATATTAATAACAATGCGAAGTGACTTGTGCAAAGAAAGTAATCCTTTCTCCTCCGGTGTCAAGGAACCGATATCAATAGAAATCACCCCAAGCGTAAACCCAATCCGGATACGCCACACCCTCCTAATGGTCACCTTTCTCCAAGAAAAGAAGAATGGTCGAGGAGAAGGCGAAAAAATGCATAAAAGGCGACTTTTACCCTCAATTCGAACCTTTTTCCGATTCTATTCTTCGGTGTCACCCTCGGCTGCCCCCAGACCCGCCCTCGCAATCGACTATAAACAAGAGGGGACCCTCGGAACACCACCTTTCATTCTTCGAGCAACAGGTCGGATTCCCTCCACCAACTTCGCCAGTTCGCTCTTCTAAATCTTCCACGCTCTACAAAGCGCAGTGAAAGTGTTCGGGACCGAATTATGTGTGTCAAGTGGCGCTGGGGAAGCATGGAACGTTCCGTTTCCTAAGTCCGCACGCCCCTTCTCTCTTTCTGTCAGGTGCAGGCCACTGTCAAAGGATAACAGAGGACAACTTCCAGTGTCAATGGCCAAAGAGGTCGCACTTCCTTCTGTATGTGTATACTCAAAAACGAATAACTCTGGTGATGTTGACGAAAGGAGACAAAAACATTTTCCTGCCGCTTCCTCCCATGTTTGTTTACATTCGTTTATCTCCAAATGTGGGGGCGACAAGTGTATGCCAACGCGCTGCTCATGAAACTTTCTATTACGAAAGGTATATTCAGATATATTGCCACGTCCTCCCCCTCCCCTCCAATCTAAGAAAGTACTCCTTGATCGTTTTTTAGAGGAGTGATTTTTTTTTTCAAGGAGTGATGGAAACTAAAGAGAATCAATTTTATGAAAAAAAAAAAAAAAAAAAGCCTTCTAACGATGTAACGTAGGACGTCGTGGAAAGAAAAGATGTGCAAGATTTTGGTTTAGAAAAAAGAAGTTACACAGCATATTATTGAATATTAATTCCAATTTTTTTTTCTTTTCATTTTCAATGAAGTTAAATTTTTATTTAAAATACAAAGCATGAAAATACCCATCATAAAATTTTTGAGGAGTATTTCTAACGAGGCGTTATAAAAAAAATCTCTGGATACGTTCTTTTCTGTCTAAACAACAAAAATTACAAACTTGCAGTTTCTGCAATGTCTTCTAGAAATAGTTTTTTTTTTCCAGCAAGAGCCTTCAATATTTTACGTACGAGTAATTAATAAAACAGTTGCTTCTATGAGAGATAATTTGGATGTATTTATCGTACTCTACAATATATATATATATATATATATATATATATATATATATATATATATATGTACAAAACAAGGATCCCCCCCCCCAACATCTTTTTCTCTCTTTGATGATAAAATACCGATCTTTGGAGTCGATTTTTACTGCTTCCTCAACAAAATAGGTGTCTATTAAGTTAAGCTACTAAATGGATAAAATCCATTCAAAAGAAATTATTCATAAAAAATATGTCATGCTTTTCAATGAGCAAATTATTACAATAGCAAGTCAAACTTGATAAAATTTTTATATTAATATGCAAATATAGAAAGCCGTCCTTCCCAATTTTGATTTTTAATAATAGGAGGGGAACGAAATATAAATAATTTCAAATATTAGTTATGTCACCAAATATATGCACTAAAAGCAGAGTTTTTTTTTTCAAACGAACATTCTAAGTTAATTAGAACGTCTGTAGTTAACCTTTTAACCTTCAAAGAGGAAGAAAATAAAGGCTCAGCGGTATTTTTTCATTTTTAAAAGGCCGTTTTGGGTTTTTGTTCAGTTTGTGTTTTTTTTTCTTTATTTTTAAAGGAGAAGGAGTAGTTTTTTAAAATTCTGGTTTTTCTTCCAAATGTATCACTTACTTGAAATTCCCTTTTATTTATTTTGTTTATTTATTATAAGTATTGCACACTACAGAAAAAATCCAGTTACAGTGGAAACAATAATACAAAAAATAGCAATTAAAACAAATTATACATTTAAAATATTAAAACATAAAGACTTAAAACTGTAAAATGACAAGTTAAAAATATCTAAATCACGACAATGAATGTTTAAAAGTTTGTAAAATTTAAAAAGACAAAAATTATCAACATAGTTCCGTCTGGTAAAATTTTTTTAAAAGAACAACGACTCCTATGAGTCCTACCTACTTGAGACAGCAGCTTTTCTTGCTTTTTATACGTCTTTTCGTAGACTGTTGATCACTAGTTCCAATATTTTTTAATGTTTTACATTTTCGGCCATTTTGGTTCACATTTCTTTTTCTATCATTAGAACCATGGAATTTGACACAAAACCATGAACCACCAAAATTCTACATGGGACCACGAGGGTGTGCACCTCACAGAGGCATTTTAAAAAACTGTTTTTTTTTTTTTTTTTTCTGAACGTAATTTTAATAGAAATTCTCTAGTTTAAGAATTAAAGAATAATTTAAAAAAAAAAAAAAAAAAAATAATAATAATAGAACGATTGAAATTAAAATATTCAACATTCCCCTGTGACAGAACTAATTCGTTTTATGTCTTTGTTATATAACATTAAAGACATTTTTCTGATAATGGCGTAGTTTTCTTCAGCACGATTTCGCTTCCCTCGCAGCTTTAATAATGTTTCAAGAAATAATTCACTATATTTAGCTACTTTAGACTGCCAACTGCTGCAATGATGTTTAAGCAACAATTAACTATATTTAGCTATTTTAGATTGGCAACGGTAGCAAAAATGTGCAACAGAGTGTTGACAGTCATTATCACAATGAATTCATGAAAAAAACATTTCAAAATGGCAAATTTCTGTTTTACAATTATTTTTACACATTTTTGTTACAAGTAACACTTGTTGTTTCGTGATTTCGTAGGACATTTGAAAATATTCTCACAGAGTTGAGTGTCGTTCGAATTGCCGCACAGAGTCCGATTTTGAAATTAATTTTATGCATCATTCGAATTTATGGGTAAAGTAAATCAAAAGTGAATCAAAACACCTTTTTTTACGATCGGGGCAATTCTTTAGAAATAGCACACACAGAACGAGGACACTTCCATTTCAGCCAGACATATGGATTCCATCGCACGTACATACAACTTCAATAAAAAAAGAACAAAAAAAAGTAAAGTTTATAGGCGATCAAAGTAGCTTTCCAGTGAAACGCCCGCGAACGCCAACGTAACTTTCGCTTACATGAACTCCCTTTCAGCGAACAATTCATCGATATCATCGCAAAAATCCTCGTTTTGTTTGTTTATTTGCATTTTTTTCTTCATCCGTGAGCATTCATAACCCACGGGAATCGCTAGAGTAGAAAAAAAAATTGTGTTTGGAGGTCGAGTTCCCAATCATCCCTTTCGCTACTTCTACTTTCACTCTCATTTTGTGTTTACATTTTTTCTCCCTGTCGTGCTCTAATAAACCCGATCGTATTGTGCATTGTGTGTCGTGAGCATTTAAAAACGGATAGATAGAGAGAAGGTCCATTCACGATGAGCCGGGTTCGATAAAGCGCCGAAAAATAGCCGCCCACCCGATTTGACCCAGTGCCTCGGATTCCGACAACAGCCGATTCGTGAGGCCCGATCCATGCCGAAGATTCCTTTTCGCTTTCACCCGGCCGTTCGGTCACGACGGGGATTTTCATCAGCGGGGAAAATAAAAGAAAGGGAGGATCAACTGGAAAATAAATAAATAAAATATTTCAGACGGGGAAGCAGATATCGACTACAGCTTTTGTTGAAATTACCTTTTTTTTTTATAGTGCACCGGAATTCGCAATTTAATGGAGTGCAGTGGCGCAGCAAAGTGGAAGAGAGGGTCAACGGGGCCGACGAGAGGCCATGTCAGCCTATTCGGAAATTAGGGGTCCTGCCCTTCAAGGGTCCCGGCTCGGAATTGGAATAGTATATAGTGTTTTTAAAGTTCTATGAGGGAAGGGGATCTGGTGACAAAGCTGACAAACCCGCCTTGACTCTCGGCGGCCCTGGCGGTCAGTTCTCCCTCCAGAGGCCTTTGTTTTAACTTCATTGTTTAACTTCATACCTGGAAAGACTCTTTTAACCAAAAAAACTCCCTCCACCCTCCACAAGTTAAATTCTGGCTGCGCAATATGCTTATGTATCAGGAGTAAATTGACACTTTCGGGCCGAAACGCACCGTTCCGGCACTGTTTTTTTGGAAAAAAAAAATTTCACATAAATTGTGCTTTCATTTCAATTTTTCCTCATTTTTTTATTTAAACTTTTAAAATGCTCCCTCCTCCCTTTTTTTTTTTTTTTGAAAGGAATGGCAATTTGCTTTGGCCTTGAAAGGTACTGATCGCTATGTTCCAAGTGTGAAAAAGTTTCGATGTCACTCCGGTTAGGACTCAACGAATACGTCAGATAAAATCACTGCAAGTTTCAAAAGTCTAATATTTGTTCAGAAATATGATCAAAGAAAAAAAAATCGAGCAGTTTTTTATGTCTGTATATATGAAATTACTTTAGTTTACAGACAAGTTATGATTTAGTCTTCTAAAAAATAGGTTGTTTAATTTTATAAATAAACTCCCCAGTTTACTGAAAACAGACCTATAAAAGGAAATAGGAACACACAAAACAATCGTCATATGCAAAAATTAATCCTGAGAATGGTCGCGAAGTTGAAACTTTCTCTCCAGACCAGATCAATTGTTGACGACAATCAGGGTTTTAATATTCAATGCGAAAAATCCACATTTGGCAATTGATTTTTATCAGCAGTTTCCCAGGATGGCTCTGTTTCGTTAATCACTACACGATTCCGTTCCTTATCTGGTGTCTCGACTTGTGGAGATGATCAGTACCTGTATTGAATCTGAAATCGAGATACCTGCCAAGGACGAGCCATAAACTACGCTTTATTTACCGGCAGGATTCATGGCGAAAAAAGGACAAAATCAGTGAAACGTGTAAATGTGCCCACTTGTTATTGAATACTAAACCGTTTCGGATGCTGTATTTTGAACGATGTAAATTGAAACAGTTTTAAAGACTAAGGCAAACATCGTACATATTGTATGGATGTATGTATGTACGCATGTATGTATATGTGTATGTGTGTGCAAGCACAAATTGTATACGTGATATCTTTTTATTGGTACTGCTCTTTTGGCATATTGGAATTTTTCGGTTCTTTTTCATCACAGGAAAATTCCAGAATTTTCGCTCTCTTTCGTTAACTCTGTTCTTCGACGAAACTTCTCAATTCGGCTGATCTCTTTTTATCGCGTTTTCAGTTTTTGTAAATTAATTTTTCACATCAGCTAACTGGTTACTGCATTAGTACGCACTGTGGTTACTTTGTTTACTTATTTATTTTGTAAACTATGTTAATAGTTTCAACTGAAAATATTTAAATACTGATGGGGAAAATACTATTATATAAGATCGAACGTGATTTAAAAAAAAGTATGTGATTAACCGCAATGAAAATTGTGTCGTCAACAGTTCACTTATCTACTGAAATTTGTAGCAATTAAAGCTTCGTCAATGATGTAGCTACCTTAGAAAATTTTGCCAACTAAATCAATAATAAAGCTGTTAGACTATTGAGGAAACAATGGAAAACACTGAGTTTGATCTAAAAAGTAAAATAAATAAATATAGAAACATAATAAAATAAATGTATGCGTAAGAAGTTTTAAAGGAAAAAGAAAAGCGTCTATAAATACAGTATGCAATTGATATTCCTTTATGCCGTATCTTACGAGACATAAATGAAAAACAAAATCTAAGCTTTTAAAACCATCCTTTCTCTTGATTTTTAACGTTATTATTGTACTCGCCTTTTTGCTTGACTGGACTGGTCGACACAAGTCATGCTTGGTAGCATTGCGCCCAAATATTAATTGCAGTCAAGAAAAAAAAATCCAATGATAAATGGCATTTTGAAAATCATTTTTCCAGAACAAAACTTAACATTTAGAGCGAACAAATAAAAAAAAAATACGTTGAAATTTTGAAATAAGCAAAGCATTTACCAACCCAGAAATTTAAAAATTATAACTATTTCAGAAAAGAATTGAAGACCTCGGTGTAAAAAGGGAACAGCTCCATTTTCTTTTTGTCGAACACGGAGTTCCAATACATAGAAATTACTTTTTTTAGGCAACATTACATTTTATTAAAATATCATTGGCATTAGTTTTATAGAGAACAATTCTAACATAATACATATAAAAATGACTCTGTGTGTGTGCATGTTCCTTAGCAAATCCAGTTTACGTCAGATTTTTGCCAAATTTGTCAGAGGTCCTTTGATGCTCATAAATTCACATAGCGGGTTTTCCCCAGAAGATCCGTACAACGGAATGGTTAAGTCTATTAATGACAATGATTGAATTTTTAGAATTTTTAAAGAATCCAAAGAGGTCTAACTTTTAATTTGAGTCATAAAATTATTCTTTTTTACACGTTGACGAAAAATTTTACCTTATTTTGTTTTCTTTTATTTATACCTGCTCATTGAATATACGTCACTTGACACAACTTTTATTTTCAAGGAAGACCATGCAATGCTGGGAAACGCAGCCAGTATATGAATATAACGACGAAATCTTCATTATTATTATTATTATTTTTTAACTTTTTGTTTCTTTCTGTAATTGGTGAAAGTTTTTACAATGCAGCTGTGCCTTTCTTGCAACGAGGTCTTCAATTGTGGGAAAATATATAACAATAACAATAACAAAGGGGAGAAAACGAATATGTAACCACACAACGACATTACACTGGATCTCCAATTCAAACGATGTTCAAACAATCGTAGATAAAAGTAAAATTTGACCAATACATTTCTAAGTAACCATTAAACTTGAAGCATTTTCTTTAATGACGATGCAATCTTTCCCCCCTTTTTTCAAATGATAGTAATTATTGTCATTATTTGTAAACATGGCATCGCCATTGTATAAAGACTAAGCTTTGACAGGCGAGTTTCTTGTGGGTAGAAAACAAAAAGATTAAAATTTTCTATTACGATTCTATGTTTTCACAACCAATTTTGCATGTTTTTTTAACGAGACAAGCGTTTAGCATTGGTGTATAAATAACATGCCTTTATAGAAGCAAACAAACCTCCACTGGGAGTGATTATTTACCTATTCTTTTTCCATACATTACTGAAAACAAATATTATAGGGTTTCAAAACTACAGTGTTCGACTTGCGTAACTATTAAAGGAAGAAAAAGGAACTGAAACGCAAACAATGCCAATAAGCTGAAATAAGACAGAAATAAATAGATGTAGAAGAGTTAATGGGGGGAAAAGTAGTCCCAGACTTCGTTCTTCTGAGAACGTTTGCTTGTTACGGACTGCTTACCTTTTTTAACTAACGTTTCATTGGAAGATTTTTTTTTAGAAAAAAGAAGTTCAATTTTTCTAAATAGGAAGAAAAGTAAAATGTGTCTATCTGTGTGGCAGGGGGGGGGGGAGAGAACAAGAGTTAAAGAACAAGAAGTAAAGAGTTAAGAAAACAAAAGTTCGTTTTGAAAATTCTTAAAAGAAGAAAAAAAAAACTTGGATTTGAGAAATTTGATTTTTTTAACACCAGGGTAAATCCAGGAGTTAAGCCGCACTGCTAAGCTCTGGGCACCGGGAGTTACACGGTGCACATAAAACAAAATAAACTGTGGCGTGTTATTTGATGGTTAACATACAACATGTGCACTGCGACAAAAAATAGAAACTAGTATGTTGTGGCCATCACGAAACTTTCTTCTATATTTTTCCTTTTTTTGATCCCTCCCCATGCTTGACGAGGAAGCAATATTCCCAACAAAAACAAAATGACACATGCAAAAACTTGACGACCATCCCAATGTCTGAATCATTGTAAAAACAAAACAAAGAGCGAAAATTGAAAGTTACTTTAAAAGCCTTGAATTAATTACAAATATTTTATTTATTAACAAACATAAGATGGCAACAGTCAAAAATTTTAAATCATTGAGATAATATTTCCGATCATTTCCATACAATTAAAATCACGAGAAATACGCAGACGACAATCTATTACGATTTATCTTTCTTATTGTTGCATTAATAAAACTATTTTTATTCGAAAAAAAAAAAAAAAAAATCAACACCTCTTGGAGCGATTGGAGTCAAAATTGAACCAAAGCCTGTTTACGTATGGATTCACATTTATTCCAAATTTCAACCAGAACGTAGCATTACTTCTTGAGATAGGGCACTCACAATGGAAAAAAAGAACGGGCGATTGCGCTACCCCCTTTTTAGCTGTTGACACCAAAATAAAATCAGCTCTTATATCCACTAAGGGCTACTTGTCAAAAAATTTTTGTTTGATTCCGTTCGTTATTTCTTGAGATACAGCAGTCACAATTGACGACAAAAAACGTTCTATAACTCAACCCCCGTTTGAGCTATTGACACCAAAATTGAATCAGCACCTGCTCCTGTTAAAGGCAACATATGGACCAAATTTTGTTTGATTCCGCCAGTTACTTCCTGAGGAATAGCAAGCACGCGTAACTCAAAAAACGTCCCATTGCTCCACCCCCCTCGGAGGAATTCGCGCCAAAAACAAATGGGCACAAGTTCACATAGTGGCACATATGTGTACCAAATTTCGTTCAATTTCATGCGGTAGTTTTTGCTGTAGAGCGGCCACAAAAAACTGGTCACACACAGACGTGACACACATACACACACACACACACACATACACACACACACACAGACAGACATTTTCCAAAAATAGTCGAAATGGACTCAGCACACCTCAAAACGTTCGAATCCGTCAAAATTCGAAATTCGAAAATTTGCACGAATCCAATACTTTCTTCTATATATTAGATATAGAAGAAAGTAACAAATGAGGCAGTGAGAAGCAAAGGGATATAAGTGGACATTTCAAGTTTTGAGTAAAACGCGTTTAAAGTTAAGTGGCTCGTAGGCTTTCATTTTTTTAAATCATGCTGTATAGCAGCACCTACCAGAGCTACTATTACCATCTCTTGCCACAAGAAAGAGGAGAGGTTCACCTTACCATGTGTGCTATGGTTATTTTTAATTTTGGTACTTTCAAAACTTTGCTTCTCACTGCCTCAAAAAGCTAATATTTTTAAAGATTTTTTTTTTCTTAATCTCTCGTTCAGGCAGGGTAAGATACCGCACTTGTGCAGAAGTTATGCCACTCCCGGGATACGGATAGAATTAAACAATAAATATCTGAAGTATTATTTACTAAATAAAATCAAAAAGAAAATCAATGGTTTTTGTGTAGTGAACTTGATCTTAACAATGTTTGAACTCATTATTATCTGATGATGCGTCGTGGGATCCTCACCTAATTGAAAATTAAATTCTTCATCGTTCTTTGTTATTACTATTTTTTTTAGAAACATTTTTTGAATATTTTCTCTAAATTTGATTAATTCGTATTCCTATGATTAATAGTGGCTTAGAGCACTACTAACAGTCCTTTTTTTAATTATGTGCTTTGTTATCACCTGGTTAAGTCTGGGAATGCAATATTTTACTTAGGTTCTTAGTAGGCGATGACAGTTTTACACGGCAATTTCCAGGTTCTGTATGCTGTAAGTTGATTTGAGGTGTGCAGAATAGTACTTCATTTGATGAATTTGCCTCCTCTTGTATTATTTTTGGTACCAGCAGAGGCGTGCACAAGGGAGGGGGGAGAAGGGACACCTGTTGGCCCGGACCCAAGATTGAAGGTGGCCCAAGATTTTTAAAATGAGGGGTGAAATATATGTAGAGACGTAGGGTTAAAAAATATGAGCGAGGGGGCGTAAAAGTTATGTGTGACGGGCCCCGAAACTTCTGTGCACTCCCCTGGGTAAAAGCACTTAGCTATCTGCCAATGTCCGAAACAAATGATCTCGAAGATCGTTGTTGTTAAGAAAAGGAAGAAAAAAGTTCATCATATTACTCAAACCCACAAAACCTACTCCAGAAGTTAATAAAGTAAAATAAGACATGGCTAGATAAATTTTAAATTTAGCTACAGCGGTGTCCCGCAAAGACAAACTGCGGCATACGTTTACATATAACCATGTAAAGACTGTTGTGAATTAATCCAACAGGATCGAATTCTCGCTGTACCACTGAAAGCAGAAATACTATTCAAACAAACATTAAAAATAATTCAGCAACTGATTTCAATACCTTTCATAACATTTGAATAAACTTTGGCAATCTGACTTACATAATAGCACAAGCACTGAGTATATATATTCTTCGTGACATAAAGAGGAAAAGAAAACATTTAGGTAGAGTATACAGCGGTTGTTAAAATTATTATACTCAAACAAACTTTTCTGTGTTTTTAGGTTTTTTTATTATTGTTACAAAGTTTTATTATTTATACAAATTTCAAAGTTTATTTAGAAATTTAAAGTTTATTCTGGCAACACTTTACTTTTGGTTCCTTTTTTTAAATTTTAAATATGACAGACGTTAGTGTCAGTGTTCGTTAAAATTTCAAGCTATAAGCTTCTTCTTGTGAGTATGATTTCTAGGAAAAAATTAACGACTTATATAAAATACCAGTTAACTCAAGTAGCCATATCATGAATTGAAAGCATGCCACGCCGCATCCAATCCCTAATAGCAGCAAAAGGCTGAGTTACTAAATATTAAATAATATTTTTAAAACCTATTTATAGTATTGATCAGAAGGCATTTTACTTTTAATATGTTTCATTCATATTTTAAATAAACTTTAAAATGTGTTCAAATAATAAAACTACGTAACAACAACAAAAAACTATTAAAATACAAAGTTTGTTAGGGTATAATAATATGGCTGTCCTCAGTATACTTAAGCGCAGCGATAAAAATAAAAATAAATTTAAAAAAAAAAGAAAAGAAAAAGCATGAAGTTTTTTATTTACGCAATTTCCTGCAACGATTACAACGTATCAATCTAACTTTTGAAAAATTGTGTATCTAATGCTTTTGCAATCATATTTTGAAAAATAAATATTATTTCCTTGGCCCGTAAGCAATTACATGAATGTACCTCATTTATTTCTACCAGATGAAGAAAATTCAAAAATAAAGTATCAAAAGCACACACTTCAAGGAATTCCAAGTTGCCATTAAATATTCAATGATTCACTTCACTCCGTAAGAGGACGAACAACTTCGCAGCAAAAATTCAAAACCGCATCCATCAGCATTTTAAGTTGCAGCCCCAATCACAATAGTTATTTTCCGAAAATAAGAATGAGAAATAATGTCACCACAAAAGACAGGTGTTGGGAAAGGATTGAATCAATCCTTCAAGGCCTTTTCAAGAAAATTCATTGTGCATCTTATCTTACCTTTTTAAGGAAGTTATGGACTTGAAGTGTTCGAGAAAAAAAAAATGGCGAACGATTATCGGTTGCAAAAAGATGTGACTGGAATATCCCCGGAGAAGATTCAACAAATAATCGCGCCAGATTGAGCATTCGGGAACGATCTCAACCCTTCGGCAACTCTTTGGCTGACACGATGTCATGCCGAACAAAGCGATGGCCATCTATTTGGCTAAAGAGAGCACAGAAAAAATATACCATCCGTCATGACACGACTTGAATTCTGAACAAAATGTGACAATTTGTAGCCTTTTTCTTCGGAACTCCCGATCCTGATAGAAACCGAGGTCGCTGGAGAGGTAACACAAGTCGTGAAAAGACTCTATGCGTAAATGTTAAAAGCTTTAATTAGTTCTCGGTGTTCGATGCAGGAATTCCTGATGAAGGTGTGAATTTTTGTTTTCCCGCTATCGCACGAGGAAACCTGTTTATTACTTTCCAGTCAGTATCGTAAAACTGTTATTGTTCATTAATTCAAAAACATTCCGAAAATATCACAACGTAAAAAGGCACTTACGATTTTTTTTTTTTTTTTTGAAAAATTGCAAGAAATATCTGCATGTTATTGAAAGCTGTTGACAGTATGTAGAACTTTCGAGACGGAAGAATAACATAAATAAATGGAGTTTAGCTTTTGACATATTTATGTACACTGTTATGTATTACTGTATTTGATCATAAATTGACTAGCATTAAATACACGTAAAGATACAGATATGCCAGCTAGATACGACTATACAATACTTTGAGAATATCGCTCACCGGTGATAATAGAAGCATAGATGCAAATCTATTAAAAAAAGAAGAAAAGAAAAAGAAAGAAGGAAAAAAATGAAAGAAAAAAAGGAAAATAAAAAAGGAAAAGAAAAAAAGAAAGAAAAAGAGGAAAAGACAAAAATAGAAGGAAAAAAATGCTGGATGTGTGTGTTTGAATATTATGAAAAACAAACTCTGTGAGATTTTCTTGAGAATTAACTCTTTTTTTCAGCAATTTATTTTCCTCACTTGATTAGTTGATGTCCCATCCTTTTTCGGAGTTATCTACAAAATAATTTCTGAAGAATAGATAAAATTTATTTTCTATAAAGATCAGGGAAATTTCGGCTAAAAAGTTTTATCTTTTTTTTTCTTTCCCAAATTATATGAAGTGCCACAATAAGCCACTATTATTATTTACAAGCGTTAAAAATAATTCAGCAACTTATTTCAATATCTTTAAAGTAAGATTTGAATAAACTTTTGAGATTAAACTTACGTAACACAAGCACTGAATGCATCTTTTTTTTGTAACGTCAACAGAAAAGAAAAACATTTAAGTACAGTATATGTTTAAGCGCAGTGACAAAAGAAAAAGTAATACCAAAAACAAAAAATAAATACATAAATAAATAAACACAGGAGCTTATTATTTACGCTTTTAATTTTATCGTTTATACGCTACCACGCATCAGTTATGCAAACTACCTCTATGCGAGATTATTATGCTTTTACACATTTTTGAGATTCGCCCCCCATTGTCGCCAGTGAACTACCATGTTAGGATGTTATCATCCTAAATGAATGTCATAAACATCTTTTTAAATGTTATGAGTTTAGACAAAAGTAAATATAATGCAGTTTAGAAAGTGCTACGGCTCAATGGATGTTATAGGAGCAATACTTCCTGGACGTTGAATTTCGTTGCACGGAGACCTTGACTGACCTTCACGGTCACCTGATTCTCTCCCCGGCAACTTTTTGAGGTTACTTAAAATCAAAAGTCCTCATAAATCGTTCACGAAACATTGATTAATTGAAAAAAGTAATACGCTAAGAATTTAGACATATCGATTGAATGCTTGAGCAATGTTTTGTGGACTCAGGGATTCACGACAAATGTGCATAGATTAAAATCGCAAAGAAATGAACAAATTAATATTTAAGGCTGAATGTGAAAACTAAATTGCATCAACTACCTTTGTTTTTAAAGTATTGAACTCGGAAAACTTCTTACAATATCTATTTTTCCTGAGTTGACTGTGTGGGAAGTTTTTCTGCCACACATTGTACATCTTCTTTTTCCGCTGGCTTCAGTGCTGCACTATGAAACTTTCAAAATATTACTACCTGCGCCTTTAGATGCTAAAATAATCCGTAGATAAATTATTCCAATGAATAAATAAATAATGTTAACGTGAGACAGGCATTGAATTTTCATTCAAAACCGAAGTAAAAAAAAATTAACGAAAATAAACCATCCAAAATAGAAGTTCTGCTTTGGGAGGCGGCCACCTGACTGACATCAAAGAAATTAACGAGCTCTTTATAATGCAATTCAATTGTATATTGAAGATCAAAAAGTTTAACGCTAACAAAACATAGACGGATTGTAATTTAGAAACTCATAAAAAAAAAAAAAAACACGACTTTTTCGATCAAGAGCATTATGGGCAAATATCGTATAAAAAGTTTTGTTTTTTTGACTCGTTTTTCAAAACATCACAGCAATTAGTGGTAAATGATTTTTCCTTCTGCAAAGAAGAAAAATAAAATAAATATTATGACTAAAATGTGCATAATTTTGCATTTAAAATGGCATCGTCATTAAAATTATAATTAATCTCCAATAGTATACGATTGAAAAAGTTTCACAAGTATTGATCTGTGCGAAATTGAGTATATATTGGCTAATTAGCGTTTAGTAATCATAACATGATTCTTAAATGATGAACGTACACTTAGCTTATATCTTAAGCAACAATAATTAGCAACTGAAAAATAAATTAAAAAAAATTAATTTACAATAACTATTATGATGATAAATGTTGATAACAATGATGATAAAAATATCATTAGTATCATTTGATACATATACAGATGCTGTAGTAAAACCTATTTTTATTCATGTACTTCACAATTTACAAAATCATCATTACAGGTAGTAGAATTCTTATTTATTTATTTAATTTTTTAAATTTATTTTTTGCTCTGAACTTTAATATTTTCAGAAGTTCTTAAACGATATTTTAAAAAATACATTCAAGAAATTCAGGTACGTGTTAACAATTAAACAAACATACATACTGAAAAATAGGCCAGAAACTGAACAAATAAAATGTACTCAAAATTGGGCCAATCGCATTGAGGCCTGTGTTTAAGAGTATAATTTAATTGCAAAATAGATTTGATGAAATTTGAGCAAAATAGATTTTAAAAAAGTTTTGATGAAATTTAAGAAAAATAGATTTGTTTTAATTATATCATGAATATATTCATTTAAGACACTTACAAACCTTACCAGACTCATACAGCTGTAAAAGATTTTCTCTTTGTTTAAAATCGCAAATACTAAACTTCAGATAGGGGCATAGCAGTACAGATGCATAGGGGCTCGGAAAGTTTAGCTTAGGTCCTAGCAATAACAGAACTAAAAAAATATTTGTAAAAGAAATTATTTACATGAACTGAAGAAGGAGAGTTGGAAGTACCTTCATGTAATACATTTAATTTTTATGTGAATTTCATAACATTGAGTGTGCAAGGTCACTCCAATATAGTCCTAAATCACTCCACGGCTATTCATAGCCCCATCGCCCACTTAGTTATTCTGCTACCAACTTGAAGTGATATGGGTAGCCATTGGTTTAACGCACCCACTTGAAAAAGCAAAGAAAAAAAATTCAAATAATGGAAAATTAAAAACAGGAAGAGTGCACAAAACTCGGAGAACAAGAAGACAAAAGCGAAGAAAAGGGAGGAGGCAAAAGAAGAAAAAATAAAGTTGAATATCACTGGCAAAATATTCCTCTGAGGTGATATACGGGTCTCGCGGCAGAAGAGCTGTCGGGAGGGTTCCGTGTGACCGTAATTCTGTCACGAGGCAGGTAAACACACCTGTAAATTAGGCGCCGATATCTACACCATCGTGACAGCGGTGACCCCGGCCCAGCTGAGATTTACGACGATGAAAAGGAGTCGCCGATGATACCGGACTGTTGCTGTACCGGGACAATCAACAAATTAAAAGAATCGTTATCTCTGTGACAATGCTCATCTCTGCGACTATTATTGTCTTAGGGTACTACAGGAGGTGGAGAGCCGATTTTCCGGACGTCGATTATCTGATCATTCGATAGTTCGGGATGAAAAGGAGTCGCCAATGATACCGGACTGTTGCTGTCCCGGGACAGTCAACAAATTGAAAGAATCGCTGTCTCTGCGACAATGCTCATCTCTGCCGAGGACTTCTGTCTTATGGTACTGCATAATGTAGAGAGCCGATTTTTTGGACATTGATTATCTGATCATCGGTTAGCACGGGATGAAAAAGAGTCCTTGGTGATACCGGATTCTTGCTGTGACAATCAACAAATTAAAGAATTGTTGTCTCTGTCAGTTTCTCTTCACGTTACACTCATCTACCCATTCTTCCTGGCACTCACCTGTCACCGAATGTTGGGATAATATCGATGTTTGAAAATGTTATGATATATTTGTACATTATATTAATATATATAAAAGAAAGAAAGGAAAACTAATATATATATATATATATATATATATATATATATATATATATGTTTTTCCTAGTTTCTTCATTCTTAGTTTTCTTAATGTGTGAGAAGAACTACAACTCATAAACGTAATCTACTCTTCATTTGCATCAACAATCAGCCATTTTTATTATTTACCATTAATTTTAAATATCTAGTATCGATTATACTCGCACAGCAAATATCACAGTCCGTACTGGTTGCTGTAAAAAGGAGAATAAAACTATCGATGAAGATGAATAAAAAAAACTTGTTTTCCTAGCAATTTGCTAGCTGCATATGTTGAAATATCGACATTATTTTTCCCACCGACCATTGAGAAGAAATAAATATAGCTGCTCTAAAAAAGGTTCTTACTGCATTTGATGAAACTAAACTGATATTTATCTTAAGTTTGCATTTAAATCGGTTTTTTCCTCCTCAAACAAATGGTTAGTGTAAAATGCATTAGCTAAAACTATAATAATTATCTGAAATTTGTCATTAATTTTTTTTTGTCACCAAATGTTGTGTTGTTATAGAGAATAAAACTTGAATGAAAGAACTATAATTGGGGGGGGGGGGGGAGTCAAGATCGTTTAAATAAGATTTCAGATAACGAAATCTTATATTTCACAGAATGTATATTATAGTGCTTTACTAATTGGTCTAAGCCGAGGTTTTGATTAGTGTGACTCTCTTTCCTTCCCCTTCCCCGCCCTTCTCACGAATTTAATCAGAAGCAAATAATACTTCAAATCATAATATATATTTTTTATGAAGTATTCCATCAAATCAACATGCATTTTTTTTCATGGCATGTAACTCGTGTACGAAGACTTATTACTTTAATTGTAAACTCTTTCGTAAACATTTGTAATTGCTTTGCCTATCATTGCAAGCAAAACAACGCTGATTGATAAACGCGTGTAACACGTTTTAATTTACGCAATGTTTAAAATGATGCAAGTTTTCATTCTATTAATGCTGATTTCGAGTTGAGTGTTTATTTTATGATGATTTTTAGTATTTAATTTCAATTTCATTGTGATCATTCCGTGAATGAACATTCAAGAATGTATCAAACCAATTTTATTCAACACAGCATTAATAATTATTGCTTCAAGAGTATAGAAACAATTAAGCTCTAGTTTCACGACAGTGCAACACATTAAGCAACAATTTTTCGCGCTCAATCTTTATTTTTCTATTAGTAGCACATTAAAATTTTCAATTATTACTGAAATTTAGGACTTAGTACCCAATGAGCTTCATAATATGGACTGAAATAAAAACCTTTTGTATGTTATCTATTTTTTTAAACATTAGATTTAAATCTCAAATCGTTTTCCCCGCAATCTACACATTTAATAAAACAATATGTTTGTGTGTTTATTTGTGACGCGCGTTACAGGAAAGATATGAAATTTCGTATACTCATGGATTTACTAACGATGTGTCCTTCGCAGCACAATTTTTAATGCATACATTAATCAAAACTTATTGTGCAATTTATCATTGTATTATTGCAAATTAAGAAACTCAATATTATTAGAACTTCAAAAAAAAAAAGAGAACAATAATCTGTAACAATGAAATTTCCCCCAAGAATTTAGTTCTAGTTAGAAATAAATTTGCATTGTTGTGAGTATACATACCACTTACATATGCCAAAATAAGGTGTTTATATTTGTGTATGACGCGCTTAGATGTATAGACTGATAAACATAGGGCGATAGCGATAGATACAGAGATAGATATGCGTAGAGTGATAGTTACAAAGATGGTTAGACTTGGAAAAAAAAATTCTTGAAAGTTGTAGATAGATATACGAGCAGTTTGGTAAATTTAGAGAGTATGCAACTGCAATTATTTTAAGAAATAAATTGGAATTTAGAGATCGAAACCCATAGAAAATTCCCGCAACTAAATGAACAATGAAAAACATATAAATACTCTACGAAAGTAAAGAACATAAAATTGTAAAAAACTATTATAAATTTCCCTGTGAAAAGACAGGGATGGGGAATCCTATGATTTAATCCGGACATTGTTCAAGATTTGTAGTCGCTTGTATGTCTTTCATCAACGTCAAAGCCACGGCGAAAGCAGACACAAAAAAATATTGAAAATGACATAACGTATTGGATTTTCTTCCCTACCTCCTCCCAGATTTCTTTTAACAAATATGGAGGGGGGGGAGAGGGGGACGAGACCGAGACAAGATGAGATAAGAAACTGAAGAGACAACCAATCGACAAAGGTATAAATCAACTATGCTTTACCTTCCACTAAATCGCTATATGCCTTCAGGTGCGACAAACCGTTCAACTTTTTATTTTTTTTCTCTTCTGAAGTGAAAGTTGTTGAAGGAAAGTTGTTTAAGGGCACTAGGATTACAGAAAATTTAAAATTCAAACGATCTAAGGTTGATAATTAATGGTAGGTATCGATGTGTTAAAATTATGAGAATCGCAAAATGAGTTACATTATTATTATTTTTTTTTAAAATAAATAATAATAATAATGTAAATCACATTTTGCGATTCGCATATTTTCATTCCTTCAGGTGCGACAAATCGTTCAACTTCTTATTTTTCTCCTCTTCTGAAGTGAAAGTTGCTGAACGAACGTTGTTTAGAGGACACTAGAATTATAAGAAAATTTAAAATTCAAACGATCCATGGTTGATAATTAATGGTAGGTGTCGATGTATTGAAAATATGGAAATCGCAAAATGATTTACATTATTATTATTATTTTTATTTATTTATTAATTATTATTATTTTTTTTTTGGTAACTGAATCAAATACATAATGAAATAGAACCTTGCTGATATTAATCTTCGGATAGTTCACATATTATTGCGACGTATCCCCACATTATCCTAACCTTGTTTATTTGTCTCTCAAAATAATTCAGACCAGGTTAATCAATCTCCTTTTAAATTTTTTTAAATGAGTAGAATTCGCTACTAAGGACCACTAGAGTGATTCAATACAAATTAAGTTCCTGACGATCCAGAACTCACAAATACCAAACTTTTGATTATCAAGTCTTAATAAAACAAACTAGATACAAATATGTCTTTTAAGCTGAAAAATTATTTATAAATAAACTTTAAATTTGTAAATATTAGGGAAATTTTTATAAGTTTATAATACATAACTTGTAAAATATAATTTTACAAGTTAAATAGAGGGTTAATTTTATGAAAGTGATAATTTACAGTTCTAGGGGTCATATTTCCTTGTAGAGTTCTTATAAAATCAGAAATCTATTTGCATGAATTTGAATTTAAAATATTAGGAGATATTTTAGATTCATTTTTTATATTTGATAAACCAACCCGTGAAAGAATAAATATATACAAAACAGAAACAATAAAGCATTTGATTTCTCTCCCATTCAAAAACATATAAATGAAATAAAATCAATGAAGAAAATGGAAAAGAGAAGAAAGTAAATGCAGAAAAAGAGTTAAAAGGGAAAAAATATTCAGTTATGTATAAGATGCGTTTACGAAATTTTTCATTCGAATCTCCAAACTCGAAATGGATAGCTATTTATTTTAAAAACTTTTCAAACACTTTTTCTTATCAAGAAAATTTGGGAGTGAAAGTGGTAGTGGTGTGGAACATTCGAACAGCGAGTTTCTTCGACAGCGTGAAAAGAAAGCAAAAAAATTAATATTTGAAGAAAAATGAGAGGAGCCTAGTTAACATCGAGTTATTCGCTAGATATCGCTCTTTTCCCGCGTAAACCGTTTTAAAAAGGCAAACGGTAGCAAATTGCCCCGAGAAGCGATTATCGAGAAAGATGATTACGGGCGGATTCTGAAAACCACTTAAAAGGTCTTCGGGAAGATAAAATAATAGGGGGGAATATTTTTCAAAAAATAAAAAAACGCAGATCGATTGAAAGCCATTTTATTTCCTAAACCATTCCGCTTTTAAAAGTATCGTTGTGCAATCAATGCCGACGAGTTGCGGTAAAGTTGCAGTTAATCAGTGCGATCAAAATATTACTTTAAAACGAAATCGTCTGCGAAAGCGCTGGAAGGGGATAAAAAAAGAGTGGGGAGGGAGAAAAAACGGAAAACAACGAGAAATGGAAGATCTATTTCACGCATTATTTGAGCAAAAATACGAAATTAATGCGACATGTCAAATACCCCTTTCTACAAAAGGGAGAAAGGGAAGGGGTATGGTGGTTGGACATTAATGGAAAAAAAAATCTCAATTACGTACAGCATCCAGCACAAACATCCAAGAAAAAGTTTAATATTTTTCATTTTTATTCTGGAAAAGGGTTGCTTTGCTTCACCTTATAGGGGTGTCATTCGCAACCGGTTGTATGGGGGAAAGAACGCCAGAGGGGACGAAGCAGTAAGTATGCCGTAATCGATTGAGTGGCTATCAAAAAGATAGTTCCACAAATACGGTGCAAAAATTGTGCTATGGGGAAAGCCATTTTATTAGTTTAGCAACGGGAGACAGTTTAGAGGGGGTGGGGGTATGTTTTTGTTTCTTAAATGCGCGTAAATGTTATTTATCGGAGAGCCCGACACACTGATAGCGTTTTGAAGCGCAGCTGGTTTGGAAATTTTTGCGAATCCCTGGCTTTTTGGTTGATCGAATCGAAATTGCGAGTGCGAGATTAATACTGGGAAACATTTGCTGTTGACAACAGCATCCAGAAAGAACGGAGGACCGCATTTTTTCTTTTTTTTATGCAATTATTATCATTTAACCGTTAACTCTTTTCTTGAAATTGTATTTCAAGTTAATTTGGAATTAATTTGTTTAGAGCGTCGGCAACGGAGAAAAAGTGGAAAAATCAAAACTGGGTGTCTCGCCCAGATGACATTTGCCACGCTGACTCTATCGACAGTCTGGCCTGGTTCGCTTTTTTCTCTTGCTATTTGTTATCTGTTGAAATACCGAAATTTCTAACATAGTATATATATATATATATTTTTTTTAAACCTCTTTCGATTTCAAGCAAGGCAATTTGTATCAGTCATAAGCATGGGTGAACTATTTTAGAGTCAACAATATTCCTCTTGCAAATGAATTCATGGTATTAAAGTGAATAGTTTAATTAACAGTGCATCATTTTAAAAGGACTAATTAGTCCTTTAAAGTTGAAAATGAAATTGCGCTTGAAAAAGTTTACCATTCGCTTTTCTTTAATTTTCATTCATTGCTGTTATTTCGAATGAAAGGCGTTTAGGGACTATAAAATATTCAAGGAGTGTCCTAGCATCGAAAGTATTTCGCAAATGCAGCTTTACAATTATTACAGAATTCGCATTTTAACATGTTCTAAATAAATTTCAAATTGAACATCAAAACTGATCGAAGCACTTTCAATGGTAAAAATGTGGACGAGATATATAATGTAATTTTTACACGGTAATAAATACTATCCTTTAGGTGTGATATACTTTCAACAAGTATAGAAGGTAAAGCATAAATTAGATCATCACACGTGATTGCTAAAATTATTACCGCAAATTATTAAGCTATATGTTTACCCTTGTTGCAATATTTATAGTGCTCTTTCAGTAAGAATTGCTTCCAAGTTTACGTCATTGGAAAGCACTGAAACTTTGATGGCAATTATAGTACTTGACCTGAAGCTGACGTAAATATGACATAGTAATATTCAAAACTTTTACATATCGAAAAATCCAGAATAAAATTTGAATTTGCTTAGTTTTATACATCCATTCATCGAATTTCACGACCTTATACAAAACTGTAGCTTATCATACTTCCCGAAATATCGGGGGATGACCGGGGTTTTCAGTGCTGTTCTAGGTAATTTCCTGAGTTACATAAATGTTTGGGGGGGGGGAGAAATTTCAATACCATGATAATATTTTGTTTTCAAACTTGAGATTTGTTGCGTTTCTTAATGCACTAAAAATTTCAAAGTATTTCAGTTTGCAATGTCTTTGCCCCGAACATCTGCTAGTTTTTTTTTTTTTTTTTCAATTATGGTGAACAAACATACTAGGGCTACAAAAAGAGAAAGACATTAATGCGAACTGTTAAACATTTGTTGAATGCAAAAATTAATTCAGAACTTTTTTAAAAGGTGGGGAAAAAAAATTATGGAAAAAAACTGAAAAAAAAAAAAAAAAAAAGAAAATCTTTTTTTGAACAAATTATAACTGGAGAAAAGTTTTTCCGCTGGTATTACTACGCAGTCGACACGACGTTTTGAGCGTTATACTTCAATAAAATATTAAGACCTCAATTCCTAAGCATAATTGTAATTTTAGAAAAATTAGTAAAAGTCTTAAAACATAAAAATTTGAAGTTACTGGCACTCAGCCAGACTTCAGTTTCTGGGGTGGAGTACGTATTTACACGATGTAAAATACCTTATTATGATTGCAAATATTGGTTAAAAACCTAGAGTTCGGGGAGGGGGGATTGGCCCACATACCCCCTCGCTTTGCACCTGGATCGCTAATATGTCCTTGGCTGACTCACGATTCACGAAAATATGGTAACCCTATACATTACATGAAATGAAATTCCGATCCGTAACCATGATGACGATAGTTTTATCCGCGAGCTTTCCTGCGTTGAATTTTTCCCCGCTCACACACTGAACCATTAATACTTTTAACAAAAACAGAAAACAAAATATCAGCACTTTTAAACGTTACTTCATATCGTTGTGCAGCAGGCCGATACTACAACTTCAATTCAATTTTCAAAACGTTAGAAACGCAAATTCTTTCGGCACATCCGGTGCGCGAACCCGTCCCTGACTCTGTGGAGGGAAAAAAGTGAAACTGCAAAAAAATTATATTCCGCAAGTGCGAACCGCTCATTTGATCCACGAAGTGCCACTGCAGGGAAACAAATAGCGCCTGGAAATGTGGGCATTTGCATTTCTTCCGACTAATTTGTTGCGAACCCGTTTCTGCGGCGGTCTTCCACAGCAGGTGCCACATTCGTTTTTACGTATTATTACGACGCCCAACTGTTCTTCTGCAGGTAAACATGCGCTTGCGCAATCGAAGGACGGAAATTTATGCAGGAATCGCTGTATGCAATCTCGTGGAAATAATATGGACGCATCACGCCAACCGAGTTTCGCAATCGCTTTAAAACGGTTTGAATCTGTGTTCTTGCACCAATGATTATCGAGAACGCCGCCGAGTTTTTTCTCTCCATTTTAACTACTTGAGGACGAATAAGGCAGGATAACATGCAATAAACTGAGTTTTATGCTGCTTCTGAGTGTCACAAACTCACTTTTAATAAGGTATTTTTATTATGCTGATTTTTTAGGACAAAAAAATTTTCACTCTTTGCTTTGCGAATAACATTTTATAATCGTCAAGACACGATTGTCATGTAAACATTGAGGTACTGATATATCTTTGAACGGAAAGATGAAATCGTATCTATGACAATCCAAACATTTCCAAAGATTTCCATGCAACCATACAAAACAAAAGAGTCGTCTACTGCTACTTATCTACTCTACACCCATATAATTGAGGGTTAAAAATTCGTAACGTCCAAAACATAACCTCCACACACGCAAAAGGACTTTCTAGTTTTGATTTTGAATGAATTCAGAACACTGAAATGTATGAGCACTCTTCTTGGCCCCATCGATATTTCTTTCCATCTTAAGCGCATCATAGAACACTTTAAATTTGCATACAATAATACACAACATCAATAACAAGAAAATCGAATTGTTATTCTAGTTTTAAGTTTTTCTAAGTATGCGTTATCTTTCGAAGAATTTCAAGGAGGGAGAGGGTTGGTATTGCATTCTCGAGACTATTCTTCAAGTGAAATGTTTAAAGTTCCTTATTATTATTTTTTTAAAGTTGCTTTATTTTCTCATGCCTACATTCATGACATAAGTGGAATTGTTTAAAACTTGGTACCCAACCCATGTTTTGCTTTTTAACATCATCATTACGACTATATATATATATATTAAAAAACAATGTTCAGGAAGTGCTTCTCATGAACAATTTACATAAATTTGTTTATACTTCATATTTTTGCACGAAATCTTTGACAATGTTGTAGCTACGGCTTAGTTTCCAACAAAAGATTTGTGGAAGCCCTATACTCTTCACAATTTTTCAAATGCATCTAGCTAGTATTCCGCTAAATGTGTGAAAATTCACGTAAAATTGAAAGTAAGAACATCACGAGAAAAGCTCTCGTGAGCTCCCACGTAAGTTAAAACCTGGTTGTAACTAGTGGTGTAGATGGTTTAATTAGCTTTCTGTAAAAAATTTTTTTATATATATTTTTTAATTTTTTTATAAGAGGTTGGTGTGAAGACAGAATGATGTGATTCTTTCATTGCTCTATAGCTTTATATATTTTCTATTTTGCAACTTACTACGAACGTTCGAAGAATTAGAAACTTTGTAACCCTTGTAAATTGACTACATAAGTTAACAGCTTTCGTCAAGTGCAAACCCGTTCTCCCTGCTTTTTTTTTTTTTTTTGTCCTCCATGAGTTGTCTATCTGTCTAAGTTGACCATTAAGGTAAATGCCCCGTAAGTGCTCAACTTACACAGTTTTCACTGTACTTCAAACTTATGCATTTAGGAAAAGTAACGGTGAAGACATTTTTTTTTTTGAAATCGAAAGTACTAGCCTTGACAGCTCCTCAATTCTTTCTACCAATTTCGAGCCCCGGTGAGGCAACGGGTTTGCCTCACTGTACTCCTCCTTTTCATCAACGTTTTCGGATCCTTCAAATTTAAATGTTGAAAAACTAAGAAAGTCCATTTCCTTCGTCGCTTTTCAAAGTTGCTCCGACGTGACGACATTTGGCAGCGGGCAATTTGAGCAGCTGGACCGCGAAGCAAAACCAGACAAGCGCTGCTGTTGCCATCGTCTGGAACCAAAATTCAATCACTGAAGACCAATTCACGTTCACAGGCGAGTGACGCAATCAGAGAAGTGAAAAGGCCCACTCTCGATTTCTGCAATAGTACACTTCAGACTCGTATTGAGGCCTGTTGATGCGCGAAGCCCCGAACTCACTGGGCCATCGCATTCGGACGACCCAAAACCACACCGCGGACCGGATGTGACGTCAGGCGTCCTTCATCGTTTCCGACACGTTTTTGTCAGCGACAGCGAGGGAGGGAGATTTCAGGGATTCGCTCCAATGGTGGTACCCCCACCCTCTCTTATTGACGTTTGGAAAGTGGTTTAATAAAAAGAGCAGGTCCCAGTGATGACTGACCTATTTGCCACCATGTGGTCAATTGGTTGTCAAAAGAGGCTGATTGCTAATTTGTGGCTCACGACAAAAAACAATAACCTGCAATAATTTAACGAAAAAAATAAACAAATTAATTAATCAATGAATCAATTAAAATTGAAGAATTAGCGCATAACTTCTGACTTGAAAACTTATGATTTCAAACTTTTCTTTTCTTTCTGGTTTTGTTTTCTCATTTTTATTTACTTTTTATCATCACTATTATTTGGTCCCAAGAAATAACTAATTTCAAACAACAAACTGGAAAAACGAATCTCAAACAAATAAAGTATTTCACTTGTTTTTTCTTCATTTTAATACTAACTAAATACGAATTCTTCATTAAAAACCCAATCGTTAAGAACAAAAATTGATGAGATATGATTCTCATCAGTACGTCCTCTTCTCTGTCTTTAAGAAACCTAAAAACCTCAACAAAAAGAAGTTGAATTGCAATCCCATTAAACTCTAACCTGCGATCTTCGATCAAAAAGCATGCTAATAAGTTTTAATACGCATGGTATAGGAATCAAATGGCTTCCAGTCAACCTATCTTCTAAAAAGAATCAATGCAAGCAAACAACTTCTGAGTGAAACAGGCGATGGGGGAGTCAAAGGCATTTGTCTTTCATTTTGCCGAACTAAACAATATACATCGTTAAATATAATGAACAAAGCACCAGACAAATGAAAGGAACGATGATGTAAAGTAATTTAACTTCTTCCTTCGAACCGATAGGTAGTTTTCTGAAAGAAAATAGCCCATAAGATGGAATTACAAATGGATAGCAGAAAAGAGTTCTAATTTATTTTATTAGAGGAATAGATGTTAACTACCATGCTTTTGCATTAGGATCAGCGGAATACGTACAATGGATAAATAATAAGCTGATGCAGAAAATTACACGCAGACTGAACATTTTCAGCGCCGTTTGATATGTATTTACAAAAATATCTTGTTTTTAATTTTTAATTTCCCATGATATGCTTGGTTAAATGTGGGAAAAACATCAATATCAGTTTTAGAAAGTGCAGTGTACTTTTTTCAAGTTTCGAATGAATGTATAATTCAGTTAACCCTTTCAAGCATAGTGGCTCCGTTTGGTTGTATGAATTTTTTTCACCTAGCCTTTTGCTTTATTTATCCTTTAAGACAACTGAAAAAGCGGCTTCAACAGTTTACTGAAAAAAATTATAAAAGGTTAATTAGCCACTAACGAAGTCACTATACCTCAAAGAGTTAGCTAAATTAATCAATTAAAAATTAGTCGGTTAGTTATAAGTTAACTTTTACACTTCGACATTCATTTGCGTAAGTTGAAACCTACTAAAAAATCTTAACATCCTATTCTATTCACTTTAAAATGAGAGATGTTTTTAAGTGTTCACCGTTAATTCAATGCAGCCTTTACTCTCTTTATCTAATAATACATGATGTAGCGGTAGAATTTTCTCCCTAAACATAATTCATGTCGAAATTTATTGTGCAATTCTTTCTTACATAATCATGGGACAAGTATATGGTGGACTTAAACACTCGATGGGTTTTCGGGGCACCTATAAGTCCAAAAATTATTCCACGAAAAGCGGAACAAAGAAGAAAAGAAAGAGGAAAACGTAGGATTTAAAGATGAAAGAAAAAACAGAAAATAGTGAATCCGCGGAAAATTTCCACCCCTGCAACCTTCTTCAAATAACACTTTTTTTTATTGGAATTAAGTTGAACTGCTCATTTTAGTTTTTTCAGGAACAGAGGTCAGGGCTCGCCCCAAGAGGAATCCCCCCCCCACTTCTCTTCTTTTTTTCTAAACCAATAGATACAATAAATTAAAAAAAAAAGACTTAATAGTTAAAATAAGTTAGTTTAAAAGCTACATAGTAATTTATTAGTGGATATAAATTTAATTAAAATAATAATAACTATTCATTTCAACATTTTGCAAATTTCTCCCACATACTTCTCACGATTTTGTGTAGGGGTACATGTTGTATAGTTCCTGTAGAAAGCTAAATATTTGCTCTCCCTTAGGGAGCACCCATCACAATGCGATTAAGATTACTTTTTGATACGATTTTTTTCTATTTTCAACCTTTTCACAACAATTCCTTCTTTTTAATGTAAAGTGCCTTACATAAACATTCAACAAAAAACAAATGTTTGAAACAATTTATCAAAATTTGCATACACATTGTCAACAAAAGTACTAAAGCAAACTATGTGCCTGGTTTCAAATTTGCCGTGTATTGCCACACGAAAACAGTTAATTAAAGTAAGTTCAACTTATAAACAGTTCATCAAAAAGCAAAACGAATAAAACGTTCATTACAAAAACATAGCAGACAATATTTCCATAAAGTTTTCCAACTTACGACCAAGCTTAATAAAACGTTTTGGTAAATGAGAAGATGAATTTTAATAAATAAATTTCACTACACAATAATAAACACGTTTCGCGGAGTCAAGGAAAAAAAAGTCACGTGTCATGTGTACAAACATGAGGTTCGAATGAAAGGGGAGATTTCTTTCTTAATAGGACGCAGAATTAGTCCTCCAGATAACGAGTACCAGATGTGGATTAAGCGGGGAAGTAATGTCATTAACTTGAAAACGTTTTCGACAGTACTAAAAGGTGAATGAAATCCGCTATCAAATTGACTTTGCCAACGTGACATCTTTTCTCAATTAAGATTTGAAAGAGAAGTACAGAGATTAAATCACGGTTCTGAGAAAGAAAGTAGTATTTGAGATAAGAAATGTGATTAATTAATATAGTTTCAGTTTTCAATCTCTCTGTTCGATTAAGCGAAATCAAAAAGGAAAAGTGTTGGTGTGAAGTGCTGGAGGAAGAATTGCAACCTTCCAAGCTCTTGGAACAAGGAACAGTACAATCATAAGAAATTTTTACCATTACTAGCGCAGTCAGAGTTAGCTTTTGGAGGGAGTTTTTTGATCAAAATACTCCTTTATATGTGTATAATACTGTAGCAGGAATCGCAATAATGTAAAATCCAAAGTTACCACCCTTTCACTTTGCCACTGATTGCCATTAATTTCGTGTAAGTAAAATGTGCAATTTGAATTAGATTCGATTCATTGTACACATCGATTTATCATTTCGTTATATTTATGTACGTCATTAAAAATAAAAACACTGAAAGTTAACTTTTACATCGGTGCCATAAAAGATACATTTTTACAAAATAATATTTTGTTCCTTAAATTTTGATTATGCTGCTCATCTTAAAGCGAAAGAATAGCATCGCAAAATAACACATTACATCACTCAACACATTATATTTGCATCTTGTGTTGTTAAATGCACAAAATATCAAAATAATTACATAGCACGGTTGTATTACAGTAGAGATATTTCAATAGGAAAGCTCAACAAAAAGCCTCCAAAATCATAATATTTACAATGAAAGATTACAGATAAGACAAAATAAATATAAATCATTGCTGTAAATTTTAAGCTTGAGAAAACTTCAGCTTCACTGGATTTAAACTTACTTTTAACTCCCCCCCCCCCCACCGCTTCTTTCAATTCCAAAATCAAAATTCCGTTTTAAAAAAGTTTCACGACCTCAAGACAGTTCCAGATTTTCCAATACAATAACAAGGTGTAGCAAGTGTAGTTTTTTTTTTTTTTTTGAACTGCAGGAATGAAATGGTAATGAAATTCATGGAACACTTAGGACAGCAATTTGCAAATTTATCATTTTGAACACTTCCATCGTAAAATTACTACAATAAAGAAGTTGTGCCAGTAAAATCCAACAACATAGGGGCCACTCTCAGTTCGATTGGTTGCAGCATCCACGGAGAAGATTAAAATAATTTATAAGCCGTATGCAACAAGCGACAAGTCAAAATCAAGTTGCAAATGGGAAACTGTGGTCTGTTAACCACATTGACGCCACATTGGTTCCCACTTACAAGTCCTCTTCCTCGAAGTCATCATTTACCATGTTTTTCGGAAGCGAAGAAGGGGAAGAAAAATTCATTTTCTCCATCCTCTGCCGGTGTCTGGGAAACGGGAAATTCGACACCGTCCCTTTGCTCGACCCCTCCTCCTCCTCCTCCTCCCTTCCAGACACCTCAAAGCAGCAAGTAGCAGCCACCGCAAGACCGTACACAACCATCGGTACCCGTTATCTAATAAACTGTTTCAAAACCGGCGTTAAATGAGCTGGAAAAGAAGCGAAATTGTAGATGCCGGGAGCATATTTTTGAGAGCAGATATGAATACTCCCACAAAGAATGAATGGGAGGAAGAAAAAAATTGGCTGGAATGGCTCGCACAGACACAGAGCGTTTTCATCGAAGATTGGGGCCCGAAGACTTTCGCAGCTGTCTTCCGTTGAAGGCATTCATAGCACCAAGGAGATGAGACTGCTAAAAAACCTCCTTCCCCCCGGGGGTAAATAAATGGGCCGAAACCTTATCGGGGCCTCGCCACCCCCGATCGCTTCGGCATCCTCCCTCACCCACTCGCATCTCTCCCATCCCAACCCGCTGGGGAAAAAAGGGAAAGAATTCCGATTATTTTGAAGGCAGGACAGAACGTTGGGATGCTCTTTTTTTTCTCTGCAATTGATGGGAACGATAGGCAGATCAAACGACAAATAAATGCCGAAATTGAAACTAAAACAACGAAGATACACTTCATGTTACATAAAATGCATCTTATTATGTACGGGATGGAAGCGAAAAACAGAATGGAAGAGAATAATTTGGAATTAGCATGAAAACAAAATGATAGAAAACAGTTTATATCACCAATACTAGGTTACAACAAATGTGAATTGTAGTTTTTATCTGCGATTGGAAACATATTCACTGATTACTCTATATTGAATATACTTAATCCATCTCTGGAGTTGAAAAAGGAAAGTGTACTAAGAAACCTGGATTGGGGGGAGGGGCGGGGTGTCGGAGGGACAATGACCGACTTCAACAGTTTTTGAGCCTTCGACTCCAACTTTTTTACGCCAACATTAGTCTTGACTCCGCAGCTTTGGCAGAATTGTGGACTGTGAGAGAAAATGACCGACTTCGACTGTTGGAATTTCAAATCTTCGACTTCCCAAATCCGACACTTTTGCCAAAAAACTGGCCCAACTCCGATTCTGCAACCCTATAAGAAACTACATTTAAAACTTCACACAAAAGACGTATATTTTAGAGATTTTGGTTCGAATTTAAAAGAAAGAGAAGTATATCCAGAAGAAATATATCACAGAGAAATGGTTTTGAATTTGACTATCATTTATCGGTTTATTTTCATATCTATAGCTTGGTTATTAGTTATACATCCACCTACTACTCTTTATTCAACTATATTTATATTTATATTAATTACCTATCAGTACTATTACATTTATTATACCATCCTTTCTACTAGAGTTATTTTGTAATTATCTAGCAGTATGTCAAATTATAGTTTGTCAGTCTCTATCTTTTGTTTTGTATACGCACATCTTTCCTTCTTTTCATCTATGAGCTATTAATTTAACCATCGACTTTTTAATTTGTTTCTTTACGTTTAAACTCATCAGTTTATTTCTCCTTACTTTGACTCTTGACTCACTTCGAATACTCGTTTTTAAAATTCAGAATTTTACCATCCATCTCCACATGAAGAGTGAAGATATACCGAACGGTTACTGTTTCAGCGTTGACTCGGACATAAGAACATATCCATATATTAAATTCAAGTTTTTAATGTACTTCTTTAACATTTGACAAAGACTACATACTCACTCACTTTTAGAAGGGGGGTGTCAGTCTGCTGCCCACCTCCACTTCCCACAGAATATAGAAGATTTCTCTCTACATTTAGGTTAACACGTAACCGTCCGGTTCTGCATTTTAATCAGAAATATTTCAAATGAAAGTAGGAAGAATAGAATTACGATAAACCACTCGTGCGTGTGGCTATCAGCAAGATATTCATCAGCTTTTGAAATACAACCTCAACATTTTAATTTATACATGCACAAAAAAGAGAAATTAGGAAACGTGAATCGTCATTAAAACATTATCAAAGAATGAGCTTTTAGGGGAATATGTAGGTCACGATGAAGATAATATCACATGCGCAATTTTATTTTCCTCGATGAAAGAATACCATCAACGAAGGAATGGATTGAATGCTGAGTAATAGTTTTTTTTTTTTTTTTTTTGGTGACGATAAATAGACAGGAACAGACTTAAAGTTGAATTTTATGGAATGGAAAGAGATTTTATTTATTGAGAGAGAAACCTTTAAATAACTACATAAAAGCGAAATTAACTATTCTTTCTTGATTGATTCGTTTTTTTTTTTTTTTTTTTTTTTTTTTTTTTAATAAGAACTTCTTTTCATACGACAACTTGATAATGATGCCATAGGAAACCAGCTAATATCAAGAAAAAACATAATGTTAAAATAGCAAAAAAATTGCAGAAACGTTATTTATTAGCTGACGTTTTTTGAACAGAAAAAGAGTTACACCTCATACCTTGAAACACATGTCTGTATTATTTTGCATATTTGAACCATTTTACGTTTTTTTACATTTTACACGAAAGTATTTATTTACTTCCCATTTATGTTTTGCTAAAAATAAAGGAAGAAGAGGAGAAAATGGGAAACGGCAATAATTCTTGGTTCTTTTTATTTTTTTGTTTTTAATTTAAATTCTAATTTTAAATTGAATAATAAATTTAAATGAATGGACAATATATTTTCATATTATTTAGAATTATTTTTATCTTACTATGTGCTAGTTAAAAAACTAATGATGCTTAAAAAAATAAATAAATAAGTAAAATAAAATAAACAAATGAAAAAAATAAAACAAATAAAACAAACAACTTTTTTCTGCCAAGAGTTTGATTTAAAAGATGTTACTACAATTATTATTCTTCGTTTAAAAAAAATGGCATTCATTAAAATTTTATTGAAACTGCTATTTTGTCTGACAGCTGAAAACAGTTATAAATGTTAAAAATGCCTTAAAAACAGCATTTCCTAAATCGAAAACTGGGGGGGGGGGGGACACATTGTATAAAAGTATACACTTTAGACTTAGAATTAAAAAATATAACTCGATTTGAGCATGGTTTGTGGTCTATTTGAAGCAGCGAAACATTTCAAATGAATGTCTTTTTGAAAATGATCATTTCTGCCGAGACCCGACAAATCTGAAATTTGATCCCGACTTTTAGTCAGCAGCAAATCCCAAAACCTCACTGTAAAGATGGCATAAATCTTGGAAAAGTTTTCGCCATCCGGACAGCCATCTCCTGGAACCATCTCCGTGGTGTTTTTCGAGATAGATGAGAAGCAGGTGAACTTCAACTCAACCCCAAGAGCACGGAGGCGGCCATTAGAATTGTCATCGCGAGTCTATATCGAACAGCTGTTGCCAGACGCCCCAAATCAAAAAGAAAGAAAAACGAAAGGAAGACGAACACAAAAAATGAAAAGATAAATAAAGTGAAGCGGGGGTGTCGAGGAGAAACCGTTAAGGAGAGAAAAAAAAAAGGCGACATGATGGACTGTGAACGGTGACTGGTACTGATTAACAGGAAATACTACTCAAAGACTTTTTCGGCCTTAGATGTGTCATTAGAGTTCGGGGTTGATTTATTCTTTGGGTTAAATTTGCGGATCATCAGCGTTCCTAATTTCGTAAGGTCATTACTGGTAAGACGATACAGCTTTATAAAAACGCCACTAAATAGCACTGTTTCAATAAGTTCAGAACGGATGTCATAGTTTTTCCCGTTGATATTTATGTCGCATTCGATGCTGGGGAAATACACACAATCGTTAATAATAATTTATTTATCTTAATTGAGTTTTATCGCATCTCAAGAAGAATTTACGAGTCCAATCATTTTTGTTTATTTCTGGGTGCAAAACGGAAGTGTGGGTGATAAAATTATTCACACATAATGGAAGCGGAAAAAAGGAGAACTTGTTGCTTTGTTGACTTAGTGAACGGTACTGCATATCATGTTGGTCAGATTGTTTTGATTTTGAAATTTTTACGGAAATACAAAGATACATGTTAACATATGTACTTTTAACAACCATAGGAGACAACTAAGGAGGATAACAGGATGATATATTCTCTTGGAATAAAATTTGAATGGTCTATTCAAAGTAGGATGTAGTAGTTCTTATAGGAGCGTCACCCTCTTTCTAACAATCAATAAAAATAAAAAATAAAACGAATTTTCGTGAATGTACTCATACGTGGGTGTTAGATGTAATACTTCTTTATTTACTAAAAATATTTAATACTTTTTAGTGAAGTTGAATATTATAAATTTCAATATGCAAAAGAAATTGTGCGGGTAATATTCGGTACCATGAGTGAGTTTTAACCTTCGACCAAAATAAAAGGGGGATTTGCCCTCTCTCTGTCTTTTTTCTTTTTTTTTGGCTCCAAATTTGCGATCTATTGCCAAATAATTACCAATCATCACTTTCCACTTCATTGCAGCCGTTTCATATTGAAATTTTACTTTCCTATAATAAGAATATAATCAAAAAAAAAAAAAAAAAGTCTTTCAACCGAGGTAGAGATGTACATATTCTTTAAAAAATTAACGCAGGAAAAACAAAATCCAGCATGCAGCTCCGTTTTTTTTTTTTTTTTTTAAATAAATTAATGGTCTCCTTTTTTATGTCTCGATGCTTTTACTTTTCTGGCAACACTAGAATTTTTCTCACGCAAATTTGCAGGAAATCTCTTACAGCTTTCGAGCTAACTCTAATTCACCACTGTTATTATGAGACATAACTTTGTGACCCTATCTTCATACTTAATAATATTGGATACATCATTTTAGGGCAGTTCTTATTTCGGGCATGATCTAATTTCAAAATTTCATTAAACCCTTCAAAGTTCAATAAAAAATTGATTTAAAAAAATGAATCTCTAGTTGTAATCAATAGCAAAACAAATTTACATTCCTTGGAAGATGTCTCTTTTACAATAACATTTAATATTAATATTGTTGTTGTTAATGATGATGGTAATGATAACAATAACAACAGTAATATGAGTTGTTGGTGTTATTATTTTTGTTATGCTTATCATTATTACTATTTGGCAGCGAATAACCTCGTTTATTACGAACTATTTAAGAGAACCCATATAAAACCTTTTGATGTCCCCCCAGTTTCACCCACGCTAAATTTCCTTCCCCCTGTTTTTCAGTTGCCGTCTTAGCTTCTAATATAGCTAAGGGGGAAGGAAATTTTAAGTAGACGAAACTAGTGGTAAACCAATCTTTTTAAATCAGGAGTTTTAGAAACAACTTTAAACCATCAAAATTGAAACAATTTTTGAATGGAAACTTCTCAAATTCCTTCATAAAACTCGATTGAGTTTTCTGAAGAAGGTACTGGCACTTCAACTTATAACGGAAGCAAAAGGTTAAATCAAATTAAAAAGAAAAGAAAACGGAACACGAAGTAAAGCGGGAAGGAAGCACTTTTCCGTGCACCCCCTGCAATTAACGGCCCTCGGTTCCCGAACCTCTCAAGACAAAGGGAAACGCTGCAGTCAAAACTTCAGAATAATGCGAAAGACACTCTCCGCCAGGCGCCATAAATAAAACCAAGATAAACACAACTGCGTCGAGTGCGGCGTTACTGTACGTCCGTCCGAACCGTAGAATTTATTTATTTTTAATTAACAAAGAAAGTCCGCCACGAAAAAACGCATCTCGAGTGCTGGACCACATCTCTACGTAGCGGCTCCCCAGGGCGGCATAAAAGCGGAAATAGTGTTTATATTTCGCATCCCGTATCATATTGAAGCAGTCTCCCTCTGCAGACGGTATGGAAAGCTCAACAGATAAATGGCGAGATCTAGGTCTTTTTCGTCAAGGCTATACACACGAAAGGAATAAAAGTATAATTTAGTAGAAATACATAGACGAACTTGGACGAACTGAAATTCTATACTGCTATCCACGATTTTTTATTGCTGTAACGCACTAATTTAAATTTCAATCAATTCCAAATTTTGTCGAATAAATCATTTTGTTCCAACTGATTGATAAAGGGCTGTATACAAATAATGTCAGGTTTTGAGGGAGAGAGGAGGAGGGGGCGTAAAATTGTGACAGTTTGTGACAAGGGGGACGGAGGGAGTAAGAAGTGTAACATCTCGCATTTTTAAAAAATAAGAATATGATTATGAAAAATACCGTGACATGAGCCCAGGGGGGAGGAGACAGGGGCCTGCACAGAAATTTTGGGGTCCGTCACAAATGACTTTTCTGGGCCCCCTCCATATTTTTACCCCTATATTTCACCCTTAGTTTTAAAAATATTGGGCACCTTTCAGCCTCAGGCACGGGCCAATAGTGTCCCTCCCCTCCCCCGTGCACGCCTCTGAGAGGAGGGGGTTAGGTGAAGTGTGACGCCTTGTGACAAAAGGAGGATGGGGGTCAAAAATGTCGAAAAACATTGTGACGTCATTTATGGCCAGCCTGTAACCCAATAATGGTTGCACAATTTCTTGCTTGGACTGCGAAGAAACAAAGTGTATATATATATATATATATATATATATTTACAATTACAAAATTTACAAGCACATACTTAAAAAATATTTATCTATTAAATTTAGTTCACCAACTTTAACATTTAATTATTAAGGTAAAAATACGTTCAGTATTCAGTTCAATATGAGGTTAACCAAACTTTTTTTACTGGAAATATAAAATAATTGCAAACGTGTTTTCGGTCACTACGGAGAATTAAATAACATAACCTCATTAACGTTTGATTAATAATTAAAAAAAAAAACTTCGTACTCCAAATTCAGAGATAGAGAGTGAATTATTAAACTGATTTAAAGAGAGATACATTGAGTAAGTGAAGTTCAAACGAAAAGAAGATCGACGACATCGAATAATCAACTGAAAAAAAGTTTTTACAAAACGTAGTTATGCATCCGTTTTATTCAAGAGTACTTCATATAGGGGACCCGCAAATCAGCAAGAGCAAGCTAGTCAACGTAACCTCATTACGATGCGTGATTAATGGCTTTAAAAAAACTTTTAACATTCCACAGCTGGTTTATGGAAGAATACTTTTTTAACCAATTTAACTGCGAACAAACAATGAGCAACCAGGAATACAATATCAACGACCAAGTAATCAATAAACGAGTTCTAACAAAAGATGGTAGTACTTGAAATTGAAGCAGAGGAACCGGAAACCACGGCACAAATTGGATTAAATTTGGAAAGTCAGCTCAATCATCGCCAAAAAAAAAGGGGGTAACAAATTGTTACGAGCAGTGCAAAAATTTGAAAAACAAAAGTCGAACTCGTCGCCATCTATCACAGCGGTTGAAATTTTATTAAGTCTGTTTTTCAGCCGTTCTTCCTCATCTAATTCTGCAGCGTATTACCTAATTATCGAGGCAGGTCCGTAACGTTCATTAATAATCATTCAATTATACAGTTCGCCAGTTTTGCAATATTTTTTCCCCTCAGCATCATAACCCTTTTGCTTTGTTTTGAGCCAGCATAACGATTGTGTCGCGGCCATTTCCTAAAGGATGGCAGCGGCATTTCGGGCCATCTGGGAAACATCAGCTTTTGCCAGATAGAGTTTACTCGGCCCACGCGTTCTAAAGGGGATTTTTTTCCGTTGAAAAATTGCGGTAATTCCCCCAATCATTGCCGCATTGGGGGGGGGGGGGGGGTAATTGTAATTAACAGCTAGCAATGTTTGAGTAAATTTGAAGGGACAGAGTTCTGGCCATTTAAAGAGCGAGAGAAAAAAAGTTATTGGTCTGAATAATAAAATGAACGATTGGGTTGAGTTGAGTTGGAGATAAGGCTATTTTATGGGGCTGGCATAATCTAGATGCGTCTTAAATATTTTGTGCTCTTAGAGGAATTTATTTCTATGGGATAATAAAATGACTTTTGAAGTTATGAAAAAGAGGATGGATACAAAGTAAACTTTTTTCTTGTTATATCTGCTTAATTTTTTCTTTCGGCAGTTTCTAGTAAATAAATGGTCTAATTATAATAAGTGCCTAAAATGTTTTCGCGAGGGGAAAAAAAAAGTAGGAAAGTCAAATCATTACAATGGACAATGGTTTAAAAAATGTACGCATTCAGAGACAATTAACCTCTGCCATGAAACTACTGGCATGTGAACAGTGTTCGCGCAGACGAACAAATAGTTAGGTACACATTCAAAGCAAAAAATATAAAGCCACCACTATTAGCAATACAAGTCAATACTCGATGGGGTATGGTGTAGAAAAAGTTACCCATATTCCTTCGAGATAGATTTAACTATAAATGTAGCAAATGATCAAGTGTTTTTTGGTGGTGAATTACTGGACACAGTTGAAATTGCCCGCGAACCTGTGAGTCATCAGAGTACTTTTTACTTTTCCTCCAGGGCACTGGTGCAGAAAAACCTTCTAGAGGGCGGGTTTTGATCAAAAATAGGTTTTTTTTTTAAATCAAAAGTACCTTCTGGAGGGGAGTTTTTTGATTAAAAAAAACCCGTCTGAAGGGGATTTTTTGATCAAAAAACCTTCTGAAGAGGTTTTTGTGATCACAACAGCCCTTTCATATGCATAAACTACTGTATTATAATTTGCATTTATGTTAAAATTAATGCTTTTGGGGGTATTTTCACCCCCAAAACCCCCTTTTTGCTGCGCCACTGCTCTAGGATCCCCCCCCCCGCACCTACCAGTGTCTATGGCTTTTTCCAGTTGGATGGAACCTTGAAGACAGCTCTGATTTTTCGATGCAGACCAGGAGTCGAGCAACCCCTGGTCCAGATGGATCTAGCGGTATCGTTTCACTTGCAGGACGTTGTGACTACGAGCATGTTTAAAGTTCCCCAGTCACCATTAAAGAAGACGGTGGGGTGGATCTTCGACCGGCTAGGATCGAACTCGTAACCCTCCGGTCATAAGTCCGATGCCTTACCGATCAGACCACCACGATCCTAGGCACCATAGAATACTAGGAGCTCTGTATGGATAGGCGGCCCTGACAATAAGGAGTTGTGTTTAAATCTGTGCTTTGTTCAAAATGTACTTTAACATATATTTTCTGCGATGTCGTTCAGGAAATGTGCCAAGGAAAATGCTATTTTGGAGAGTTAAAGAAACTGGAATTCAACCTATCTCAATGTGGAACTTCCTAAAGCAGCAATTACTCGATAAAACTGTACAGAAATCTTAAAATCACACTTTTTAAGTTGTTTTAGTTTGAGCTAGATCCATATTTAAAGCTTACATTTGCGGTAAATTTATTGCAAATTTGTAAGTTAAATATATTGGCTTTCTCACGTAAAGAGTTTTTTTTTTTTTTTTACTTTGGAGCAAAGTAGATGCTTCACAGGCAGTGCCAAAATTTTTGCACACGTCTTTTTATCCAACGCCAATTCAAAAAAAAAAACAGTGCAGTCGTACTAATTAACCAACCGGAGTGGGAATCGTCCATTCTCTCCATCTGTCAAAGCTTGAAAAACATTAGGTTTTCTCCTCTATCGACGCCATAAAGAAATTTCTTCTTTTTCTCCGCTATTTCCTCTGTCCTTCTCCACAACCATTTTTTTCTTTTTTCACGCCGCCAAATATGCGGGTAACCTACAATCAGTCAAGCACCATCAGCGGTGACGTCATTCTTCTACCACAAAAAGGGGGGGGGGAGGGCAATCAATACAAGAGGGCGTGAGAACTTTCCATCGCTATTTTATTGCCTATATGTCATCATCTTCCGAGTTCTGGATTTCCGAAATGTGTAATTCTATCCCCTGTACCCCTTTCGATCGCTGTGGCAAATGTTCTTCTTGATCTTGGGCGGGGGGAGGGGTGGGGGGAGAAGACATCAGATAAGCCGCGTCGGCTCTTTCCAGCAACATAAAAGGACAGTGTGTCATTGATGGACGAACTGAGTCACAACACCCACTACCACTTAAACAAACAGTGCCGTCCTTTCAAGAGATCGAATATCCTGCGAGCATTAAAACTTGCATTTGGCCTTCGCTTTCGGACGATACTTGCTGAGCTAAGATTTTTTTTTTTTTTTTGAATTTTATTTCCGATGTGTTTGTTTTATTTTTTGTGATTCTCTGTTTTCCTTCCTGACTCACACCGAAGATCTGATTTCATCGATGAAACGTATGTTACACACCTTCGCATTGTGTTCCAGGTTACGGTTTACGTTAATCAAGACATTTTTTTTTATAATCGAGTGACTCATTTTGCTAAAACGGAACTGCCCTGGTGCTGCTTTATATAAAAGTTCCAAATATAGATACTCATATTTTTAACTTTATACTTTATAGTTCAGTGATAATTAAGAAAAGCTTCAAAGCATTGAAATAAAAAATTGAACTAGTTCTAAACCTTACAAAATGCACTTCAATACGATTTTTTTTTGTTACAGAATTTCACAATAAATGACACCATTAAAAATGCTTCCGAAAATACATTTTATTATTTTTTTTAGCACAAACGACTTTTAATAAATTGGTTTGTTTCAGATGTTTTTTCATCCAAGAACTCTTTATTTTTTTATTGGAATAGTAGTTTTCTCTTACGTAAAAAAAAAAAAAAATGGAATAGTAGTTTTCTCTATGTAAAAAAAAAAAAAAAGAATTGGAATAGTAGTTTTCCCTATGTAAAAAAAAAAAAAAAAAAAAAAAAAAAAAAAAAAAAAAAAAAGATTACATGGGACAGTTACGGTGCAGGTAATTTTAAAACATATTCTTCAGTGGATTGTGAACCTTTTCTTGTTTATAGACAATTCAGTTTCTTGACTTTGAAAACAAAGGAAACGTTTCTCAACAGATAGAACACGTGAAATTAATAGGAGGACTCTTAGATTTTGGAGAGGACAAGGAAGTTGATTTTGTGCTGGAACAGTCAATCATCTTTAGTAAGGCTAAATACTGAGACGTCTCGCAAATTAATAGGCAACTTTAACTACTTCGGAAAAGCATCACTAAAAATTAAACCATTAGCAAGAGTTTTTTTTTTCCGGAAAAAAAAAACTGATATCCTTTTCTTTTTTCGACAAAAATGAATGTATGGGAAAAATGTACATTTTTTTTTTCAATGTTAGTTGTGGAAAGGGAGCGAGGCAAAAAAAAAAAAAAAAAAAAAAAAAAAACAAAGGGCCAACGATTTAATTGCATGTTTATTTTGGATTTCAAAATTTTTAAAGAAAGAAGAAGAAAAAAAAACTTTATTCTAACATGTAATTCTAGGCAAACTTACAGCTAATCATCAAAATGCACCACGTGATTTACACAGGAAAAATGCTGCATATTGGTGCCAAGTGCCATCAATAGTAAATAAATTGTAATTATAATCTAGTCTATTTTCATAAGATATAACCTTAAAATTAACGTTCTTTTTGCTGCTAAGTGTGTCACATTTCTCCCCATTATTTATTTGCTTTGAATGTATGCATAGGTGGATTTAGGCAGAGAATTCTGTGGGTGCAACAATATAGCAGTGGCGAAGCTAGGGGGAGGCGGAGAGGGTGATCCGCCCGGGGCGGCGACTCAGCACTTTTGGTGTAGAAAAAAAATCAAATAAGGGAATCATACTCTAAATTTAATACTGTAGGCAAAGAAAAAAAAAAAAAACAAATCTTTAAAATGTAAGGTTTTGGTATGACTGAACGGTCACTTCAGTGTTCAAAGTTGAAATATTTCCGTACTGAGGCCTTGAACTTTCCTCATTCACTTGATGTCCTTAAATTGTATTTTTAAAACTTAAATTTCGAAAAATATTCAAATATGTAATATCAAATATATTTCTGAAATATAAAGTCTGTTTCTCTGTACATAAATATCAAATACATTTCTGTAAAAGTTGTTTCTTTGCCAGTGCTGAATTAATGCAGGGAAAACAAATTATTGTAATTTTGTTACGAAATAAAAGCCGACTCTCAAACGTCCTCAAAGGCTTAAACTGACTTCAGGATTGATAAAGATTCGATAGAGAACCCCAATCCCCCAAAAGTTACTTCTAACTGCAATTTTTGATGTAAATTCAGAATATTTCTCCGAGATAAGCGCCTGACCCGCCCCCTTTATTTTTGTAGGAAGAATACGGATTAAATTAGTTTCCCTTTGCTACTTTAAAGGAAGTTTTCTGTTTTGAGCGATAATTTTCAATGCTTTAATGTATTAATTATGTCTCAATGAAAAGGTGGCAAATGGAGGAAGACAGGCGACAGAAACTGTAGCTACGCCATTGCAATACAGGGGAGGGGGGGGGATACAGCACTGCAAATGGCGACTAAAGCTGCTATTTTTACAGCAAAGGCGATTACTTTGATGACAAAGGCGAGTACAGTAGTAGTTTATTGTACTGTTTACTGGAATGATGTGTATAAGGACTTTATATTGTTTTTGAGGAAGTATATCACAATAGCCATTTTTTTCTGACTTTATTAGTCATGGTTATTTCAACGAAAAAGAAAATTGAAATGTTATACCAATATTTCCCCCCATACCCAATTACAGAGTATAAAGTTATTATATAATACAGCGCTGAGAAAAATAATTAAAGAAATGTTTTTATTTGATTTATGTAATTTTTTATCATCTTTCTTTTTTAAATGGAGAAATACTTCTTTTTAGTTCATGCAGCACAATTTCTCTCGCCCTGGCAATGTGTGGTGACCCGGTTACACAATAAGCTGCCTATTATTGTATTTTTGAGTTTGCTTTCAAGTAAATTAATTTGCATTTAGCTTTAGAAAAATATAAGTTGTTTTACAAAATTCCTGAGGAGAAATACATATTTTCTCCTGCTAAAATATATTTCATTTAAATTTTCTTTGAAAATCCAACCAAAATTGTTGGGGGTGTGGCGCACCCCCTGGTACCCCCGTAAATCCGCCAATGAATGTACGTTATTTTTTTCGTTTACACAAGCACTGTGCCCACAGCTGTATTACGGTGGAATGAAAGTACAAGCATTTTTTTTTTTGTTTAATCATTTAATTATTTTTGAAATTCAAATTTTAATAGAGCGGAAAAGTTGCAATTTGCTACCTCTTGAGCGGAAAAGGCATCATAAAAGATGAAGATTAAATATTTTCATTTAAAGTTTTCTTCTTGAGGGTGCCTCTGCCCTTGAATTGTACAAAACTTGCTTTGGTTTTGTGATGCTTTATTTTTAACTTACAATTTTTCCATTTCCGATATCCAATTTTTAATATCGCAGAAAAGTGCCACAACCATAGGGCCAAAACACATTTTAATCTGCATTCTTCATCTTTTAAAATCCACTCTGACCTTGATTTGATTTTTAAAAATATTTCATAATTATTTTACCACTACGACAATGGTAATGGACCAACGTAAATGATGGAAAAAATGGAGGCTCTCTCTAAATTTGTTTTGAAAAGCTTTAAAAATGGTTAGTATGTCAATTTCATTTCAACGAACTAACATTAAAAAATATACTGAAAAACTAGAGACGTACCGAGTAGCACTTTGGCCGAGTAGCCGAGTACCGAGTACTCGGCCTTTCACTACTCGGCCGAGTACCGAGTTACCGAGTACTCGGCCTTTCACTACTCATTCCGAGTTACCGAGTACAAATTATGTTTTAAGAAGAACCACCGACACACACGTGATCAATTGGAATAGTAGTATAGACCTCTTTGTCCATATAAAAGTTTTTAAAACTAAATTCCTGCTGAAATTTAATTTCGCATTATTTAAAAAATTTTGTTTATGTCAAAAATTTTACAAAAAAATTATTTTTAAAATTAAAAATAAATAAATGAAAGGTATGATTAATCAAGTTGGAATTAAAACAAACTATACCAATCTATTATAGTTCTAGTCCGCCAAACATAAATAATTTTTAAAAGCAAATAAAACAAATGTGCAGGAACACGGCACACACGTGTTTCTGCGGTACAAGGAACGTCTTTATCAGTGCATAAAATGTGAGCTAAAGAATATAAAGACATTCGACAAAAAAAACTGACTTTTGTCGGATGCCTTTAAATCTACAAGCTCACATTTTGTGCATTGAAAAAGGAATTCCCTGTAACGCCAAAACATGTGCAGTGTTCCTGCACTGAGCATTTAACGTTGTTTTATTTCCTTTTATTTTTTAAGCAAAGGTATTTTTATATTTCTTATAACTAATTTTTGTTTGTAGCAAAAATCTATTTTTAATATAAAAATCCCATATTTTCTATACTTACCTTTTTGCCCAATTTTTAATAAATAAGTTTTATTAACTGTAGGGACATTAAAATAAAGATTTATTCCATTGAAGCATTAAAAACTTCATTATTCTCAAAATTTAAATTTGACTTGTAAGTGATTGAAGAATATTAAATATGCTTGTGCTTTTTTATAAATTTTAATATCTGTCTTGGACAATATTCAATTTTTTGCAACTACTCGGTATTGGCCGAGTATCTGATCAAAATTTGGCCGAGTACCAAGTACTCGGTAAATTGGCCGAGTATGCCGAGTACCGAGTAGTTACCGAGTACTCGGTACGTCTCTATGAAAAACTTAAGATGGTAAACCTGATGGGTCATACAAAATATCTAAAGGCAACGTTGTCATACTATTACTTAATCTTTACCAAATTTTTGCTTTTTTTTTCACTCCATTCTAACTGGGGAAACATTACAGGAACTTTGTAATAATAAAACTCGAAAGAGCATAGTGAAAAATTGTGTGTTGGACGCATACATTTTTTCGCCCTTTTGTCCTCGTTATCCAGACATAAGATCCTAAAGTCTGCCAAAACTTTAAGAAAAGTCGCCAATTTTAAAGACTTGGCTAGAAACGGAAGGAACTCACGGAAATTCGCTGAAATTAGGTAATGTTCCCTAAAATGTCGGCAGACTTAAAGATTTCATAGTTCGAGGCTAAAAAGATGTTTTACTATGCTGTTTTGATTACTACTATTTTATTATTATTCTTACACTATGGCATATTTTCCTGTTGAGTACAATTTTTGCTGGGGTGTGAGGAGGGGGGGGGGGGAGGAGAAGGATGTCAAATCACTTTGCTTTGATTGACAGCTTCATGCTCCTTTCCAAAACGAGCTTAAATGGGGATGCCATTGTCTTTGCCCTCAAGTGTTAGAAGACGGCTGATGCCCCCCCCCCCCCCATTCCTTCTCTTTCCCACGGAAAAGAAGAGCTCTTTCAGTTGTACACCTCTGAAAGTCGGTGGCACACACAGGCTTTTTCAAAGAAAGGGGGGGGGGGGGGGAGCACAGGATCGAAGGTCCACCATTTTCATATCTTACTCCAACACGCATCCAAACACATTCTTATCGATTGTCGAGAACAAAAACATAAAAAAAAAAGAAAAAAGAATAATTACTTAGAATTAAAAAATAAAATAAGTTTATTAATAACAAAAACTTGATTAAAATATCAGACAGCACAAGGATGATTATATTTACTTTTCTCATAATTAAAAATAAAAACAGCGAAGCAAAATCATCAATATAGAACAATTTATGCTCACATACAGTTCAATTTTTACGGGGAAAGAAAAGTGAAATTTCTTTTTTTCTTTTCTTTCCATTTATTAAATCTGCAACTATTTTTACCTTTGCTTGGAATTATTTTACGTACTACATACATAGGATTATAGTCAATCAAAAAAACTCAAGGGCTATTAAACCAATGAAGTTCAACAATAGAATCGTGAATTAGGAATAACTTTTTGAGAGAGAACATTAACGACGTTCAGAGGTTTGCCATTATAATTTGAACAAAAGTGCACACTGCAATTCCCATCAGTATACCCATTGGAAACACTTCAACTCAGAGAAAGTGTTCTATTTACCAGAATGTGCACTAAAATGTGCTCCGAATTTGCGCAATTAGTGTGCTGAATGTGCCCAAAAGAAAAAAAAAATCCCAAAAGTGTTAAAAAAGAGTGCTGAACCAAATGAGTTCTCTGAAATGTTTCCATAAATATTCGAAAAAGTGTGTTTCAAAGAATTCTAAAAAAGGCAAAGTGTCCGTGTTGCAAGCCGTTGAAGATCGGATGCTAATTTGATTACGTTCGCATTAAATAGATATTTTTCACGATATTGAGCGATGTTGAAAACCGATCTGCATAAAAGTTTTTTTTCAACACAATTGTCAAACATTTCTCAAGTGTTGTTCTGCAGTAAAATATTCAAAAAATAAATAAATAAAATAAAATAAATAAATAAATAATAAAATATATAAAAAAGTGAAAGAAAAAAAGTCAGTAAATAAATATATAAAAAATAAATAAATAAAAAGTCTTTGGGTAGCAATTGATGATGTTGAGTTCAACCGACAAATCACATGATGTGCTGGCTGATTTACGCATGCTTGATTCTAAAAAGGATGAATGGAAAAAGAATAAACAAATAAACAAAAAAGAAATTAACCAAATAAAATTTCATACACATCAACTACACTACACTCATACAGATCTAAATTTCAGGGGCCAATGAAGCAAGATTCCATGACGTCTTAAAAAAAAAAAAAGAAAAAAAGCCTGCTAATTTGAAGGTAAATAATTTTTCTTAATTTTTCATTCAAGTAATTAATCATAACAAAATGACATTTTATCCCAAACTCAGTTCAGCTACGTGAAATACACCGCCAGCTCAGTCATTTCCAGCCGAGGACTGCAGTTTCGTGCTTATTAGCACTCATCAGCCCGGCATAGGAAAGTGACTGAGCTGGAGAAGGAAAACCTCATAAGGAAGCCAAGAGTGCCAAACAGGGCGGTAACTTACTGAATATCAGTTCAGCTAGTTTACTATTGCGCAAACCATAACCTTTTAACAAATTTAAACTTACTCCCTCTATGTTCAAAATTCGGCGGTCTTTTCATTAGCGTTAACATAATTGCTTACATTTATTTTTATTTCTAGTGGGAATTATCTAGAAAATATTAAAGGAAAAAAAAGTGATTAACAGCTTTTTTTTATTTTAAAATAGATTCATCCGTATTTAATTGTTTTCTCCCAAAGCAAGATGCGGTTTGGAAAAAAGAAAAAAAGAAGCCTAATGATCATCAATTAAGTAAACAAATATGTGGCGAAAAAAAGAAAAATATAAAAACTGTCGATTTCTCGAACCAACGGGCATTTTGCCGAACTGATAAGTATTCAAAGTAGAATAGCTGAAGAAGAAAAAAAAATCCTCTCCGTTATCATTGTCATTATTATAACCATCCCAAACCATTCCGTTCTCCCTTTCACCATACCTCACCACATGGGGAGGGGGTTGAGGGGGGCGAGCTCTGCCCCGCTCCGGAATGAGTGCTCGCCCAGGTAGGTCGAGGCGAAACTCCACCCATTCGCGTCGCGCGGTTCCGCCCTTGCCGCAGATCGAGCGCCGCCATTGGAGGGGACATCATCCGGGCAACTCCGGTCGAGCGCAAGGTGCGCGCATTCCTCCGCGTGCCGCGGGAAGAATGTCGTCTGCCGGGGTCTTCGCGGAGCCCCGGCCGGGAAGTCATGTGCCGAGGAGCGCGGGACGGAACGGGGCAGGTATGGAAGGAGGCGCGAATATGTTGGAGCGCTTTGTGACGGAAACGCGTGCCAATTCTTTTCATGCACCCGAAGCTCAAAAAGAACATTTCTTTTTGCACCTCGGAACAAGAAGGTTAATTGCTTCTAACCTAAGATGTAGTTGTTCGCCAATCCAAAGCGCCTTTTGACATACCTTAGAAGTTTGAGAATTTAAGTACTCGGATCTTCCGCTGATGCGTGAGATACAATCAGGTTCTATACCTATCATCAAGTTCCATATTTTCAAATTGTTAATGATAACTTTCTAAAATTAACATACTAAAATTGATTTTTTAAGTACTCAAAATACTAGAAAGCAAAAGTAAGATTATTTAGTAAGATTTCATTTAGAGAAACAAATAAATAAATATTTCATCTGTATAGATAGATCTAAAGGAGAATGGGATATTATTATTCTCTTTGGATGAGACTGTTGTATCTTCATTTATCCTATTACGTATAATCTATATAACCTTTTCCACTTCAGTACAAGTAGGTTAATTGCTTTTGACCCAAGATGTAGTCCTTTTTTCCAATTAAAACGCCTTTTGACATGCTGTAGAACTTCGAGAGTATAAGGGCTCAGATCTTACGTCGATTCGTTAGATTTCAGGTACAGGGCATTCAGATTAAAATTTCAAATTTTATTGTTCTTGTTAACTTTCAAAAGTTTAAGTTTCATCAATTGATATTTTCAAGAAGGTGAAATTGAAAGGGAAAGTAATCCATTTTAAAAGGATTCCATTTAAAGAGGAAAAAAAAAACAAGATTCCAAAAGCTGCGGAATATATAATAATGGAACGAACGACACGGCTGTATTTTCAAATATTCTTATTTTGTTTGAATAACACTATTGTTTGCCTTTTGCTCTTTGGAAAAATGTTGCTTCATTGAAAAGTTCAAAGAGAGAAATTGCAAAACTTACTACTTATTAAAATATTTGAATCAATTAAAAATAGTCACGTAACACGTGTCCACCAATTAAGGACAGCAGTATTGAGAGATCTGAGATAAACGCCAGGCCTTGGGCAAAGTATGGACAATAAGTTACTTTGATTGGGCAATAAGTAAAAGAAATAGAGATAGATTTTTTCATAAATTTAGAGGAGTTTTTACGATTGAAGCATCATAGATTTCTAAAATATACCAGAAAAACATATTGCAAAAAGAAAAAAAATCGTGATGAAATTGAGTTTAGTTTTACACGAATACTCTCTTTTTAAAATAATACCTTAAAAGTACAAAAAGATGTAATCTTGTATTCAACGCCCTTTCGTAAAGTAATGTACGAAAAATAAATATTAACTCTCTCATTACACACAAAAACAAGTCATAAAAATACTTAGAACAGGTCATTCAGTAAGATTTAATATACCACTTAGTGGTTTGCAACTGAAAGCAAAACTTTTCACGCCATAAGTCTTCATTTCACTTTACCCCAACTTAAACGGCTTTCACTGAGACTAGCTGTCTATACGAATTCAATAGAGAGACGGATATAAAAAGAAACTTAATCTGTTCTTTTGTCAAAGGTTTCAAGTTGTGATTAATTATGAGTTGAAATAGTTAAAATTGTGTTCTCCATATTAATATTACAAATATGTAGAACGTATTTCCCATAGTTGTCTTAACTTTACTGAATTCATTAAAGTCTTGAAGGTTGCATTTATTACATTATGGGACAGAGAATTTTGCTTTCTATCACGCAGTACGTTATGGGATAATATTAATTCATTTTACATATATACTCAAATTTTTCTTCAAAAACTATTCTTATGATATTAGTTGAAATTCGAAACACAAAGTCCACACGGAGTTTAAATAAATAAACAAAGGAAAAATTTAAATGCAGAAAAAAAAAAAAAACTGCAAGAAAATCGCGTACCGTTGCGTATCATGTACGCTAATATGCAGTATGACTTATGAAATAGTGCTAAATTATTGAACCATCTGGTATCTTTTGTAAAAATTTCGCAATTAGTAACACATCCTCATTGACATAATAATGAAAATGCTGGGTGAAATGAAATCACATAATATCAACTTATTTCAAGTTGTTAATTTAAAAATATTGTACGTACAATGAATTCCGCGATGTCTCCTTCAATTGTAGTAATTGTTAATTGTTAAATTAGAGTGACCTTGAATCCGCTATAGAGGTTGATTGCCCTTCTCTAAAATTTGGGAAAGGTTTGAACCATCCTTTTCAACCCAGAGACTCGCATAACAAAAGCTCCAAATTACAGAAACTTGGAGTGGAGTAGTTTCTTTGAATGGCAGGTACACAGAGAGTCATTAACACGAGTCAGTAGCTTTATCCCCAACATTGTAGTAGAGATATTATTTATTGCTTTTTATTAAAATACATACTTTTTTAAAACATAATTTTGATCCCTAAGCAACGCTTGGAGCTTTTTATTAAAGAAATGTTTAAATAAATATTCGCCATCACCTTTCTTCATATAAGCTTGCATTGTAAATGAACAAAATGAATCTGGCAGGAACTGTCTTGTATCTTTAAAATATAATTTGTACCGAATGTTCAATATAATTAGAAAGTGCAAAATTTTGAAGGAAATAAACGTTGTTGAATACCTAAGACAAAAAAGAAACCTTTCTTCCTTTTTCAGAGAAAACACATTTTATTAAGTTCAATTTTAACAAAGAATTAAGATAATCAAAATATTACATCTGTTAATGAGGCATCGTAAGAGTAGGGAGGAAATAGAGATAAATTAAGTTTTAAGACTAAAATTTGGATCCAAATTAGCTAATAAAGAAAGCATTAGATAAATAAAATGAATCGTACTTTTGCTTAACAAAGTTCATAAGCCGAACAGCTCTTTGCAGATTTTTCTTGATTTGAATTCTGAGTATATTTCAAACAAACCACAACTAAATGTTCAGTCACATGAAAAGAGACTTAAAACTTTAAATTAACAAAAAGTGAAGCGTTCTTTTTATTAACCTCTCAAGGGAAAGAAAAATTCTTAACATAAGAAAGATTTGTCATATATTTTTAGGTTAACACCATTTTTTGTATGTCATTTACTTCCTTGTCTTACCATTTCAAAGATGATATCAACCCATGAGAATTGTCTTAGCTCAAGAGATTCAAAAGCTCATTTCTCAGGGTGGGGATTTATTTCGAGAAATGAGCAGCGAATCAAACTCAAAACTTTCTTCGTTAAATATTTTTGCATGTGCATTGTCGCTCAACATTATTTTCAGGCATTTTTTTTTTTTTTTGTCTAGAAAGCGAATAGTGTGGCCAAAAACATTTCCTTGTGGAAAGATCTTTCAGTCGAAAGAAAACAATTGTATGAGCATGATTCGTATTCTATCGAGATTTCTTTCTATTGATGAAACAGTTCTTTGAAGCACACATGACATTTAAGAGTTTCACTGAGAACTTTGGGGGAGGGAGAGGCGTTGCTTACATCACTAAATGGAAGACCCTAAAACATAGGCGGCTGGTGAATTAAAAAAGTGGGGGGGTCAAAAGAAGTGCTGGGATGGGGTGCGTAGCCATTGAAAGGCTTGTTTATTAAACACTTTTAACATTACTGATTCTATGAGCTCCTAAAAATGTGGAATGTGGCCTCGAAAATCGGTACGGAGAGCCACCATCAACTTTCCCCTTTCCCTTACCTTTCAAAGTTCCATTTTTAGAAAAAAGGTGAGAAAATCCATTTATTTGGAATTTTTAATTGTTACTTTCTTGAAATTCACCCTAGAAAAAATCATTTTTCAACCGACCACTAATTTTTTAACTCTGAAAAGACAGGGGTAAGGCCCCTTTTTTTCGAAAGTAAGGGGGCAGTTGTCCCCCGTACGAGGCGCCGATGTCCTAAAAGAAAACAAATCAAATTCAGGTTATCAGATATGTAATTCTGTCAGCTACCTGTGACCTAATGTGGATCCTACTCCTCAAGTCGTTAAAGGGTCAACATATATTCCTTTACATGGCTTAGTTTCTAACAAAAGAAGTGCAGGAGCCCAACAGCCTAAAACCACAAAGAACTGAAAAGCACAATGTACAATCACATGCAAAATAAGCCTTGCATTCGTAGATTTAATGCTAAGTTCGTAAGGGCTTTTACTTTCAAGAAACAAAATCCTAAGACTAAGGTAACACTGACCGCCTAAACTTAAAGTGTTTAAAGAGTTTTGTAATAAATACATGAATGAATAATTAATAAAATGAATGAATAGTTTTGTTTAAAAAAAAATTAGAACAGTTTAAAATTCAAATAATTTTTGAAGGAAAAAAATCACAATAAAACCTTTGAAACAATTGACAAATCACTTATAGTTTCGTTCTTTCTTCCTTCCACTTGTTTTTGAAATTATTTTTAGTTTCTTTAAAACGTTTTAAGAAAAAGCTTAAATGAACCATACAATTCCTGTTAGGGAGAAAAAGAAAATGAGCTTTCACTAAATATGCTTTGAAAAAAAAAAAAAAAAAAAAACTTGGAAAAATTCATTAAAATTAAATGTCTTATTTTACTAATATTATTCAAATTACGGTTACTTAAACTATTTTTACTGAACAGATGACTTCGTTAACAATATGACAGTCTGGCTGAAAGTTTCGCTTCCAGCTTCCTAATCCTTATCCCTATCCGACCATCCTCAGATACGAGTAGTAGCGAAAATAAGTGTCGGTTAGAAAACACAAGTAAATACGTTTTTTCTCTTTCATCATCTCCGTGACATTCTAGAAAGAAAGCTAATAAATTTCGTGTCTAGAATTTACGGAAGGTTGAAGAAATGCATTAACTAATAAAAAATTTACATTTCATTCGATTGTTTACTGATTGCGAAAACAAAAACAGCTTTTGAAAGTTTAATACAGTTGATGGTAAGAGTACTCCGACGAAAGGAGGGGGGGGGGGGGATTGAAAGTAGTAAAAGACAATGTGATCGAATGACATAAGATAAATATTCGCCATCCAATTAATTTTGTTAGGGCATCTCGAAGATTAAAAGGAAAACACGTAACTAGTTATTTAATATATTTCTCGAGAAACAATGGGCGAAAATTAATATGAAAGTGACCTAGTTATCATAAGGATCAGTGAAAACAAAACAGTTTAATTGGTATATTGAAATTTGACAATAGTAGGATTTCATAAGCAAATTAATGTGGTAACCTATAGCACAAATATGAAGATAATAGATAATTCAAACTTTGTGCAGAAAAATTCCTTAGGAAACGTGGTTGACTAGACATTGAGATTATATTAATCATTTTAATGGACATTAACTTCGGTTTCCCCTATGATGTAAAGTTGACCAAATCACACTTCAAGATTTATAATTAACCTTCAAACATTTAGTTAGGTTTGTGAACGAAATTTTTTTCTTAAAGAACTTCAAGAAGAAAAAAAATACGTTAAGACGCAAAGAAAATTAGTTTAGAGCTTTGAATTTATGAAATATAGAGAGGTCCAAAAAGTGATTAATGTTAATCTGAAATCATTTCGTTCCAATGGTTTTTTTTTTTTTTTTTTTTTTGAATATATTTCTTCAGACAGACGGAATTCAATTCTCAATTACCCATCAGTAAAATACGATGCTCTTAAAGTTGGCTCAATTCTCATGCTTACAATTATTTTTTGCTAAATATTTAGATTAGGGATGCATTCATTAACAAATTCACTGATTATCGATAAATTGGCGAGAGATAATCGGTTGATGCCGATTATGATTTTTAATGCTACAATTCCTCCATCAACTTTATTTTTTAAAACTACAATTTCGACTATTCAGAATCAATTGATAGTTCTCTTTCTGTGATCGGTGATTTATTTTTCTCATTTTTCATAACATTTCCTCAAATAAAGTTTCAAAATTGTATTACTCATTCTGCAAAGCAATTTTCTTTTTGATGTTAATAAAATTACACTCTGTTCTTTACGAGATATGAAAATTCAAATATTTAGTTTACAGACCGTACCCTATAGATACTTTTAGCTTTGTACCGACTGTTTTAAGGCATATATAAGGTAGCCATTTAATACAGGTCTTTTATCTCAACGAAAATTATAAGGCAATCTGAAAGCACAATGCTAAAGGCAGGGTGTGGGAAAACAGTATTACCACATGATATGTCTGCAACAATATATTTATGATAAATGTGCAGATCAATATAAAATAGAAAAAATAAATTTCAGAATTTAACATAGTTTCAAAGTGTTCACAAAACAAAACAAAATTAAAAGAAAAGCTTTAATGAAAATACAATTCAAAATGCTAAAATTTTTCTTGATAAAAAAAGGCAGGAATTTCAAACACAAGTATAAAATGTATGTTGTAATTGTACGCATCAACAGTGAATACAGTCAGTAACTGAACTTAAAAAAAAAAATAAAAAATAAATAATTAGAAAATTTCCTCGAAAGTTTGGGGAGATTTCATAACCTTCTTCTTTAAAATTATGCATTAATTATTTTTATTTTTTAAAACATGAATGATCCAACAATTTTTTATTCCATATTATTATTATTCTTGATTTATAATTTCATGCTACCTTTTCTGGCAGGAAGTTACATTTGTTTATTGTTTTATAAACTTATTCAGAAAAGTTTCTTGTTCTACGCATACTTAATGTAAATTTAAATAAAATAAAATTTTCCCGCCAATTAATTGGTGAAATCTGGCCAATTATGGCGGATTACTAATTACAGAAAATTAGTCAGTGCATCCCTAAATAAAATCATAATTTTAGCTCCCAAAAGGGTAAGATTTATCATGAAGCAATTAATAATGCTGAAACCTAACCATAACAAATTTGGCAGAGCATTTCGTCGCAACTCAAAATTATTCAATGCAATGATAAGGGAACTTAAACGGTGCCTTCACTTCTCATATGCAGACATACGCTGAACATATATTTTGAGCCCATCCACGCAGCCCAAGGTCAACATTGAAGTGTCCCCTCGCCCCGTAATAATCGGAAGGTGGAGATGCCTGTCACGTGTAGGTAGGTGGTTGATGTCATTTTACGCCATCTTTTCCCCAGTCGGTCCTCGAGCCCATAACGGCGCATGCCCAGTGATTAGGGCAAATGATATATATTACGACAACCGCTCACGAGTTGATGCAGAACTACTTTCTCGTCAGGGGTTTATTCCTAATGATTGTCCAAGTAAATTTACTGCTTTCTCATCCTTTTTCCAGCCCTAAGAGAAATAAATAGGACACCACGAGCCAGAACTTCGCCAAAACTTCCCTGATAATTGAAAATGGAATAATTTTAAGTCGTTTTCGCTTTCACACATGGAGAATGGTAAATTAAATTTCAAGTTTGCGAAACCCTGATGCAATACTCATCGCATTTTAAATCATTGGACTGTTGTAATTAGAGTTTGTGAGATGAATTTTTTCCACGTTCGTTCGAAAGCTCAACAGATTTTGGTATTAAACGAAAGCTTCTTGCAGGACAAATTAATTTCCCGTTAAAATTGATGTTGTTTCGAAATCATTGTAATCTCGTCTAAGAAAGCAGGCATCATAATTTACCACATTTGAATACCACGCGTGAGTGATGGAGTTGACCTGAAAGATTTAAAATCGCTAAGTATGACAGAAAGGAGAATTTTCTAGGGATGAAATTAATTAAATATCTCTAGCAAAAAATATTATAGTACTTTTAACTGACTTGAATATGATGCAATGTGAATTTAATACCATTAAGTTTAAATTAAGTTTCACGGCGTAAAAGCTATTAATTTTAAGTTGGCCACTATCAAATTTGTTTTGAGCTCCAGAAAATAATATGAATCAAAATTAGCATCAATTATTAATTTATTCATTTGTAACAATTATTGTAATTATTCATAAAAATCAGTTTAGCGTTTACATTTTTAACGAAACGGGTGAATTTGTTCAGTTATATACTATGGAGCAATTGACATATTTCCGCATACAATTGTTTTTCGAAACAGCAAAATCGTTATTTACAAAGTGGAAAATACTATTTCTTTTACGACACCTCCAATCCCGTTTAAATATATGGAAGACTTAATACAGTTAACCAGTAAGAAAAATAATAAGAGTTAATTCCATGTAATTTGTTTTATGGAATGTTTCATTTGAAACAAGGTCTTTGCATCAGCGATTGATTAGCTATATAATTATGCTTTTATATCAAATCCTAACTAAACATATAGTTAGGCTTAATTAAACTCTAACGCTAATAAAATTACTTCAAAAGTTGGCTTGAATGGAATTAGTTGCGCTTAAAATTGATTCAAGAAGCTTTCAAGTTAATTTTAACAACACATATTTCATATCATTTGTTTAGGGGTTACATTCGGTAAGTATTATTTCAAAAATACAGCTTGACATTGTTGCTTTTTTTATGTTTCAAAAAGTTTTAAACTGGAAGAAAAATTGTCACAGCAGTAATAATTTAATTGTGAACGTACATGCAAGGAACAAACTGGTTCGACAGTGCAATAAATGCATCGCACTTTTTAACCTCTTATTTAAAAGTTTAGTCCCCTCAGCTAAAAAGGCGAAAAAGTGAGATTTAAAAGTAAGCAATGCCGTAGAAAAACAATGATTTTAAATAGGCGATTTTACCGGATATCTTTCGAAGAAATATAGAATAAGGATTACAAAAAAAAGTATTAGTAATTTATATTTACTTTTTTTTCATTCCCTATTTTAAATATACCATTGTATTCTCTAAGCATAATTTAAAAATATGGTTTGTATAGGAGTTATAATAATTACAAAAACATGATTAGAAAGCAGTCTTTTTTGTGAACATGCATAACTAATTGAAAAAATATCAGTTTCTCAATAAATGTCTGAAAATTATTTCAAGAACTGAAATTGTTGAAATAAGTACCACTTAAATGAAGCTTATTACATGAAAACGCTGTAATTAACTGGCTTCCGCGTGATACCGTAACTATTGTTCTGCAGCTCTCTAAGTCTGTGTAGTCATTGATGTGACCTCAATAAATTGTCTGAAGTTGTGGGAAACATTAAATATCTTTCCTTGATTAATAATTTCAGACTCAAGTTCATACATTCCTTTAAATGGAATACCAGCCATTTACTACAAAAGTTATGAGAGTGAATGTTAACAATTACGTGTTTTTATGATTAAAAGTTGATTATAAGTAAAAGTTGTTAGAGTTGCCTCCATGTCATTATCTCGCAAACGATTTCAATTCACGATGTTCTTAATTATTAAAATTTGAGTTTTAAAATTATTCGGAAACTTTCTTGCTCATGTCGCAACTTTTTTTCACACATGTTCAAACATAATTCATTTTAGGAGATAGAGTTTGGGTTTCTTTGAAGGTAAAGAAACGCAATTGTTGTCGAATGATCCTGATAACTAAAAAAACTTGACTGAATTCTTCACTAGAGCAATCAGAATCTACCTCCTGAGGAGGGCCAGGGGGTTCCCGGGGAATGGGGGTCTACCGCATCCAACCCCCCACACACCCTTCTGCACTGTCTGAACCTATTTTCCTATTTGTCTGCAAAATCTATTAAAAGTTCCAGCAGTTATTTTACCGAAAAAGTCTACGTGCTTGTCAAAAGATGTGGGGACATTAATTAATATGTGTATACTCGACTATCAATAGTGAATCTTAACTAACCACTGTTCAACTTTCACTTTTGTAAGGGACGAAAGTGGTCTTTGGTTAAAGTGAAACTTTAAACATTTCAAATCAGCATGGTTGAATTACATTACTTTCTACTGATTTCAGTGTTTTCTGTTGTTTGAAAAGCTACATGATTACGCGTTTCGCAGAGAGGAAAAGATTACCTCACCCCCCTTTCCCTTCATTCCCCCACAACATAGTTGTACACATTTTTTGTAACACAATTTCCCATTTAAAGGATTGAAGGTGGAGATCTTCGTAATCTTGAAAAAGGCAAATATGCAATAGAAAGGCTGGCGTTTGTGCCCTCCCCTTTAAGAACCATTCATTTTAACACATGTTGCCAATCCTGGTACAGTATTTTTGCATATATGAAAGGATAGTTGCAATCAAAACGCCCCCAAGAAGCTAAAGAATGTCAATTCTGGCTGCACTTGTGATTTATGCAACTTTTATTTCAATGCTGTGCCTTAATAGTGTTTTTTTTTTTTTTTTTTTTTTTTTTTTTTTTTTTTTAACAATAAGGTCGGGAGCAAAGGTCTACAATTACTTAAATACTATGTTGTACACAAACTCTGCAAAAAAAACACTACCTTTTCATTTGCGCACAACTTCGACGTTAATTGTGGATTTAGAATGGAATTTTAGTGCTGCGACAGCAACTCAGAATACACGGCTATTACGCGAAGTGCATGTAATTTTAGTTAAATATGTCTCCCCGTTGTTTAAAACAGCTATTTTCGCTTTCTCCAACACCATTACACTTCGGCGACCGTAAACCAAAGGCCTCCGACCATCTGATTCGGCCAACTCTACCAATCAAGCTCCCAGTCCGGCAATAAATATTTTTTTTCCGCTATTTCTAATAGCCTTTTTATATTAAAACAGCAGCATAGCGCACGGTCAATACAGGAAGTTCTCGGTATCAGCTCTACTTCTAAACAAACAATGAGAGAGAATTAGCGTTGCGCCTTCCAATTAGCTCGGAGGACTTACCATTTCGCCCAACCCTTCAAGCATGCCTAGACCACCCTTTTTACCAGCAGCTGAATCTACTGGCACAATCTGCATATTCCACTCATTTTATGGGATCGGGGCCACAGTCCTCCCCCCCTTTTTTTTCTAGAGAAAAGCGACGAATTAATTAAACATAACAAGTGGAAAGCTGAAGTAAAGTGAAGTGGAGTACATTTTCTGCCTTTTTTGTCCTTTTTTTTACATCCACGAAGAGACCTCATCATCACACGTGCGTTCTCCGTTCGCCGTCTTAATTATTCACGGGAAAAAGGCGGGGGGCAAAAAATAACGAATTATTATTATCTTCATTATTATTACGCCGGGACTTAATGCGAAAACCTTATGAATGGGACTTTAGAAAGATGCGAGTCACGTTGTTTTTAACAAGAATATCTTTTTTTGTCCCATCTATTGCCCATCTTTTCCGAAAAGCAGTTAAAGGACTCAAACTGTTATTTGCAAGAGTTTTAGTTTGCCGGACCAATAGATAAATGTTACCAAGATGTGTCGGATGCGAACGTCACGCTTTCCCTGGAAGCTACAGATTTAATTAAAAAAACCATTACAGTGAATATCTTTTTGAAAAGATTTCAGTTTTTTTTTTGCCCTTCTTGCAAAGTTTCGTCCGCAAAGTTTTTTTTTAAGGGAGGGGGAGGAGGAGAGTCTCACGCTGATAAATCGTTAATATACACAATTTACAGACCGAAGTAAAAGTCGAATTTGGAGAGAAAAAATACTGCTACAAAATTTCTATTTTATGGTTTTTGTCCTTCAAATGATTTTAAAGCAATTACTTGAGAATTATGAGCAGTTTTTGTAATTTGAGTTTGATTCAGTACCCTCAACTAATCAGATTAAGATGTCAAATTTCGTAAAAATTGTTTACAGTGAATATCTCATTTTTTGGAAATTCACCTTAACGATATATCCTTAACCATTAATCTTTCGCCAGAAAATTTTAAATGATATTCAAACTTTTTAAAAACAAAATATGCATAAAATACAGTCATCTTATACCTTCGGTTCAGGTTAAAAATTTCGCCAAAGGAAACATTATCATACAATTGCTGTCGACATTTTTTTACGTAAATATTAAAACATTTTAGTTCCAAAAATTCACTCCTAAGAGCATGAAATTACTATTTTTAATCGAAACTCTGAGGAAAAATATTCCAGTTTTGCTATTAATAATTGATTTTCATTTAATACAAAAGCTTTACTACTAGTAAAGACAATACACAACTCGTGTAGGGGGAGTGTAGAAACACAGAGCAAGAAAATTTAAAACTACACTCAGAATGTTTTTTTTTTTTTTTCAATTTTTTAAAAGTGTAGCTGAGACTCTTAACTACTTGGCAATATTATACGTGCATAAAAAATAAAGGTTGGACGACTGACGGAGATCATATAAAATTGAAAGAAATTGAAGACAAGTGGTGTACTGTGCACCCTAAATTACAACGGGGGGGGGGGAGCTAATATCATTAGAAGACGACAAACAGAGGAAAAGGTACGTAGTAATATTTCAGTTCGATTTAATAATTATATTTATATTTTGAACATTTAACATCATAGGCAAGTAAATCAATGAAAATCGAAGTCTCAACCCCCCTTCCCCCCAAAAAACAGAGCCCTTTATTTTAACATTTTAAATGGTAGTTTCTTAAAAGGAAAGGACTGTTAAGACCCCCCCCCCCCCCTAATTGACATTTTGTTTTTCAACTAATAATACCACATTCAAAAAGAATATCCTTTAACTCCAACTGCTTCGTTTCTCTTTTCCACGATGCTAAATGTTCGTTACAAAAATGTGAAAATACGCTTGAATAAATTTTTAGTGTCTTTTTCTGGTTTTCAATACTTAAAATACGTTTGCAAAGGCGCTAAAAATGTGAACGTCTTTACAAGAGCGCAATAATGAACCTGATTTCAAAAAATCATGTTTTCGAAACTGCAGCAAGTAGGGATTTGCAATAAATAATGCATCAATTTGAAGAAAAATATTCCAAGTTTTTATCCAGTTATGCTTAATGTGCTGAGCTTTCTGATGTGCATCAAACGTTTAATTCATAATCCAGTTCTCTCCTACTTCGTTTGATTTTTTTTTTTTTTTTATGGTTTAAGACGGTGTTTATCAACTATCGATACTGATAACACTACAAGAATCTCAACCTTGCGTTTTAGCAGCACTACGAACCTTAAACACAGTCATAATGCAACATTACGTATGATGGAACAAGTTAGATTAGCAGATTAGATGGAAAAAAATGTGGGTGAGATAATCTCACCCTCTCTGTTGAAACTAGTGGGAAATTTTTTAAAATTTTAGAAAGGTATTTAAAAAAATCTTATTACTTAACAGACGTGACAAAATCGCGAGAAAATCCCGCATCGAAATATTTATCGTGTGAGATTTCATTTATAAGTGCGCGATTCTCGCGATCTCGTGCTCTACCAGGAACCCTGACAAAGGCTCACACATCAAACATTTGCAACTGAAAAAAAAAAAAAAAAAAACTTGGAATATTTCTCTTTAAATTCCCGTATCACTTATTGCAATGTGTGCAATAGCTTCAATACCATAATTTTTGAAATCGGACTATCATTTGTGCTAACCGTTATCCTTGTATTTATGCTCAGTTGAACTTCGAAATAATAAAATTTACATCAACATTCATGTGTCTCGAAATATATTAAACTAATATAAAACGTGCAAATAAGACCCTTCTCACTAACAAGCATTTCTTAACAATTTTTATTGCCTCTGCTTTATTACATCATATTAAATAACTTTATTTTATTTTAAAATATACACTACATTTTTCATACATCAAGTTCATAAACTAACGAGATTTGTATGTGATTAAAATTGCGCCGCCATAAAACGATGTATCTATTATACTTCCGGAGGGCACTCAGATAAAAAAAAAACTAGATTTCAATAAATAATTCTGTAACTTTTCTTGGAGATAACCTGTAGTATCTGCATTATTTATAACATGGAAAATCATTTTCAGATTTTACGATCAATAAAAATTTAGTTCACAAAGAATGTGTAATAGATCTAAAGAAACAAAGTATAGAAACACACCTGGCAGGTTAAAATAAATTTCGCTTTTCTTTCTTTTTTTCCCCCTAGAGCGAAAGGAAGATATCAAATGATATATTTGACGTCAATTTGATAAAAGAAAAAAGATCCAATAAAGGCTAAAATAGTCTCTATCCAAATCATTGCTGTAGGTAAATGGGATATTGTAAATGCCAGTTTTAGTGCAGGAAATAATAATATAGAAGCAGTTAAACTAGTTATGTCCAACAGAAATCCAATTTATCATTATGGTATTTGGATTTACGAAATATTTATCAGTGGTGTTTCTGGCACTGGTTTCATTCTGGGTGGTAATTTGTTGTGTCACCCCAATCCACACACACACACACACACACATATATATATATATATATATATATATATATATATATATATATATATATATATATATATATATATATATATTTGGTATTTTGTGTAAACATGAAGTTCATACATCTTTAAGAAATAACTTTTTATTTATTTTTTGTAACGAAAGTTGAAATTAATTAATACGCATTAAAAGACAAGTATAAATTACGAACGCATTTTATGTAAAATTGCCCTTAAACGCATATAGTAATCGCCCCCCTCCCCCCTTCAATATTGTGTTTCAGTTACATTGAAATGTAATAGATTAAATGTGGTTAAAGCTGTTTTCGAGGAAAATTTCCCAATAAAGTATTAAATTATTTTTTATCAACTCTTAGCTCTATTTTGGATCCCCCCCCCCCCTCCAGAAGGCTGTGCACCCACGGCGTACAGCCCCGTCCTGCCCCGTAGCAATGCTACTGTATTTAATGAACATTTTTAGTCCAGACGCAATAAAGGGAAGATATGTCGCTCCGTTTGTAATCTACCCTCGTATGACTTGAATAATGAGATAGGAAGAATCTTTCACATATCTTCCAAAGCGGGCTAATTCAGGCCGAAGCAATGACAAGGGAATAACAAGGTACAAGAGGCACTTGAAGGAAGGTGAAACATCTGAGCGACAAAACAATCACCTTAATTCGTAAATAAGAGATAACTGATGACTTTTTTCTGAACCAAAACAAGGTTTTAACAGCACAGAAGAAGGGCATCTTTTTCTATTTCTTTTTAAGCTAATCATTTCAAATAAATTTTTGAGGCTCTGTTAAAAGACGGAATAGATTTTTAAGGAGTTCCTGAATATATATTTAAAACTGTGAAGTTTTGAAAAAAAAATTAAATCTAAATCTTTAAAACTCATTTTTATTAAATAAAGCTCTAGAGCTGGAGTTCTGAATAGTACCCACCAAATCAAAAACTACACAAAAAAAAATGAAGGTTTCAAAAATGAGTATATTTATGCTTTCATACTTTCTTGAAACATTTTATTTCAAGTATGAGCACTCATGTTTTCAAATAGTGTGCTGAACTATTTAATGCTTCAAAACGAATACATAACTCCGTTAAATACTCAATTTTGAAATTATTACACATTCAAAAATTAGCACAAATACCTCAAAAAAAAAAAAAAAAAAAAAAGCACACATTGATTTGAGTATTTGAATATTTCATATTTGAATGCCACATAATCGGAGCCATTTTGACTTGCGATATGTTTAAATGTGAGTACTTTTTTGTCATTTTTGAAATTGGTTTTAGAGTGTAAAATATGGAATTAAATTGGATGAGGCGTATGTTGAATTTAAAAAAAAAGGTCTGTACCCACTGACCCCCCTCCATTTTCCCCTGAATACGACCTTACAAATCTGTATTCTCTGAAATCTTAAGTTCTTTTCTTAGAAATTCTTGTATATATATATATGTATATATATATATATATATATTTTCGATTAAAAATAGTCAAAAAATTTCTTAAGAATCTAAGGCGTCGTGCTGCTTCTGCTACCCGGAATATACCAAGCACTAATTTTTTAAACGTTCATTCCTTTAAAGTTCATTTTGACGAAATTTCAGCTTCGGGAACAATTCGCAGTCAAAACCGGAAGAAGCTCTCTGATCTATCAAAATACGGAGGAAGATTTTCGCAGACACTCCCTGACGCATTTCCTTAAATACATGCATCGACACACCCATAAAAGCGAGTGAAAACGCAGGGACATGTAATTTCTTAATGGATTATTTATGATATAAATCTATTTGATTAAGTCAAACTTCCAATTTGATATACCACCCAAGATCGTTTACTTTGCTGACCAAGAAGGATGGATAAAAATTGCGTTGGTGTTGTCTTACTGCCTTTGCCTTGAAAACTGTGATATACTTTTCTTGGGTAGCCTTGAAGCGGTTTTTAGCTGTGAATTCACAATTAGTTTTCAGAAATTTAGCTTTCAATGCAAATGCATCGTACTTTATATTTCAACTTCTATCTGATGAGGTGTAGAATGTGTTGGAAACAAAAATTATGTCGCTTGAATCAACGAAATGTCATACATATACGTTGATTTTTAGAGAAATAAATAATGGTACTTTTCAGTTGTAGGTTTTCTTTTTGGCGCATTTTTAATCTTATAATTTTCATTTAATGCATTGCCACCATGTTTGGTCAAAGCTACAGAGAAAATATTTGCTTGGAGAAACTATTTGTTATTTTTTCTTTTAACTGAACGTATAAACAAAACAAAACATTACATAACATTGAAAATTACATTAAAACGAAAAAGATTTATCAAAATCATTAAATTGGGTTAATAAAATGTAAAGTAATCCGAAGAAGAAGAAGAAGAAAACAAGACATTAGATTAATGTGAAAAGTTCGATTGAAATTATCCTCCAATCAAATAATTAGCATTAAAAGTTCTACAAAAACGTTAAATCAGAAAAAGAGAAGCTAACATGACTGGATGTAAACGATATTTTTCTATTTTTGCCAAGGTAGAAAGTAAGCAAGTCATCGATCCAAGTCATGTACACTTATAACAGAAGAGTACCTGAATAATAATAAGAAGAAGAAGAACAGTACAAAATATGTGGGAAGATTTTGACAAGAATATTTTAAAATGTACATATTTTGGCAGAATCCTCTGAATGAAATTAAATTCTGCACAGTGTTACCACCAAGGTTGAAAATGAGAAAATAAAACGGGAAACGTATTTAAACACAATTTTTTGATGAATGCCTATGCAAGCATTTCCGGGTGTTAAAGGTTTTTAAACTACAAAAGTTGTTTTCTATTCAGGAGTTGGCATACTATTCTTGTTATCAGGGCCCGACTAACTGGAAGTGAGACCCTAGGCCCTTTAATTTCGAGGTCCCCTGGATACTCTATAACCTGGTCCGAATGCATTTTTTGGGGGTTCCTTTGTCAATCACAGAACTATGTAAATCATTTATCATGTGCATTCATAAGTTCCCTTCGGGGCACCTCATGATTGTGACATGGTAAACTCGCTACTGGCAGAATTAATAAAAATTCTCCTTTAAGAAAGTTCTCTTCTAACTAAAAAGTCGTTATTTTTTTAATTATTAAAACGCATGTATTTTTTGCATAGCTGTAATGCTATGCATAATTCCTTAAGTAATTTGACGCCCCTTAGGAGTATGGGGCCCCAGGCCCAGGCCTAGTTGGCCTGTGCGGTAATCAGGCCCTGCTTGCTATATCTTTATTCATTATTGCTTTGAAAAAGGCAACATGACTTTTTGTCGAAGTATTTTGAAACATGAGATATTTTTGTACTTATAAATTCATTTGCATATGTTTTACTAATATTTCATCTCTACTTTTCCCTCACTTTTATCCTATTTACTTTCATTTTATCGCTGCTCTCTGTGAGTTAAAATATCAAGCTTTGACATTTGATCACTTTAAAGTACATTTTCTAAAGGTTATATTGATTGAAAAATATGAATTCCTCACTTCTATTAGATAAAAAAAGGTCAAATACACGGCTTTCCTCGATCTTGATAATCTAGAGAGGAGGGACCACGGAAAGAACAAGGACGACACTGCAGTTTAAGGATGTGATTAGGGGCAATACGAACTTAAACTTTTAGGAGGGGTCAGAAATTCTCAATTTGCCGAATAGAACTCCAAATTTCGCCGAATGATGATAGTTTTGCCAAAGTATGATCTTTTTTCGGAATGATGATAATTTTGCCGAATCGTCAGCCAAAATTTGCCGAATAAGGACATTTTTTTGGAAGGTCACTCACAGTGACCTTCCATCCGGGTGACCCTTGATGTGATAATCGGGCTGTAGGTTTATTGTAGGTAGTTCTGCCTTAGTCCTGGCTTAAGGGCGGTATCTTGCTGCGTAAATATTTTCTTTAATTAGCTTATTTTCACGTTACATAAGAGATGTTTGTAATGAATTAACTGTAAGACATCATGAAATTTATATTTAACATGATTAACAAATTTTCGAGTTAAACAAGTTTGAGTTCAACAAACAACTTTGCAAGACGGGAAACATCATCGAGTATATTTATAACAGTAAATAGACGAAACATAATTTTAGTTGACCCATTCTAAAGGAATCTACGCCCAATGAAAAATTGTAAACCTTCATAAACGGTTTATTACTCGCTGCGTGGAGCGGCTGGCCCTTCCAAAAGAGCAAACACGCGACCGTTCCATGCGTTTCATAACGCCCAACTTTTCCTTAATCGATGCGAAATGTGTCCAGAATATTTTAAAAGTATCGACCACGCAGCCAGCCACCATAAAAGGCAACGGTCAATTTTTCTTCGGAATTGACCCGCCACACACAACAAGGGCTCCAACTGACCAACTTCAGCACGAAAACGAACCCTTTTGAAGTTGGATGGTCGGGGTACTTGAAGAATATTCCAATATATTCCATCGTGTTTCTCGAGCCCCATCTTTTCCCGAGTTAAGATTCTTTCCCGGGTATTCATTGATTTATAGGAGTTTATCAATGTTCATAACCACTGCTGGAAAACTTTTGGCTGAAGGAGTTCTCCCTGGCTTGCGGCGGGCGTCCTTTGCGCTTCTGATGATGCACGATCTTAATGTTGGTAAAGGAGATTTACTCGAAGATGAAAAGGTGGTCACGCAAAAGTTGCACAAGGGGAGACAGCATTTATTCGGCACGACTCCTAATGTACTGAAAGATTTCGTTTTGATATGAAAGTACCGTGTGGCTATTTTCCGGAAAAGAGTTACGTTCGCAGCGCGCAAGCTGAATAATGGTTTGATAATATAAATCAAGGGAAATTTTAAGAAATTAGGAATAGAGGAGAGGGGAGGTTCCGCTACATCAAGCGCTTGCTAGTATAATTTTGCTGGTGAATAATTCGTTGATGAAAAGTATGGAAACTGGAAGATTGAAGATTTCTTTGGAAACAACATTAATAATAATAATAAAAATAATTATAGGTATCATAAAAAATAAAAAGAATTAAAAACATACGGTCAAAACTGTAATGCATACTTTGCTTATAGTATTATTTATTTTCTTTAAATATTATCTGAAATAGCATATGATCATGAATGTGCGTTTTGATTTTTGATGCATTAATAATTGTTTTCACATTTTAATATTGAAAGGCAAAACTTCAGCACTTCCATCATTATGGCAACTTTAAGGTTTTTTAGGTCTATTTTTGGTTAAATTATGCTTTAAAAACCACAAGTCTAATTATAATTCTTCTTCAACCCCCCTCTCCCCCTTTTTTTTGTTTTATATAATTAGAAAGTGTCTTTAAAATTCCAAGAACGAAAAGTAGGCTGCGAAACACAAAGTAATAAAACATCTTACTTATGAGAATGTCAGACAATATTGTTTTAAGAAATACATTATTTTTGCACAAATATACCACCCTTGTCAACTCTTTTTCTCTTACTTTGTACTCTTGAATGTTTATATCAAATACAATGTTGTGCAAATCAAAATTGCCAACAAAATAAGCTTTTTCTGATCCAGCTATATTTTTCAACAGAATCTAAAATCATAAACAATGCATCATAATATATATTTTTTCGATAACCACTTAAATTAACGCTTGTTTTTTGTTTGAAATATTCGGTGCTTTTCTGAAAAATAAATTTATTTAATGTGCGTTAAAATTACAGTCACAAAAAATCTTATAAAGCTTTGATTACTGTGTTTAAAAGCATGCAAGTGCTAAAGGTTCGTAGACTTTGCGGAAAAAATACAGACATAGATATTTTTAATGCCTGTGTAAGTTTCGTTTACACAATGAAGATCGAAAATACGCCTCAGGAAAAGTATACAAGCGCACAAGTGTATCTTCACGTTTTGTATTTAAAATAAAAATTTAACACAGAAAAATGGGGGGAAAAACAATTTAAATGTTTTGTTAGAACAAAAAATGTCAGAAATTCTAAATGTTAAAGATCAAAATAGTACTCATCTCTCTTATTATCATCCATTTCATTCTTAGAAAGTTTTTTTTCTATGAAATTGACTACTTTTGGTCTTCTCTGTTTACGTATACTACTATTTCAATCCTCTAAAAATGCCAACATATATTGTATAAGCCTTAAAAAATTATTTAAAAATAAAGGAAAGAAAAGAAACAACTCAGCAATTTACTATCTGTAGGCCTTTTTGCGCAAAACAACATTTTAAAGCTATCTAGTAATTTAGTGAAGAAAGGAATATGCAGTACGAAGTTTTCAATATCATAACAATAATAGAGAGATTCTAGAGACTTTCGTTTTGTTAAGCGCTTACATATTATCAATGTGAAAGTTAAACTTTTATTGTTATGATTATAACCCAGCAGGAACATCTTTTAGCGGGAAAAAAAAATATTTCACTGGAAAAAAAAACACCATTGTTTTTCTGCCGATAACAGTTTTAACGAAAAAAGAGTTAAAACTAATAACGGTAAAAAAGTGAAGTGATAGCTGTTATTTATTCAGGCTTAACGCAGTTCTGGAGAAACGCGTAGAAAGCTATTCGAGAGGATGGCTCTTTGTCGATAAGTTTATTTACTCAATCTTCTATTGGCAGTCATGCAAAGTAGGTGTAACCAAAATAGGAATATTTCTTGGATTCAGAAAAGCTAGACACGACGGGTCTAAAAAGTTTGAAAATTAGAAAACTGAATTTGAAGCGTATTTTCCAGAAAGCTATCCTTTTAACATTTAAATATTAAAGTAACTTTTTACTTATCTTGCGGAACATGTTTGAGGCTTATGTTTAAGGGGACGGTGGACCTTGAAAGCTTTTTCTTTATTTATTAATTTTGAAATATGAAACTGGGCATAAAAGTTAGTAAGTTTATTAGCATGCAAAATATCAAGCAAAAAAAAAAAAAGCAACAAAATAAAAATTTAATTAAAATTAAAAATTTTGAAATTTAAAATAAAAATTTTAAAATGCTCCACGCGATTCAATTTTTGCTTTTTTTCTCAAACAATTTGCATTTTATCAGAGAACAGAACATTGCCAAGAACTTTGGGTATCCATTTAAGGATTGGTCCATTATTAACTGCACAGTATTTTTTTTTTTTTCGCGTAAAGCAATAGTTTTTGTTGCGAATATTACATAAAAATCAAAACTTTAATATTTTTAAGCAACATAAAATTCTCTTAAACCTTAATGCATACCCAGTTTTATCAAACTACTACCAAAGTAGCATATTCTGAAATTTGAAGCATATCGAACAAAAATTAAGTCGCATGGAGCTTTTTTCAATCTGTGTCAGCATTGAATTTTCCAGTCCGAGATAAATGGCGTTAAAGTCTAATTTCACCTACAATTCATGATCTTCGTATTTTAATACCTCCCGAAAGATATTTTCATGATGACTAAATATCTGACATTAATACCAATGTAAGAATTTATTGAAACTTAGTTTACATGTTTGACACTTAATTTTACTTAGTTTTTCGACTTTCTTTACATGTTTTACAGCCATTTTAATCGAAAACACGCTCTGTTTACTTTTTTTTAAAACGCATATAATTTCGCGATAAAACATCAGATCAACAAGAGGTTTTTTTCATACGATTCAGCACACTTCATATATTGTTACTTCCACGGAATAAAAAATCATAATTTTGATCGATTTGGAACGTCCACGGTCCCCGCAAACACTAGAGTTCTTAACAACTGAGGTGAAGGAAGTCAGCAGTTTGTTTATTTTGTTTCTCTTGTATAATAAAATGGAAAAAAAAATCATATTACAGCTACTTCTAAATAATACATGTTTAGTGGAATCTCATTAAACTTTTGAGTAAGTTAAAAAGTAAAGATTGATATAAAATTTATCAAAACTTCACGTGCAAGCTGGATAAGTGTTTTCTAACAAAGCAATGCAGATCAGTGAAAATTTTAAACTTTCAACTAAAACTCTAAATTTTAAACTAGCGTACCACAAAAAAAGTTGCCTACCAAACTGAAGAAGTGCCAGATTTTTTTCAGTGGTTTTGATTGAGAGACTAATTATCAAAAAGGTTCAGAAAATACTATGAGCACGACTCTATATTTTAAAATGACGCATAGTTTTGAGTAATAATTGTGCTCTAGATGCGGTGGTAGAGGGAGAGAAGAGAATTTTTTTTTCAAATAAATAAATAAAATAATCCAACGGAGACGTAGTTTTCCCTTTAAAAAAGGAACTTTTTGTTTTATTTTATTTTATTCAAAAAAAAAAAAAAAAAAGCTTGATTTCTTTAGAAATTAAATTAAATTTTCTTTTATATGTTAACTAGTGGTACCCGCACGGCTTTGCCCGTAATAGAAAAATTAAAAGGTCTTTTGGTTCGCCTGTATATTTACAAATTATGTATGGTGAATTTTCTCGCCAATTGGCTTGCACCCATGTTACGGTTCCACGATTTGATAATTTCGTATCGCGCCAATTGGCTTCTGCCCATGTTACGGTTCCACGTTATGATAATTTCGTAATTTACTTGTCCATCTTATGATAGTTTTGTTCTTAAAATTGGAATAGAAAAAGAACCACAACGAATTTTCAAAAAATCGCTTCGAGGTGCACACCCCCCTGCTACAAACTAACTTTGTGCCAAATTTCATGAAAATCGGCCTAGCGGTTTAGGCGCTATGCGCGTCACAGAGATCCAGACATCCTACAGACATCTTCCGGACAGAGAGACTTTCAGCTTTATTATTAGTAAAGATAAAGAAGATTGTATTGTAAACTAGGATTTAACCGATTGTTACGATACTAGTACATAGGGGCGTGCACAGAAATTTTGGGGCCCGTCACAAATAACTTTTACGGGCCCTACACATAATGTTTACCTACTTTTATTACATAATGTTTACCCCTACGTCCCACATATATTTCACCTCTTATTAAAAATTTTTCGGCCCCCTTCGGGCGCGGGCCAGCAGGTGCCCCTGCGAGTACATACAAGTTTACGGTAAGGAAATATCTTTTATTTTACATGTACTATATTTATACATATTATATCTTCTTGGAATACATTTGTAGTTTTATAGTTTTCTATTTCGGTTTGAGCATTCTCGCTTTGAGTCCTAAGCACATAAAAGCGTGTCACCGCTATTCAGATTTAGCGTTGAAGGTTCGAAAACTAAACACACATCAGCACAGCTTTGCAAGAATACTTATGAAGGAAGGAACTTGCAGAGAAAATTAAACAATACCACTCGTTTGAAGAAAACTACACATTATTTTACGACAGTTGCGCTATTACACAGCTGCAAGATCAAACCGGTATCACATTTTTTTAGACCTCCTAATGAAAACAGATGTCCTGTAATGGCGGTCTCGCCATTAAATTTTGGATTTAACGCCGTCACGAATTAGTTGTTTTTCTTGTGTGAATTCAACAATCTAGCCACTCAAAGACGTCAACTCAGACAGATTTCTTTCGGAATTGTCATGCGTGCACAGCTTTGTTTGGAAGTAGATGTAGAACTACTAATATAACTCGATCCAATAAGCATGGACCAGCAACGTTAGGCCACTTTAACGGACAGGAATTTTTCATCAATAAGAGTATAAACTGATCCATAAGTCTTTTTCTGAGAAGGTTAAAGCGAAAGGTAATGAATTCAAAAGAAGAAATAAAAGAATGATAAAATTACCCAGATATTTTTACCCCTAAGGAGAAACCGTAGGGAAGAAAAAAAAATGCAGACATTTCTTTTTTCAAATAACAAAATGATGTCTGCATTATGTAGCTTCGAACATCTTCAAGCATTTATTCCTTGAAGCGAATATTTCTTCCAAGATTCATCATATATTTAATATAAAAATTAAGTTTTGATCATTTCATTATGCATGTGAAGTTTAGTTGAGGAATTGTGAATTTTATTTATAAGTTGTTTCAAACGTTTTTGTATCTTTTGAGGGTAACCGTAAGAAGCTGAAAGGGCATGAAACTACGCGACCCGTCAGCATTTCAAGACAAAAATTCAGTACATTTTTCTCAAAAATTTAAAAGTATTTTGAAGCATGCAGTGAATGGCAAATGTTTATGCGGAGAAAACTTTAAAATAATAATAATAATAATAATAATAAACATTTGCAATGAACTTATTTTCTAATTTTGTCCAGCTCAGTTAGTAAAGTAGGAGTCTTAATGAAGTGGCGAGAAGCAAAGGGATTAAGTGGCAAAATTAAAAATTTAAGGATAGCCAGTACACATGGTAGGGGAACCTCTCCTCTGTCTTGGGGCAAGAGATGATACTAGTAGCCCTGGTAGTTGCTGCTATACAGCATGATTTAGAGAACAAAATTCAATGAAAGTCTACCCAGGATGAAACGCGATTTAAACACGTTTTACTCAAAACTTGAAAATGTCCACTTACATCCCTTGCTTCTCACTGCCTCAAATAATATTGATATTATTACGTAATCATCGTTTTTTTTTTTTATAAATATTACAGAAATTCGGAGAATTTTGTGAAACACGGCAGAATTTTACAGAAAAATGTCAAAATATATAATGAATCGGGAAAAAAGAGGGAAAAAAGGAGAAAAGAAAAACAGGATTTTTCACGTAAAGTCGTAAAAACTGATTAATATTCATAAAAATTAGGAAACAATTGCAAAATGCTACAGTTATAACAAATCTGATACTGGTAGTTGATAATTTGTGTTATTTTATTCAATATTATCTTAATATCTTTCGCCTAAAAACCCGCACAAAAATTGCTCTTTTTTTAAAGCATATTTTTGCATATTCAAGAACAAAATCTTATAGAAGAAGCAATTTTTGTTTAAATTCAGCTCTACATTTACTTTTGCCAACGTTTGCACACTAAGGTCTTGGGTTTAATTAGCATTGTTTTAACAATTTCCTGTATGGAAATATAGAGTAGTATGAATAACTTGAAAACAATAAAATATAACTTTTGACAGTTTAAGAGAAAGATCTTTATATCGTTTCCCCAACAGCTTATAGTTCATTTAACATAAGAAAGATAAGAGTTTAATATTGATTTGAAACAAATGTCTGGACCAAGGGCGCCCATATGCCAAATTGAAAGGGGGGGGGGGTCAGATATTTTTCCCATGGGTTAGGCGGGTATTTTCTCCATGCAACCCGATTTTAGGACAGATTAGAGTCATTAAAATATTTCATTTTTAATAACTTATTCATTAATGGCTGGAGAATAAATGTTTTTACATTTTTGCAAAGAAAAAGTACCAAAAGCAAGGAAGTTTTAATTTCAAAGGGGGGGCTTGAGTCCCCCCTTGCCCCCCTATATGGGCACCATTGGTCTGGACTGTTCAACATGTTAAAAAAATATATTCAAAAGAATATATATATATATATATATATATATATATATATATATATATATATATATATATATATATAGATAGATAGATAGATAGATAGATAGAGAGGAGAGAGGAAGGGAGGAATAAGTTTGTTTTAAAAAAAATGATGTTGGTACACGATAAAGTAAACTTGTTTAATTAAAGGTAAACTTATTGATAAAATCTAAATCGTTCCAGTTAGTTTTCTCATTCATAAACTTAACGTTCATAAAGTTTTCATTAGTTAACCTTAACTGGTGTGGTTCTTTTTTTTAAGCTTAAGAAGTAAGATGTAACTCCTAAGTATGTAGCTCCAACGTAGCATTTCCCGTGCACTCTTCAAAATTTAATAAATTAAATCAGAAAAGTTTAAAACACTTTTATGTCATTTATTTCAATGACTACCGGAAAAAGTACCGTAAGTGGCATACATATTCATAAAAAGTCATACATGAGGCAGTAAGAAGCAAAGGGATGTAAGCGGACATTTTCAAGTTTTTAGTAAACTGATCCAACGTAGACTTTTATTGCTATCTCTTGTCTTAAAACAGAGGAGAGGTTCACCTACCATTTGTATTGGTCTTTTCCAAATTTTTAATTTTGGCCCTTTCATTCCTTTGCTCCTCACTGCCTCATATGTAAACATTACAAACGCTTGAATACCAGTTCTTCTGGAGTATAAGACACAGTACCTCGGCAGCGGGCTAGCAAATGAAAAGGAGTTAAATAGAAATGCTGTAATGCCTCTTTGTTAAATGTTGCGAAGAATTTAAGTAACTTCAAACTACGTTTCTACATTACTTTATCTTCGTAATCCAAACTTTGAAACCTTGCTTAAAATATCAACGTCGTGAAGCATTCAAAGTAATTTATTGCATTCGCTGAATTTCTTATAGCCAAAATTTGAAGTGCACCCTTTAAACGCCTTCACCTATATTTACCTCAGTAAGAAGATTTTTTTCATTTTAGTGAGCCGTTACTCGGCAAAGGTAATTGAAAAAGCAGGGGAAAGATGAGACAAGTCCTCCCCATTTTCATCGAATCGCAAAATAGCAACAAACGTGACATAAAGCTCAAAAATACCGTTCCAGATAATTAAGCTCGCAGATTTCAGAAAGGAGAAAGGCAAAGCTAAAAAGAAGCATTCAAAAGCAATGATCGCGCAACTTGTAAAAAGACAGAATCTCGAGGGAGGGCGGAGGGGATGAAGGTGGACCCTTTGGCGTCTGCCCAAGTTGTCGAGCCAAAGGTGAACAGAATCGTCTCACCAAACAACCGCCACCGGAAACTGAGAAAGTTAATTTAATGGCGTAAAAGTAACAGACTGACGATGAAATAGCAACTACCGATTTCGAAGGGATAAAGCAGCCGCCAAACCCGAAATAGGGGAGGAAGGCGAACAGTTCGGGAGAATTGGGTTTCAGCTAATCTATTGCCGGAGACTATTATAACAGTTTTTACTCATTAAAAATCGGCGTGGTTGGAATGAGGGTGGTATAAGTCGCCATCCTAACTTGGTTTTGAGTCGTTGAAGTTCTTGTAAAAACACTGCGAGAAAATCAACATAGCGTAAATTTTGACTTCAAGAGAAGGATTTGCATTTAAATATAGGTATCTTTTTACTTCCTTTTACAAAAAAGGAAGTATTGTATTCGCGAAAAAAATGTCATTCAATAATCGGCCTTAATATCCATTTTGCTCACCCCCGAATTGATATGTTGAGTTTTTTTTTTTCAACCCGACCACACTCGGATAAGTGCCGAAGAACGTATAGCCACTCGAAATATCCATTTTGACATTCCCCGAGATAATTACAACGACTTTTATCGTGACGTCCGTATGTACGTATGTATGTATGTATGTGCGTATGTGCGTCGCATAACGCAAGAATGGTATGTCCTAGAAAGTTGAAATTTGGTACGTAGACTCCTAGTGGGGTCTAGTTGTACACCTCCCTTTTTGGTTGCATTGGAATGTTTCAAAAAGGGTCTTTTACACCTTTTTTGGGAAAAATCAATGTTAATTTCGATGTAAACTCAAGTGATGTTATAATTTAGCGGACACTTGGCGATATATCCCCAGCCTTTTGGTCGCCAAGTTTTGTCGCCAACATGGCGACAAATTTGGCTATTTAAAAAAAAAAAATCTGATGTTAATTTGGCCACTGTTGGTGATAGTTAGAGAGTTAACTATTGAATCATATTAAAATTGCCAATAATGGGGAAATAACTTTAAATTGGTGCAAAGGGAAGTCATGTGATGCACACATCAGCTCGTTTACTATGCATAAACTACCATCAAAAGTTACTAGTAACTATAAGTAGGACGGAGTTAACTTGAAAGCACTGCTAAGAGTCTGGTCACACGGCACGCTGCTATGTACGACACTAGGCTCGCCTCCAGTTCGTTTGACTTCTCAAGATCTTCTTTAAGATCAATATGTTGTCACCTTTTCCCGAAAATTCGCTTGATATCCTTTTTAAAAGGCTGAAATGTCTTCCTTTTGTTTAGAAAAACTTAAATAAATACAAATGAAGAACAAAAAAATAAAATAAAGTAAAATAAACTTTTAATAAACACAGTTTGATTCTTCTGATTGTATGAAAGAAATATTTTCACCTAAAATGATCTCATCATTAGAATACACGCCTTGACTTTCTTGCTCTTGCATGGATAGTAAAAAAACTCTACGTCCGTTTAGAAATTAACATCAAAATTGATTATCAATTTCAAGGGACCGAATAATTTCACTCTAGATACTAATGTGTATATCGTCTTTTAGGGAAATTTTCTTTTACCACTTGTAGGATGCAAAATTTATGTACTTATTGACAACATTCAGAAATTAAATAATTTTTCAGAGCTAAAATTAGTTGCCTTGCCAAGCTTCCTCAAACTAAAAACCCTTTTATTCTTTGTATTTCTCATTTAAATAAAAACAAAAACAGGAAAAAGAAAAGAATTTTTAAAGAAGCTGAATCACAACAATATCCACCCCCCCCCCCCCGCAAATAAACCCCAAAATTCAAAGTTACTTAAAGGTATAGGGGAGGGTGGCCTAAAGCGGGTAGGCCTCCGCAAGCTCTCCCCCCCCCCCCATGGTATATAAGAAGCGATGCATACGTATGTTGTGTTTACATGAACACTTCCGAGCTTTTATCAGACCCAACGAACAAGCAGTGAAGCGGCATGGTGCGACCAGGCTTAAAATTAAAAAAAAATGATTCATTTCTAAAAAAAATGAAGTTTTGTAACTTGTGATTAGTCGAAGACTAGCTTTTTTTTTTACTGTCAATAATATTACGTTATTCTGACACCATCCACCTACTAACTACGATAGTCATTTCGTTTGTTTCTTTCTTAAATTTAAGGTTATAATTATTGAAATAAAAAGCGTTCATTTGGGCAAAGCGAGTATATAGGATTTAATCATATATTTATTTACAATTTCTTGACTCGTGTGCTGACTTATATATTCTATTTCAATAGGTTAAGTATAACTTTAAAAAGTTATTTTTTTGGATGGCAATTAATTAGACTCTTAATTTAATCAGTTATTTCTTTATGTTTTGTAAACAAATGCGCTGACTTTAAATTGGATGAATACAACTGTTTTTTATATTTTTTTATATGATGGCAGGTAGCTAGTCAACTATTTTAATCATTTATAACTTCATATTTGATTGGCAAATGTACCAAACCACAATTAGTTAAGCCTATCCGCTTTGGGCTCCCTGGTAAGGCAAAGCGGGGTTTTCAAAAGTTTGTAAAAATTGATAATAAATAAATATTGGGTTTGAAGCAATACAAAAAATCACTTTTTATTTTGAAGCTTAAGAACCCTGCTAGGAAATAAAACCGAATTTGTTACGATAAAAATCCAAAAACTACAATTTTTCAGCGTTCTTCGAAAATCTACCCGCTTTGGGCCATCTTCCCCTAATTACTACAAAATCAATCAACTTTGAAAGAATAAAAATGAGTCTATAATCCTTTACATTTTGCACATACGATCGGTCAATTTCAAAGCGTACAGAGTCGATGAAATTTTCAAAATCAGGTCCTTAAATATATGAAAATATTTTTTTTCCCTTTATCATCAATAATTATTCCATGATATATTCCCTCAAGAAAGAAAACAGAAAAAGAAAATGACTGCAGAGAATAGGGAAAAAGAAAGAAGTATTAAGAAGAGAAAGAAAGAGAAGAGGGAAAAAAAGTGAAAGTAGGTGTAAGTTACACCCCCCCCCCCTCCTGCCTCCGCGTCATCACTATACCAACTGATGTGGGAATTCAAACAAGATAATTACCGGATTAGAAGGAGATACTAGATGTTTATGAGCTGTCGAAAATTTCAACAGAACCTGTCACATGCACATGTTCCTTGGCACATGCCTACATAAAAAGATGGAGTCAACTCGAATGTAAAGCTGGAGATACGAGGACAAAGCGAAGTGACTGCGACACGCTGGACGAATCTTTTCGAACACACAATTCACGATTATGGATGAATGTATCAAGATAATCCTCTGCATAATTTACTTTTTAAAGACACTTAATTAACCCAAATGTAGTTAAGTACGTATTGAAATAAATTACGCGATCGTGAGTAAAGAATACAAAGTAACCACGGTTTACACATAAACAATAACACAATCCATCTTTCGACTGTACTTGCAGAATGTTGGTATGTTTCTGAAATCGTAAATCACTCACTGACGAGTTTTGAACGTGTATATTAGTTTAACAAAAAATAAAAAAATAATAAAAGATGGAGAGAGAGAGAGAAGAAGAAGAAAATTTCTGTCATGCAAATTCTCTATTGGGAAATAATGTTTTCTCCATCGAAAGCATTGTCGGATTAAGACAAAAATGTTTATTATAAAAACTATATTACTTGAAAATGAGTACTTTATTTATGTATGCATACAGTTTCAAAAATTTTAGTCAACAAATTAAAAACATGGATGGGTTCAACGTACAGCACACAATAAATGAATTTTTTAAAAAAATGTAAAAAGTTTTTAAAAAAGGAAGAAAATTGTATCGTTTTTTGCAGAGTGTGTTAACAACATCCGCAAAGTGTAAATCATAAGCTGTAATACAGATCATTTATGAAGAATCGTAACTGCTTTAATTGCAATGACGATTTAAGACTAAGAAGTACAGGGAGCAAGAGAAAGCAATAATGCACTTTTGCAAATGAATAAGATAAAAACAAGAATTTTGCACCAAAAACTACAGGAAACAAAATTTAATACTGTTCAATTTCTAAAAAAGTATCATTGGATTTATTTTATTTTTTTTTTTAAAAAGTGAAGATACCTGCTTCTAAAATTACAAAGAATAAAGTAGCATTCAAAAAAGATCTTCTTATATCGCACACCTAATACAACACTGCCACATCTGCAGAAATTACTTTTCGACAAAAATCAATTTAAATATAATGCGCCTTAGCATAAATTCTTATAGTAACACAATGACACATTTTAAAAATAAGGTTTAATTCTGTTTTCCGTTGGTGGCTTCCTTGCATTTTAATTTAACTGATAAAACGCACCAGGACATGTATTATAATAGAAAATGCTTGACATGTGGCGGTGTTGCATTAGTGTGCGATATGTATGATTGCCAAACTGGGTGGTGATGTTTTAAGTCTCAAGGGGAGGAATTTATTTTTTATGGATTGTTCTGACAAAGTAACGTACTATGTACCAGGTACGCCAAACGGTGTCCCCTAATTTTGGCAAACAAGAAATTTCCTTCCCCCTGTTTTAGTTTCAAATTTACCTTTCAATGTATTTAAGAGGGGTGGAAATTTTAACTGTGGGCGTAAAGTGGGGTAAACCCACCAAACAAATATAGAAATACTCCAGTTGTGTACTCAAACAAATAACTAAGATGGTGTTAATTTAAGGGAGAATATTTTAACATGTGTTTTGGTTCAAAAACAATTTGCCCTCGTCATTCCGTTCATGACAATTTTGTTTTTAAACTGGATCAAAAATAAAAAGAGGTGGTAAAACACCTTTGAAATCAGTTTAAAATGCACTATACTTGTAGTATTTTTCTCAAAACCATTTTTTACATTTTTTTTAGCATCTAAGAATTTTTTGTAAAAATTTTCAATAATAGCCACGACTTTAGTCGATTTTGTACTCCCAAATTAGCAGTCCCAAGGAAATCATGTCTTGAGATCGGGCGACCGAGAGCGAATGAAAAAACACGTTTTTTACTCAAACCTTTATATTGCTGCTTGTTTGGATTTTTTTCTTCATCACACCAAGACATGGGAGCCATCAAATATGATGAAAAAAGGTGTGACATCCTTTATAGATAGGCCCCCAATAGTGTTATTTTGGAAAAGAGAAATGCTTCTTCGGAGCAAGCCAGAGAAAAAGAAAATCTGCTAAAATAAAGGCTCATATACACCAACAAACCGGATACTTCTTTAATATACTAGGAATTAGAGGAGGAAGTGTACAACACCACCATTTAACACATTCATTAGATAAAACATTCCACAGAGGGTATCACGTCATAGATAGCTAAATGCAACGGTCATTCAGTCTTTAATGATCGGTTTTTTGTCATGATATAACAGATGATACATCATACAATCTTCAAATGTATGCATAAATCATCACGAAATCAATCAATCATGGCACCACTCTGGCGAATGATTGAAGAACCCCTTGAAGGTATTTCCGAGTTTTCTAGGAACTAGCTACTCGAAGCTTGTTTTTTCGGTGCACTTCTGCGTATCCTACAACCGATACTCCTAGGTCATTTTTTAAACTGTTTCCGAGTAATCGGTCAGCTCTATTGTTTGTTATAAATATATAGGTTGCTTAGATGTTTCCCGATTTGTTGTGGGATTGAGTTTCAATCGATCATCGAACGTGCTTGAACTACATGAATGCAGTCTTGAGCGCATTTTCAGTCAACATTTTAACTCTCGTTCTAAATCTTCAGTTTATGTTTAAGGTTTGCAAGGAAAGACTTTAGACTCATTTGGGATTCATGTCATAAATTTTATAGGTAAATATAGACGTGATACAAACATAGGTCTTAATGATATACTGCGCCGGATCGAGGGGCGAATATCACCTTTGCCCTGGTCGGAAAATTCTGAAGCGGGACACATTTACCCTATTTCTGTGGGTTTCTTTTCGTTGAAACTCAATATTAAAACTTGAAGGAAGATGGGTAAGGGGTAAGGGCGGAAGTTTCAAGATTTTCTCCGGAAAAATAGAAGGTCCGGCCCTCAGATGTATTTTACAGGCGTGGAAAATTGGTGAAGATTGCATTTATCTGTCTTTTCTGTGTTTTAAATCCTTCTCGCCTCTTAAATTATTTTTCTTTCCCAGCACGTTTTCTCAAAGTGAATGCGAAGAAAAAAAAACTAGTGCATTTTTTTCTAGTAGATGTGCGGAAGTGAAAAAGTACATCTTCTTTAAATAGATGTAAAGTTTAAAAAAAAAAAAACCGCTATCACATTTTTTTGAAAACATTTTCGAGAAATGGTTTGGTAAACACTAAGTTGCTCTATTAATATTTTTAAATCTAAACCTCCTCTACATATTCCTGGAAGAAAGTGCTGTTTTTAAACTAAAAATTTTATGAATAAAAAATAAATAAATCTCAGACTGCTAGAAGCTACATAAAACTGCCAAAAGTCAACTTTAGGATGTAGAGAAAGTTATGAAAACGCAACATAATGGCAAAAACAGATTATATGAAACCGTGTTTGAAAATTCGATTCAAAATTGTGAATAAATGCTTAAATTTGCTCTTTTGTATAGCCTACTTTTCAATGGAACTAATATACATGTATGTTGCAAACGGGTATGTATGTTACTTACAGGTATGTTACACACTAAAGCTTGAACATTTTATTTTTTCTGCTTCTTTTAAGTATTAGTTCCTCCAAATAGAAGCAAGTGTTATCCAACCATGGCATTGTTACTTTCTGGTATTTTTTGAAAAAAGATTTTAATAAATTTCACGAGAAATTTTTCAATATAGTTTTTAAAAAATTGAACCATAATTGGAAAGAAACTTATTTAAACAAATATGATAGAAATGCAATGTAGGCAGAAATAATTAGCTTCATTGAAAGCATATCATCCATTTTAAGTGTATAATCCGTCAAAGTATGACTTGTTCACCGATGGAAAAATTACACTTCCTTCCAGTACACTGAGAAAATTCCCCCACCTCCTATACCTCAATTAAATTTAAAAAAAAAACCTTCCCTCCCTAAAAAGGATAAAATGTTTTAGGCTTTCTCAAGTATAATAATAAGTGAAATTGAAAAAAAAAAAAAAAAAATAGTAAATACTCCTTCTCCAAAACCTACCTTATCCCTTTTCCGGTAAAACTGTCTCCGTAGAAAAAAAAAATATTTTGAAGATACGTATTCTTCTTAAGCAAGAAGAGTCACAATCTAAAATAGCAACTTTTAAAAATAATTTTAAATGATTGTAAGGCATGTACACAACGCTGCAGCTGGGAAAAAATAAGGCCAAACAAGGAGGGAAAATGAAAAGATCATAATCACAAAAATATTTAGTCGAAAAGTAAACCAGGCAAAAACCTGATCAAAAATGATTCAAAAAAAGAAATCAAAATTATTTACATCAGTACAAAAAATATTTTCTGTCGACATCATTTTACCGGATAGGTTTTTATTCTCATCTGAAGTAAGTAATGCTTAAATGACATTATAAGTAACAATAATGCACGAAATATATGAAATTTTTTTTAGACGAAATTAAAAAAAGCAAGTACCTAAACATAACGCTAAAAAGTGGCGAATATAAAAAACTACGTTAGAAACACTTAATCTTGAAATATAGACTTTAATTAGTACATCAGAGTAATTAGACTTCATTTTTTTTCACAAATATAAATTATTTTATTAAATTTCTTCGCTGACAGTTTGCTATCTCAGAAAGTTTTCATAATATGCAAAAAAATAAAATGACAAGTAAATAAATAACACTTGCTACTTTTGCGTCTTACTCGTGAAAACAACTTTAAACAATTATTATTATTATTTTATGTGCTTTTCTCCTGCGTTGTGCTAAGCATTAAAAGCACTACTACTTTGCACTACGCCCAAACCCCAAAATGCTTTTTTTTTTTCAATTTGTTGAATTGATATTCAGATCCTTCGAATATGCAGATAAAATTACTTTCTTTACAAATATCTGAACCTCCCTCCTTTCCCGATAAAGGTTTAACATACATGTTTTAGCAGTAAAATTCAAGAAAACATAAGTACGTGAAGTTTCAGTAGTTTAGAAAAGACTTGAATCCTGCGATAGTTTCAAATTAAATAATTAAACAAAATATTTATGCAAAAAACTTACGAAGTACAACAGTCGCACAAAATGCATGCTGGTTAAAAGCGGAAAATGAGCACTGCGGAAAAGCAAAAATGTTTGAAATTGTATGTATTGTGTTGTTAAAAATGGAATTTAGTAAAGGTGGAGAACTTAACTTCAAAACAATAAATATCTTTTACTGCTTAGCTTAAAGTACATGAAGACTACGCTGTAGTCTTACAAAAAATTTCATCTGCTTTTAAAAAATAAATAATAAACACTTTTCCTGAAAATTTCCTTTGATTTTTAGTCTACGAAAAACGGCAAAAAGTAGTAAATCTATATGCTACTATAATTTATAAAACAGTATTATTCGACATAAATATAGCTGTGAATGAAATTTACAATCAAAAACGAAGTTATGTTTATGGTCATATCACACCTATTTTAATTTAAAAGAATCTGTTGTTTTCTTCATCGTCACTATTTCTCTCAAAACCAAAAAGTACTATCATAGTTAATAAAATATTCTTTCGCACAAAAAGGACAGTTATGATTTTGGGAGAAAAGTCTTCAACGTTTAAAAAATATTCCTTCGTTGTTTAAAAAGAAATATTACCATGGTCGAAATTTCTTCACTGCTCGCTCCAAAAAGGGATGAATTTTAATCTCCGAAGTAAGAACATCATAATTAAAATTAATCATAATTGATTTCTTAGAATAATCGATTTTTTAGATGACGTCAAAACTTTGAATCAAATTCTAACACTAAAAAATAAATACGTTGAAATACGAGATAATGTGTCCTGTTATGCCCTAGTTTTGTGGAACTGAAATTCCTTAAGAGGCAATTTCTAAGTTATGAAGGCAAATCATTACTGTTTGGGAATCTTACTGTTCATGAAATATTTGATTATTATACAATTGATCAAATATTTCATACGCCCGATTTTATTGTAGTATAACTTATTCAGAAGGTAAACAAACACAAGAAAAGTGCTCAACGCCGGGAGCAGAAAATACATAAAGATGTGAAATAATGTTTAGTTTTCACGATTATTTTAAATTTACGGCGGCAAATCTTACTTGAGCAAAATATCTTATGTGTTAAAGTTATGTGTAACTATATTCAAAAGCTGTGCTTTGTGCTGTCTTTATATAAAAATCTAGTTATGAAACTTTCAATTAGATGAGTATTAACGAAGACAAAGTAAAGATCAAATAATTCTATAAGTCGAATAAAACAATTGGCGCAAAGCATCGTTCATGAAATGTATGAATGAGATTTTTATAATAAAGATGGTTTTCTGGTGCGCTTATTGCAATCTGTCAACAATTTTTAATGAGTAACTACATAATCCAAAAATGTAAAAAAAAAAAAAAAAAAAAAAAAAAAAAAAAAAAAAAACAAATGCATAACGTTTTGTAATCCTTTTTTAATGTTGGAAGTGTCCTTAAAATCTCAAAATAAATACTTAAATAAATAAGTACAATATTATTTAAATTATCACTCCTTTCTTCCAAGGAATACGCACTTTATTTAATGTTGGTAAATTGAGTGTCTCTAACACAAATACAACAGTCTAGTGCTTGTTTTCACAGCATTAAGTTCTATTGACAAAAATATCGAAAATGTTCCGGTTACTTCAAAGCATTGGCGAAGAATTATAACTCCTCCTCTCATACGTAGAAAACAAATTCGGAGCGAATATTGTGTTTTGAATGAGAGACGAAATAATAGCATTGAGCTTTGACTTCTGATCAGTTAATACATTTCTGGTCTCAAATAATTCAGGACATCACAAAAAAGGAGCGATTCATTTGGAATACATTATAGTAATTCAAATTACTATAAAAAAAGAATGAGAGAGAGAAGAAACAAGTAAGACACAAAATTACAACTGAAGACTAAGCTCCAAAGCGTATTCATTAAAGCAATTACTATTGCTCATTTTAAACAGTATTTAAAGTAGTCAACAAATTAAAAGATCATGAAAACTGAATTTCAAGAAACAATGTTTGGAAATAGTTTTCATGTTCTTTGAATTTGGATAAGATTTAGTTAAAGAGATATCCTTTTGGGTGAAATTTTTAAAAAGAGATTTATGTTCTAGATTCGATCAGGCATCCTGGCTGATCCTTAACTCCAAACAAACAATTGTTTGAATTAAAAATTATAGAACTTCGATGAATGAATATCAAAAGATCACAGAGTATTAGCTTTTAGTTAAGATATATTTTAAAACATATGCTTTTAATGTTATGAATTTTCATGAGCAAGAAGACTTCTGATGCATTAGTATTTGGAGAAGAGATGATAGGAGGAGGGAATACTTTGAAAAACCATGAAAGCCAAACATATGATAGGCTCTTGTCAGAATGTATTAATGTTGGATCTCAAGTAACTAGTTCTCGATTATTTAAAATGAAAAGAAAATGTACTCGCATTTCGATGATTTACTTCGAGCGCGAAACTAAATAGTTATTCATGTGCAGGCAATGTTTTTGCTGTTGAAAAAAATAGTGAAATACAAATGTGATGATTTGATTAACTACTGGAAAAAATAAAATAAATAAATGAATTTAAAAATATTTTGTAAAGGTAATGTTTTGAAAAAAATTGCCAAACTTGCTCGAAAAATTGGAAATCGAGACTTTAGAACCTAAATCGAAGTGTTAATTCGATTGAAACTGGATAACTGTTTATATTTCTCGTATAGGCGATTCTGCTGTGGAAAAAGATGGTGAAGCGCAAATGAAAGCTTTATAGAGCGATTAGATTTTAAAAAAAAAGAAAGGAAAAATGTTAAAATATTTTGTGAAAACAATATTTTGAATCAAGTTGCTTTGCTTACATACATTTAATGTTCAGGGAAAGTGCTCGAGGAATAGGAATCGACAGTTTAGAATACAAATAGATGAGCTACTTCGAGAGAGAAATTAGATAACTCTTTAGATAACATACACAAGCTATGTTACTGTTGAAAAATATGGTGAAACACAAATGTGAAACTTTTTAGAGCGTTTGAAAAAAAAAAAACTAAAAAGATGTTCAACCATTTTGTTAAACAATGTTTTGAATCAAATCGCTTTGTTTACAAACATTTAGCTTGAAGAAAAAGTGTTGGAAAAAGAGAAAATTAAGCTTTCAGATTGTAAATAGAACTTTCAGATGATTTTTTGGGAGCATGAAGCGAGGAGACCAATGCTGCGGCAAAATGTTCGAAAAGCGGAGGATGAGATCGCTCCCGCCGTTAAGTAAACCTCCCCCACCGCGCAGACGATAACAACGCACGCGGTCGCGGTAAACCACACCGCTTCCTAAAAAAAAGAAAACAATAACCAAAGGATGGAGATCAAAAGGGAAATCCTACCTTTTCACAATGCAGAATGGCAGCAGGCAGATGGGCAGCATTTCGCACAGAGATCAGTATTTAAATCAAAAAGACCAAATTCGGCATTCGGTAAGGTTTCGAACGCGGCAGACATGAACCGTAGAAAGTCAAAAACAGTTTTCGCTCGTTCTTCTTTACTTCCCGCGTCCCCCTCTCGAGGATCGTCTGCTGAATCGCTCGGTCACGTGGGTTTGCTTCACCGCAGTGCCATCTTGTGGCAACCGTCAGAGAATCTGTTGATGGTACCGTTAAGCGGGAAATTTGAGGGAATTAAATTTCGGCACGTGCTGCTCGGGTGGGGAAAAAGTCGTACTTTTTTTTCCTTCCACTTTTCCTGCTGGATCAAGATGGAGAAAAAAAACTTGGAGTTAAATCTTTGGAAAAAAGCAACTTAATTCCCTTTCGTAAGAAACTTTTTTGAACTTAGTTTTCCCAGGATGAAAGAAATTATTTATTGGTAATTGAATTTGCACCAGAGGGAAGGATGTAATAAGCAATCCGCTGAAAAACAGGGGTCTTTTTTTATTTGGAAACACTTACACACATTAATAAAAAATAAGAAAGAAAGAAACACAGGAAGTACATAATTTATCATTCATTTTGCGCACATCAAAAGCAAAATTCCTTTGCGACGTAATTGCTTTAATGTCCGTAATTTTTTCAAGGGCTCGGCTCCTCTTTTTTATCAACATTCTACTATCGAATAAGCCTGAAAAGTTTAAATCCTTCAGTCTCTCATTATTAAAAACAAAAAACAAAAAGGTGTTATAAGTTGTCCTTTTTTACCATAAAATGAATTCCCCCCCCCCCCAAAAAAAAACACTTCTTGTGCATCAATGTCATTTAATAGAGTTGGTGATTCCTCGCTTCGATGAATCATATTGACGCTTCAATACTTACCCATTGCGCAAAAAAAAAACAAAATAAAATATATATGTAAAAAAATTTGTGACCACGGTCAAATTTATTGTTATGAATTTCTGAAATTTGTTTGTTTTAATTTCCCTATATTTTCAAAATTTGTAAAAATGTGAAATTAGCATGGTTCTAAGGAAATGAAGAATATAAAAGCAAATTTTTGCACTACACGTCAAAGGAACTAGAAACAGAAGTTGATTCGATTGCAAAAGATCTCTCCGCATTAGAAATTTGTATTTAAATGAATTGGTTTTTTCAATTTTTCACAGCGTTTTCGCCGATATTAGTGATCACGTCTTGAACATTCAGGGTAATTTTACATCCCATTCTGTTTCGCAGTTTGTTCTACGGTTTTTTTTTTTTTTTTTTTTTTTTACAGACTTACCAGTGAATGAACATCTGGTAGAAATTATTTTAATATAAGGTTTCAAAAGATTTTTTCAGATGAATGGGGTAGAACAGCTTCCTCCCTTGGAATTCTAAACATCTGGTTGTTCCTTTTTTTAAATACTTTTCTACTGAAAATATTACAGAATGTTTACGATTGTGGAACATCCCTGTTCTTTTAAAATAATAAGGTTGAAATTTTTCATATAATTTTTGAAATAACTATATTAATTGTTTTCATATAGATTTTCAATTCTATAAAAGGTTAAATAAAGGCTGTGATTCCAATTATAGTTCAATCTTTGCAGCATGGCAGATTTTGAGCGAATGCGTTCAACAGTCACCGGTTAGAGAAATTATGAAAATCCAGTAAACTAAACACATGGTCGTTCCATTATGTTTGTGGAAAACATAACCTGGCAGTACTGGGATCCTAATCACTGCAGTACGGCGCTTCCAGATTAGGTTTGTCCCAAATATAAGATTTTGAAAAATGAAATTGAGCGAAGGTGTTCATTTACTGGCCCTAATGGGGTTGTTTCCCATTTTTCAAAAAAAAAAAAAAAAGCATTCGGATTCGGTCAAAAGCATGGTAAGTTACTTTTTTCCTTATTTTGACTTAATTTCTCACTTAAAAAAATAATCTTAAACGACATTCAACCCGCTGTTTTTATTTTTGTAGCTGACGTCACGAGTGAACAAATCACTTGGGTTACCAGAATTAAAGTTTCAGGACGCTGCCAAACTTCACTAAATGAATATTTTATTCAACAATTAATTTTCGTTCTGCGAATAAATTGTCTCGCGGTGAAAAATCATTAAAAGGCGATAGCTTGTCAGAAAAGACACCCACATGCTCCGATTCAAGATGGCTTTCATCACTTGTGACGTCACATGATGAAACATTTTGGTTTAAAAACTCAGACATTAAAAAAATAAAATATTTAAACAATTAAATGTTGGGAAAATAAAAGTATTTTCCGTGTCCATGTTATTTGTTTTGCTCATTCTATTAATTTCAGCAACTAAAAGTAGTACTTTTGACTGAAGGAAACAACCCCGTTCTTAAACCGAAAATAATGCTCTATTACGAACTGCCAGAACTAAGTTTTCCGTCTGTGTATATGTGTGGTGTGAGTTTGCACGTGATTATATGCAAATATTAAATATGCAACGCTCTCTCTCTCTCTCTCAGTCTAGTTATGTATTTGTTGTTCATAACTTTCTAACATTCCTTTCTCAGCAAATTAGACGACAAGAATTGATACCAAATGCAATGCCAAGGTGATACGTTCGCTTTGCGATTGCCCACACGGTGTTGGTTTAAAAGAGAGCGAACGAAGAAAAAAAATAACCTCAAAATTTTTGGACCTCCTGAAACTTTTAAAAGTTTGATTAAGAGTAAAAATTTCAACTATCTCTTTCCTTCTTTCTCTTTCTCCTTCTAAAGTGTTTATGATCACTGCATTTGCACAATATGAATGGGAGCGAAATCAATATTTTCAGCTCATTAAACTTAAGTGCATCGATAAATATCACCCTTTTACGTTACAATGCTAAAACATTTTTTGTTTCTGTGTGATATCCGTATTTCAGAGGCGAAAGAAAATAAATTCAAGCACACTCGTACATTTTTCTTTGGAGAAAATTCAAGTATAGTATCCATTCTGTGCATTTCAATAAGGCATAAGGAAAATCAATTTGGGATGGATTGTGCATTTTGTACCTTAAGGAGATTTTTTCTTTGATTATCTCCATAATAAAATACCTAAAAGAAAAAATTTTGGCCAGCCTCTTTATGTTTACAAAATAAAACCCATAAATGTTGAACATTACGACAACAAAATAGCAAACAATCTTGGCAAAAACACGCCAAGCTAAACAAAGCCAAACATATTTTTTCAAAACGGTATCAGTATCATCAGATGAATGGTTCGATTTGCAAGTTAACAAAGACATGGAAAAAAATCAACTCTTCGGTGGAAAAAACCGGACAGGAAAAGGAAACAACTAGGATGGGGAGGGGGGGGGGATTGGACTTAGCCATCGATTGGCTGATCTGTGAGGAGAGAGCTACTACGTCTCAGACGACTGATTAACTAGAAAAGGCGAAGACCCACCCCGCCCACACCGTTTTCACTCCCTGCCCTCCTCCCTGCGTGATCAAAGGGTTATTTGCAAGGGATGCATTGATTGCTTTCATTTCCTGCGCAGCCCATTGTCTGACCCAAAAAAGGAGGGAGAAATATACTTCGTCGGGGAAAAAATAAAAATTCAGCAAAGCTGTGGAAAAAAAAAAGCAAACAACTAAGTGAAAGCGACTTGCTGTTTTTTCCCCCAATTGGCATTAGGGAAAAGCCATTCGTCCTCGTGCGGTATCATTTCCTAAAAGCAAGCGAGAGAGAGAAAATAAAAAAGATTCAAGGTCTTGAAAAGGGAAGGGGGTTCATAGATATCCCTGGGGGAAAATCATCCCTATTAACGGTAGTCGTCTATTGAAAAAGGATTGAGGTCCATTGGAGCTGGTTAACGGTTGGCTAGTTGCTGTCATTTTCTTCTCGCATCCGCCTTTTTAATGAAATGCGCTTCTTTCTTTTTTACCATTCACTTTAATGATGTCATATCTACGGACGCCAGCCAGCATTTCGGAAATTTGTGGTTTTGATGCTAAGCCCGGATTTTCTAATCAGGCTTCCTATTTCTATTCCCTGCCATGCTTGAAATGTGGAGAGATAATAGTGGTATTTGTTGGGTACGTAGAAGGGCTAGCTGTTTTGTTGGAGTTATAATGAAATTGGTGTTAATACTTGCTGATGCCGTGAAAAGCCCAGAGCCCTAACGGGATGCATATTGGCAATGATTATCCGGAATTTTTCCCCAAATAGTGAATTTTTTTTGTCCCTTTGTAGGGATTCATCCTTCTGGTTCGTTCAGTGGCGGATTTACGGGTTTGGAGGAGAGTCGCAATAAGGGGTGCCTCGAACTTAAATTTTTTTGGGACGGCGGCAAACTTTCACGGATTCTATCGACATTCTTCGTGGCGGCCTACTGATATCCCATAAGACCTCTACGACACGTTTCAGAATCCTACTTGCAGTTTTCATGGTCACTATAGACTTTTTTACTGAGACAATTGGCATTTTCACTATACTTTACAGAAAAAATTTCTCAGATTCCAAAGATTAATCTTCATTGATGCTACAGCATGTAGATCTTTTCCGCTGACTTTGTACAATATTTCTCTATTCCTCAGACCTGCTGGAATACTTTTTATAAAAAGTATATAAATAACTCGAACATACACACTCAAAAGACATTTTTATGTACTCCATATCTTCTTTACGCAATCGCTTGTTTCGATTATTTTCTCCACAAGGGGGCTTTAAATTTAAAAAAATCGGCGTCGGAGTCAGCCATTTGCTTTCCCGAATTCCGCAGCTCTGCCAGGACTTAAATTTAAAAGAATCGGAGTCGGAATCGGTCATATTCGCTTCGCCTTCGGCGCAGTGCTGCATTGCAGTTTATAAGCATGACCCACGAGAGGCCGTATCCGCCTAGTCAGAGAATAGGGGCCCGGATCGGAATCCGAGTAGGACAAATTTTACAGGTTTTATGGAAGAGGGGATGGAGTGACCAAATTGACAAGGAGCACACCTTTGCTCTCGGCGACCCTGATATTTTGAGCTTCTTAATAAACTGGTTTTTTTTCCCCTGAATAGATTTGCTATTTTGCAGTGAAGAAAATTTCATTGTTTTTCCTAAAACACCTGTACGCAATTTTAAATGCAAGCATGCGCCTAATGGCGTTGAATTTACTAAACGTATATTGCCAACCCGTTTTTTTTTCCTCAACTGGTAAAAATATCTTTCATGCTCTCTCTAGATTTTCAAATATCCAGATATCGTATCAAAAATAAATAAATAAATAAATAAATAAAATAAATAAATAAATAAAAATAAATAAATAAATAAAACAAAATAAATTACATGTAAATAAATTAATAAATAAATAAAATAAAATAAATGTAAATAAATTAATAAATAATTAAAATAAAAGTAAAATAACAACAATAATAATACTAATTTAGTCTTTAAGTCAACTTTTATCAACTTTTAACACGAAATTTCAAAGATTCTTTAAACATTCCCTTTGTCCTTTGTTCGTTTACAATGTATTTTTTATTAAAATGGTTTCTTTTCGCCTTGACCAGAACACCGTGATTAATTTCTGCTCAGCAATGTTTTTACTGCTAATACACCATTAATTTTATTTACATGAAAGATACAAAGTGTTGAGTGAAATGCACGCTTGAATGCTAATGCAGTCGGCAGAATCCCTAGCAAGTGCAAAGTAGGCATTATTGTGCACATACTATAGATCATATTAATAAGAGCCCTATTCGAAACGCAGCTTTCGGATTTTCTGGCAGAGAAAAAACATTCCGAAGGTTTTTAGATTTTTAATTAAATTCGTAGAAAATTTCATTTCTAACTTTCAGAGCATAAGTTTTGAAAGTATGTATGTATTATTAAATATCATTTTAACAAAGAAACATGATCCAATTAAAGCTGTTACAACTGCATGATTCTTCAATTCGGACACGAATTTTATTTTTACATTTCTAAATGATTATGATATAATGGCGAAAAGTCCACATTTTATGGTAATTACCTTGTTAATGAGTCCATGACAGCAACACATTTATTCTATTTTTACGAAAAGCTTTCGAGAGAAAAAAAATATAAATATATAAAATCATACCACCGTAATTGTCGCAGAACGAAATTAAAAAGAACGGGAAAAAATACCGTTCGTGCATCCTTTCAATTGCCCAATTAAATGCACTCGGATTCCATGCTGTGTGAATCTACATGCCTAAATGGTCAAGGATACCCAGATCTATTGCCATATTCAACAAATTTCTTAATTGCTTGCAGACGATTTCGCTGCTTAAAAATAATTATATTTTTGGAAAACCGCCATTACACTCGAAAAAGGAAGGGTTTGAAAACCAAGTAAGGGGATGACATTTAATTTCTGAACAATTATCGGATGTTTGCTTTGAAAGCGATTAACAAATCAGAAAAGATTGAGGAAAAAAAAGTTCTAAACCCTTTTCACCGAACAGCACAGTTGAAGAACGGCGTTGTTACGGTTAGGAGTCTCTCTAAATGAGTGTATTTCGAAACGCAATCGTTCCCACATGGCTAAACTCGCTGTTGCAATTCTTGGGAAATAATGGGAAAAATTGACGCAGGTAATGAGTCCCTATTTGTTGATACTTTAATAAATAATCACTAATGTTCCCTGGATATACTTTGTAATTTAATGGTTGAATAAACAGAGGGATGAAAAAAAGACTCGCTAATAGAGAAGTCAAAACAAATTAAGGCAGGGCAGAATGGATTTGATGAGGGACATTCATAAAACTTCCGAAATAAAAATATCTGGAGAGCATGCAAATGCCGCAAAAATTATTCGTTTTGTCCTCCGTACAAGTTGAATTTGTGTTGAAGAAAATTAACCATTCACGTCATTAATTTTTGCTTGTTATTATAATACGCCTATTTTGTGTATATTTTCTCTAAGAACCTATTGTTGCCATTAATGTAGTTCGTTTATTATGTACAGCCGAAAAGGTGATGTACAAAGGCTGTAAAGTAACGAGTTTTTGCACTTTGTAAACTGATTACAATTATATAACATGTGATAATGTGCATGGGAAAAAAACTTTTATTTTAAAATAGTATGTCATAAGAAGTATAAATTAGATGTAACTCTAAAATTAGCATAGAGTCTATGTTGTCACTATTAACAATAGCAATTATCAGTAAAGACTTTAAGTTATTCAAAAGGAAATAGCTACATTAATATTTAAACAACTTGGAACAAAACTTATGGCCATTTGTAAGCGTGCTTTATAATCAAACATTAAAATTGCATATAATTGATGAAAGATCAATTTCGTTGTGTGGTGCAGCAAGAATAGGGCTAGGGCCAGTACCATTGTTTTCATTATCATTGTCATTATTAACATTATCAGTATTGTTACAAATTCTGTAAATAGTAATTATTGTAGTAACGTAACCTGTAAATAGTTTCCCGTAATGAATATACAAACCCCTATACATTCGGCTAAAGTATACGACACCCCTATTTCTTTTTTTGTTCATTGATAAAATTTGATAACGGTCTACTATTTTCGAGAAGCGTTTGGAATCTTGTGGGAATATTTGAGAGATTTCTTTCGATGTTTATAAAAGCGTCCCCGCGTGATAAAAAGTTCAGTTTCGATTGAGAATTTGTACTGAGAGTGTATTAGCTCTGTTTATTGCGAGGCATTTCGCTGTGTTGTTTCCGTATTTGGAAGTAAATACGTGTGAAACCGTTGAGTTTACGGTGTTGAGTGATACTTATTTAATTGCTGATGATTAATTTAGCAGTTGTTGACGCTCTTTCCTGTACATAGTGTAAATAAATTTCCTATATTTTTAATCAAGAACTGTGTCGTCCTTTCAAGAAAGTTGGAAGCCGCTCCGGATCCGTTACAGTATGTTTATAACTAACACACGTTTTTTCTGTAGTACTAAGTACTGGGCCAAAGGTAGTTTCTAAGGCAGACCAGCCCCCTAAAATTAAAGTTAATTTTATTTTCTATCACAGAATGGCAATACTGCTTTGAAAAACTATCTGCAATGCAAATGACTGAATTTGAAGAGATTATCATGATCAGACGCCATTGCATGCAGGGATTTCACTTTTCAGGAGGAATAGTTCTAATTTCCAGGTAAGAATATAATTCAATTTACATGTGTTTAAATTCACAGAATGTTGAATTAAGATAAGCTTCCTGAAATATCATTTCTTCCTTCTTAACTCTAGTCACCTTAATTCACTTTAATTTTAACAAATTTAAGGGGGTCCGGGAAATGTTTTGAAAAATTTTTTATTAAACAGTTTAGAGTTTTGAAATTTTTTGCACTGATTCATCATCTATTAAATAAGCAAAATCATAACATAAATAAGAAAAAAAAATATTTAAATTTAATTAATATTATGAAAATAAATGCTTTAAATCGCTAAAACTCAAAATATTCTTAGTCAATTTTCAATTTTTTTTTATAAATCTAAACACAAATATCTAATCTTTAATATTTATTCGGCAGTTAAAAAAAATATTAGTTCAATAAAAAATAAAAAAGATTTGTATGAAAATTTCGAAAAATTCTAAGATCCTTTTTTTTTAAATCCCATTTTTTGAAGTAAACATTTTTTTTTTCAAATTTGGCGAATAAAAATTCAAGTAAACGGTTTGAATAACATATGATCCAAATTTCATTACTTTATCTTTACCAGTTCTTGACTTATAAGAGTTTGAATGCGAAAAATCGGGAAAAATTGCATCATAGAAAAAAACGCGTTTAAAGTTTTAGAGTTGAAATGAATATTAGTTAAATGCAAGCAACAAATATAATTACATCTTCCTTTATAATTAAGATGGAAGCAAGATTCAAACGGCATTTTAAACAGAAAAAACGGATGGTTTGACGATTTGGCGATTTTTGTGTCCCAGTTCCCCTTATTAGATTAATAATTTGACGTCTTCAAATAGGGACCATATTCATGACCCCAAGATGGCCGATCACCTTAAGAGAATAAATGCAAACTAATGCAGTGAATTAATTTTTGGTGCTCCGCTGTGTTATAACCATTTTTTTAACACATGATTCTGCAATCGTTGATATATATATATATATATATATATATATATATATATATATATATATATATATATATATATATATATATATATATATTGCTGAATAATATTGCATGAAGTCAAAAAAAAAAAAAGCCTCCAGTAAATTTTTTTTTTTTTTTTTGAGCAATCACGATTGCTTATTGTTCTCACTTGACTGTTTTTGGCGTCTTTTGATTTTTCCCACAGCCACCCTCCGCACCATCACCGTCGACGGGCTCCTCACGATGCTGCTCGTATAGCGAAAGCCGTCTCCAGGTTGCATCCATGTCCTACACACACGCGCATACATACACAACTGCACACACACACAAACTCATACACACACCTAAACACATACACAAACACATACACACACGCATACATACAGACACCCACACATACACACGCAAAAACATACACACACATACACACAACTACCCACACATTCATGCCTGCACATAGACACAAACACATATGCCTACACACAATACACATACCCCCCACACACACATTCATACACACAACTACCCACACACTTATTCCAGCACACAGACACAAACACACATGCCTACACACACATACACATAACCCCTACACACAAACACATACCCCCACACACAAACACACACGCCTACATACACACACTCGTGATTGCGAAAAACATAATTTGAATTCAAGATGTCAAAATTCAAATTTTTTTTTTGTAATTTTCTTGAAATTTATTATTTTCTTTTACTCCAATTCTGCATTACTCTTTTAGAAATAAAATAGTTTTTCAATATTTTTTTGTTCTTCACATTGTAAGAGTAATTTCAACACAAGGGCCAGTTTTGGAGCACTGTACTTCAAAGGTGGCCTAAAAGCTACAATTTTAAAGTGGTATTACAAAAATAACTAAATTTTATCTTTCAAAAAAAAAAAATGCATTTGATCTGTGTTACAAATATTTCTAAAATTTAAGAAAAAAAAAATCTGCCAAAAACACCTAACCAAAAAAGTCATGAAAAATTATCAAAGCTTAACTATGGCCACCCATGACACATTTACCGTATGGTTCAAAATACGTCTACTCCGTTACCAGTGAATATTTTCTCTCCTTTTGATACAAAATTCATACAGTTTTATAACTTACCGCGCAAAATTTGTGAAGGTTTAATTAACTCAATCAAAGAAAATTGTTTTCATTAAAAAAAAAAAAAATTGGAAGTCATGAAAAGTTGAATAGGGTAACGGCACAGTAACACACATATCGCTGTCAGGTTAAGTCAATCTTCTTAGCCTTTTAATGTATATTTAGACTTTTAAAACTTTTTCTCTCTTTCATGCATCTACATCTCATCTAACGTTTGACTGCTTCTGGATCCTCTGAATTAGTTTATTCTATTTTTATTCGCTCAATTTCGAAAAAAGTTCCGACCCCCAGTAACAGACACCGACAATTTTGAAGACACCCAGTAACAGATAGGATGAGGAAAGGATGAGTAATGGTCAGAATTTCCCTTTTCTCCTCAAAATGTGTAAAAGTTCTTTATTTTTAGATCTAAAACCTTATTAAATTCAAATGAACATGAAACACAGGAAGACATTGTGGTAGCTGTTCATAACCTTCCACCACTGCCTTCTAACTACCAACTGGCTCATAAAATCCAACCTGATAACACCAGATGGTTGCACCGTATTCATGGGTTGCAGCAATATCAGGTTTACTCTTAGAGCAGGAATTAAAATGGAGGGAGCAAGTTGTATCATTGGCTAAGCAAAAACTGAACCAAGGACCCCTAGTCTAGTCACGTGACCTAGCAACGACGAATGGTTGGCATGTTTTGCGTGAAACGAGCGAAAGGAACCCGATTTCTTCCAATGCTTTGCTTCAAAATATATCACGTGACTTGGGATCTGGGTTTCATAAATGAAAGCCTTCACTCTCTCCATTTTATCTCTTCTCGATGGGTTTACTCGCCTAAAATTCTTATTATTTAAATTCAAGCTTACAAATGTCTGTTACTAAACCCTTGTCTGTTACTGGTGTCAATATTTCGAAGTTTCGAATTGCAATATATTTTTAAGATCCCGTCTTTTTCGAATAAAACTTTCGATTTCACTTGCTAGAGTCCATGGAAGGACTCAACGAAAAGTCTCGAGTCTCGGAAAATATCGAATTCGACCCAATTCAATAGGGCCCCGCTGATTTAAAACCGCATTACTGCTCAGTCGTGTGCTCGCCATCTCTTTGTGAGAGACGCAGAAAGTCAACCTTCGAGAGCTGTGGCAGGCTCATGGCGTGAATGATTCGGTTTCGCATTAATGGAAACCCGGTTACGAGTGATGGGCGCAATCGGCGTGCACGACCCATCGGCGCCTTGCGGCCTTCGGAAATAACATTCGATTTCTTGCACGATTTCATCCCTCGCGACATCGCTTTTGCTTTGCTCCGAAAGAGACGCCCCTAACATGCATTCTCACCAGATATAATCCCGTGTTTCATTTCGACTCTTCAATAATTTTAAGTAGTAACGGCTAATCTTGTGCGGTTGTACTCGAATAGAAAATGAGTGCAATTAAATGATCAAGTAAGCAAACGGATAGACAAATAAGGGGCTGTCCATACGGTAGCGTAGGTATGGGGTCTAGCGCCCCTGGTGAACTAAAGAAATTGCGCCCCCTCCCAGGGTAGCCCACATGGGAAATCATCGAGGTCATTGTGACCTCCAAAAAAAATAATTTTTTTGGAACATTTTGATTAATTTATTCGACAAATAGGAAGCAGCATTGTAATTTTGTTTTCTTATTTTCTTTTTTAGAATTGTTTTCAATGATGCCCAATGTTCCTTCTCAGTAGATTATATATGCCCCCCTTGAGCTCTTTTTTTTGTAAGCTTTTTTTTAAAATTTTTTAAAAGCATCTTTCAAATTCTATAATCAAAAAAAAAAAAAAAACCTTAAAATTTTTTTTGTTTAATTAGTTGAAATGCCGCTTTCCTGGTTGCTGCGCCCCCTGGCGAGAGCCATTCCTGCCAACCCTTAATTACGCTACTGTGTTCATAAATAATGTCACACTTTCTTCAACATGTTTGTCACAAAGGGGGGGGGGGGGGCTTTTGTCACATTGCACGACGCATCAAACATTCAATTTCTCACATTCAAAATTTTTATGATTCTAAATTTTTCGATTTTTGTGAGTCGCTTTTTTCTGATTCCTTGCACGATTTGCGACACCGGTTCTGTTTTTCTCTGAAAATTCTCTGTAAAAATTTTGAGCAAATACAATCCCGTATTTCATTTCGACTCTTCAATAATTTTAAGAAGTAAACTGGCTAATCTCGTGCTGTTGTGCTCAAATGGAAAATCAGTGTGACTGAAGGCTCAAGTAAGCAGCAAAAGTAAGGTAACGAATAGACAAATAACGGGCTGTCCATAAAATATCTTATTTTTCTGCAACATATTTGACTCCTCACCCCCCCCCCCTCCCGACCCCCTTCTAACACAAAATGTCCCACTTCACGACACATCACACAGTCGAATTTTTTATGACACCGAATATTTCGATAACTGTGAGTCGAATTTTTTCGATTTCTTGCACGATTTCATCCCTTGCGACATCGGTCTGCTCTGCTCCGAAAGAAACGCACTTAACTTTCATTCTCACCAAACGTAATCCCGTGTTTCATTTTGACTCTTCAATAATTTAAGAAGTAAGCTGCTTGTCGTGTGTGTGGATACGCTTGAATAGAAAATCAGTGAAATTAAATGCTCAAGTAAGCAGCAAAACTAAGTGGATAAATAGACAAATAAGGGACTGTTCACAAATCATAAATGTCTTTATTTCAACATGTTTGAACCCCGCCCGTTTATTCCAAAGTTTCACACTTAACGCACATCACATATTCAATTTCACACATTTGAATTTCTTATGATACCGAATTTTTTCGATTCCTTTCACGATTTCATCCTTTACGACATTGGTTTTGCTTTACTCCGAAAGACACGGAGTAGAGCAAAGAGAAATGGATACTTTAAGGAAATGTTTTCTCAAAGTAGGGTGCACGCTTCACCAGGGGACATTTTGATTTTTTTCAGGGGTCTATCTGAAAGTGTGTTATTAATTATTTTGGTTCTTCAGATACTTCTTTCACCCGCATTACCAAACTTTTTTTCTTCTTTTAAACATCACACGTTGTTTAAAATCTTACTTAAACGAAGTTTGTTTTCAGGTTTTGAGTAATACTAATTATATATTAGAAGGAGGCATTGCATATTAAAGGTAGGGCATGGTCAAAAAAAAGTTGGGAAAAACTGCTTTTAGGAAGTTCTGCGGCGGAAATATGGTGCATTAAGACAGGCTCTCTTTTTGTTAAAGTTAATTATCATACGTAATGATCCGCTACTTTGATTAACTACTATGCGTACAGAAATTTTTCCATTTTTTAATACCTGCAAGAGACTAATGCACATATTGTTTTAAATAAATGCTTCCTAATTATTAACTTTTATTGAATAGTTAATCTTCTTTCGAGACTAGATGAATGAAAATAAATAAAGAAAAACAGGGGAAAAAAACACTATAACTCTCTTTGTTTCACCGTCAAATGATTCCTCAAATAAAACATATGTCTTCAAGTTCACCAAACTCGTGATACTACCTCGTGATATATGATTTTCAAACTTAAAACACATAAGAAAAGACAGTTTTTTTAGAGATTTTAGTGCAGTAAAAAAAACTTTGTTTTTATACGCTTGCACGTTTAAATGTTATGTCAGCAAAAGTTTCCACTCTATCATCGTAAATTCAATCATACAATGCTTTCTCTCTTCTTCTTCGCATCAGGCTGTGCTAAAGCTAATAAGTGATGAGCCAGGGCAGCGGAGCCGGAGTAGTGGACTCTGTTTCGAACAGATTTTGTGATAAAGGTTTGAGAATCGGTGATTTGCCCTCCGAGTCCACTACTCTGCCAGGACTCCGAAGTCAGCGTCGGAGTCGTGAAGTCGAAGTCGGATTGATTTTGAGGTAAAGGAGTCGGAGTCGCAGGTTCTAAGATTCCAGGAGTTGGAGTTGTTCTATTTGCTTCTGACTCCGTAGCCCTGTCCTGGCTTAAACAAAAGTTACAGTTCGTCAATCGAAGAAAATCCAATCAGTAAGCATTATTTATATTTGTAAATCTGAGTTAAATATAAGTAAAGAATTTGAGCTCTTTCGAAGTTTAATCTGTATGCATGAAATCAATAAATATTAAGGCTCTAATTTACGTCCTATTCAAAATGCCTAATCCAAAGAAAACGTCAAATAAATTTGACTACTCCGAAGTTCGACCTGCTGCATTTAAATACGCAGAAAATATATGTCTGTGCGAGAGCATTTCAAATAAACGGGTATTCTAAACGAAGGGATGAGCCTTGAAAACAAAATCGTTTCGGCTACGGAAGAAGGATAAAAAAAAATCGAAGTCGAAAATGGTTGTTTTCAGTTATGGAACATTAAGCAGCGACGAAACAAAGCCAACTAGATCCTCCGACACTCTGTTACCAGTCCGAGTTAGATTGTCAAAAGAAAATGACTCGATGACGCAGAGAATGAAATAAAAATGTTGGTTAGAAGGTCTCCTTCCCTCCCCACTTTTATTTATCACCGATTTTTATTTCCTGTCCATTTCTCTGGGCGAAGGAAAACAATATTGATTTACTGCTTTTCTTTTCGGAAATCGAAATCAAGAAGGCAACAATTCATACTTACACCTCAAGTCATAGATATATATCTGTTGGTCATAAAAAAAGTCATCCACCGTTATGTTCTAGAGAGGGGGGGACGTTCTATCGTCTTTGTTTATTTCGTTTCTGTGTTCTTTTTGATTTTCTCCTCTCCCCGCTTCACCTGTTCGGTTGCGGTTGAGTGATACGGGGAGGAACTGGGGATGTGGAAGGTGGAAATCGGGGGAGGACGACTTGAGAGAAAATAGAAGAGGACACCGTAAAGGGGGGGGGGGGAGATGAGACGGATTGAAAAGCATTCAAGTGTATCCCCTACCTGTTCAACAGGTGTTCCACAAGAACAATTTGTAACGCCGAACCAGACGAGAAGAACAGTAAACAAACAGTATCAACAGTTGATGTATCGAAGGAAATGTGGCAATTCTGACGCAACAAAAAGCATCACACAGTAAGCGGCGCTTTCCACAAAAGGAATAAAATCAAAATGGATCCACAAAAAGCCTCTGTTTCAGCTAGCTTTTACATTTTTCTGCGGCTTGCGCTTTTTTCGACGGATAATGAACATACAAAAGAGGACATTGGGAAGAATGGTCAAACTGCAAGGCTGAAAAGAACCAGACAATAAAAAAGCAATAGCCGCTTTCCATTTTGCCCTGAAAATATAGTCGTAAAAGCTCAAATATTGAAGAGGTATTTCATTCAGAGGATATTGATGGACACTTTGTTAATACGTGCGTCGCTCCGTTGCTTTCATGATTTTCCCGGAAATATCTGCTTGCGTTGTTCGGCGCAGGTTGCCGATATCCGTTCGGTCTTTGTTCTCCAAACGGATCTCCGCCCTCTTACCAATATGATGTGAATATCAGATGCGTGGGAATGCATTACGTTGATTGGGACGCACTCTTTAAAAACCGCTTGGTGTGAATATTATACATCTATCTGGAACAGGTTTGGATAAAAGAAGTGAACGGAATACTTTTGCCTTTTTACCATGGTGATGGTAAAGGAGTGTGAGTGCAATAAGGAACAGTCATTCTTATTCACGACAATGCTCAGCAAATGTTATTACTCGAATAGGTTTCTTTTAAGCACGATACAAGCTCGAAGTCAAGCGTGTTTGCGAATAAAAGGCGAAAGCCCAATTCTGGTAAATTCAAGAAGCATTTTTGCTTATTATAATAATGCATTGTAAAGTTCTAGACTTGGAATTCTGAAGAGTAGCCACTGGCTGCCAGAGTCGCGAAAAATGGTAGCCACTTTTGACTTTTGGTAGACTTTTTTTAAAATGTATTCAGCGCAGAAATTTAATAACCTAAAGGGAGTTAGCTCCGAACTGCGTTGCCAAAGTGGAGTCGACTGAAGCAGTGAACGTCCCAGGATTGGAAGCGAGTTGTCATAACACGATATGCAACATGCTTTTAACAAATAAAGAAACACGTGGTTGTCACTTTAGGCGACTAAGATTTGATTTTTTTGTTAGCTATTTTCAATGAAATGGTTGCCCTTTGGCGAGTGGCGACCGCTAACGTAGAGCTTTAATGTGTTGTCTATTTTCTTTGAGATAGACAGCAGAGCGGTAATGTCTTAGCTGTTTTGAAGCATTGAACATTAGTAGCAGGCAGGGGGCCCGAATTTGGTTCGTCAAATGGTATAACGGAAATGGGGCCGAATAGTGTTCAGATGCAACACTGCGTTGATAAACGCAAAAGTCGCATCTGCAGCTGAGTTCAAAATGAATAATTACCGATTGAAGTTTTTTTGCTTCCATTTATTTGATTCGGATGCAACTTTTTCAGAATTTCTTCAGAAATATATCCCACTGACAAATGAGCATAAAACATTGTATTTAGGTGAAATATGTGACTCCTGGCGAACGTAACTCAATTTTGAGATAAAAAATGCAGATACTACTTTTGCGCTTAGCACTGCAAAATAGTGCCATAATTTGTCACAGTGTTACGGAAATTGTTTGTTAATAATTTTCAGCGCATCGCGAAATTACGAAATTAAGTTTTACAATATTGCTGAAAGTGGAAGTGGATCATTATTGTTATGACAAATGTCGTATATTCGGAGAATAGCATTGTACAGCATGATATTATTAAATTAAAATTAGGACGGGCATGAAAAATCATCAGTCCATCATGAATATCTTCCCTCAAAAGCCATATTATAAGCCATTTAAAGAATTACATTACTTAAACAAAAATGAACAAAATTGAGTTTTTTAAAAATATTAAATTGCTTTTCTCATACTTCAAGCTATTCAAAACGCACTGAGAAAAACCGCTGGAAAGTTGATTTTTTAAAAAAAAAGTTACGAGTGATTTTACGTCTCACTAAGTGTTGAGATAGCCACAGCTGAACTTAGCTTTTTCATCAAATAAATGCTCGTTATGTTTTACAATTTCTAAAAAGGAACAGTTTAATTGAATTTTTTTAAGTTTTGACCGGGTTTTTAGTGTTTTAATGTCGGTATTACTAACATTATCGTCAAAGCATTAGTCGGTATCATGGCGATCAAGAAATTCGATCGCGTAATGTAAACCCGTTTTGAACTTGATACTCTTATACAGAAAACAACTTTAATGTGCTCTTCACCATAGATTGTTTTGTTGCGCGAGCGAGCGCGTGTGTGTTTACATGATATTTGAAACTCTAATGATGTTTTTCCATTAAAGATACAGCTTTAAAAATCCATACGATACTTTTAATAAAATTGTGCATTGGATATGAAACTTATAATCCACAAAATAAATAAATAAACCATGTTATTCAATGTTTACGATTGTTTTTTTTTTTTGGTTTCATAATAATTGACCACAGAATATTTTCTAATATATCTGTATATAAAACAACCTTTGAGCTGCCCTGTGCGTACAACGTCCAGTTTACTTTCAAGACAAACAAATACAGCTGTAAGTATCCAAATCCTAAATACTTAGGTGAGAAACGAGAAGAAATTAGTGTAAGAACCAAAGCAAAAGAATAGTACCGAATATTAGGGATTCAAGGTAAAAAAAAAAATAAATCTGAAGCCCTCTGAGAGTAATGCTCTTTTATATCCAGAGTTGATTGCCTTTTATCATAAGACAAAGCTCAAATACCGTTTAGGCTCTGAAAAGTATTTTCAGGTAATCAAAATCATGAAACATCTACGAAAATGCCCCATAAAATTCCATACTTCGACCCGCTGAAGCTCCCTGCCTGCAATTCCCAATCTGCTGTAAAGAGAAACAAATACAATCGCAAGTATCCTAACAACTAAGCGAGAAATAACAACAAAAGATGAGCTGAGGCAAAAAGAACAAGTGATAGAGGAGGGGGAGGTATTGGGGGTGGTCTAGCGAAACGTGAACGCATCATTACCCGAACTGTTCATCCCGGACAAAAGTCAGAGCGAAAAACAAGAGATGATGGTGTCCCACGCTGTCACTCAGGCCCTGACACTCTCCAGATGTCAGTCTTTAATGACAGAGAGGACCGGAAAACGGCTCCCCAGCGCACTCGATAAATTGCCCAATAAGACAACTGGCTCGCTGCATCGAACTCTTCGTTTTGGAAATGACGATTTCGTGCAGAGCTTTTTTTTTTTTTTTAACAGTTGGCCACGAATCATAACGGATTTAGGGAGAACTCACAGCATGTATAGCAGTAGAAAAGCAAATTTTCTATACTTTGTCTCTTAATGAAGGTAGTGAAATCCACATGTAGCAGTAAATAGCAGCCACCATAGCATGTATAGCAGTAGAAAAGCAAATTTTTTCTATACTTTATGTCTCTTAATGAAGGTACAGTGAAATCCACATGTAGCAGTAGATAGCAGCCATCATAGCATGTATAGCAGTAGAAAGCAAATTTTCTATATTTTATGTCTCTTAATGAAGGTACAGTGAAATCCACATGTAGCAGTAGATAGCAGCCACCATAGCATGTATAGCAGTAGAAAAGCAAATTTTCTATATTTTATGTCTCTTAATGAAGGTACAGTGAAATCCACACGTAGCAGTAGATAGCAGCCACCATAGCATGTATAGCAGTAGAAAAGCAAATTTTCTATATTTTATGTCTCTTAATGAAGGTACAGTGAAATCCACACGTAGCAGTAGATAGCAGCCACCATAGCATGTACAGCAGTAGAAAAGCAAATTTTCTATATTTTATGTCTCTTAATGAAGGTACAGTGAAATCCACATGTAGCTGTAGATAGCAGCCACCATAGCATGTATAGCAGTAGAAAAGCAAATTTTCTATATTTTATGTCTCTTAATGGAGGTACAGTGAAACCCACATGTAGCTGTAGATAGCAGCCACCATAGCATGTATAGCAGTAGAAAAGCAAATTTTCTATATTTTATGTCTCTTAATGAAGGTACAGTGAAATCCACATGTAGCAGTAGATAGCAGCCACCATAGCATGTATAGCAGTAGAAAAGCAAATTTTCTATATTTTATGTCTCTTAATGAAGGTACAGTGAAATCCACACGTAGCAGTAGATAGCAGCCACCATAGCATGTACAGCAGTAGAAAAGCAAATTTTCTATATTTTATGTCTCTTAATGAAGGTACAGTGAAATCCACATGTAGCTGTAGATAGCAGCCACCATAGCATGTATAGCAGTAGAAAAGCAAATTTTCTATATTTTATGTCTCTTAATGGAGGTACAGTGAAACCCACATGTAGCTGTAGATAGCAGCCACCATAGCATGTATAGCAGTAGAAAAGCAAATTTTCTATATTTTATGTCTCTTAATGAAGGTACAGTGAAATCCACATGTAGCAGTAGATAGCAGCCACCATAGCATGTATAGCAGTAGAAAAGCAAATTTTCTATATTTTATGTCTCTTAATGAAGGTACAGTGAAATCCACATGTAGCAGTAGATAGCAGCCATCATAGCATGTATAGCAGTAGAAAAGCAAATTTTCTATATTTTATGTCTCTTAATGAAGGTACAGTGAAATCCACATGTAGCAGTAGATAACAGCCACCATAGCATGTATAGCAGTAGAAAAGCAAATTTTCTATACTTTGTCTCTTAATGAAGGTACAGTGAAATCCACATGTAGCAGTAGATAGCAGCCACCATAGCATATATAGCAGTAGAAAAGCAAATTTTCTATATTTTATGTCTCTTAATGAAGGTACAGTGAAACCCACATGTAGCTGTAGATAGCAGCCACCATAGCATGTATAGCAGTAGAAAAGCAAATTTTCTATATTTTATGTCTCTTAATGAAGGTACAGTGAAACCCACATGTAGCTGTAGATAGCAGCCACCATAGCATGTATAGCAGTAGAAAAGCAAATTTTCTATATTTTATGTCTCTTAATGAAGGTACAGTGAAATCCACATGTAGCAGTAGATAGCAGCCACCGTAGCATTTACAGCAGTAGAACAGCAAATTTTCTATACTTTGTGTATCTTAATGAAGGTACAGTGAAATTCCGTCAGAACCAGGGGCGCCCCGATGGGGAGGTCACAGAAGGTCACTGTGACTTTCCAAAAAAATTCCGTATTCGGCAAATTTTGTCTGACGATTCGGCAAAATTTGGAGTTTCACTCGGTAATATTTGTAGTTCTATTCGGCAACTTGAGTATTTCCGCCTTCCTCACAAGAATTTAAGTTCGGGAACCCTTGGTTGCCATAAACCTAAAGGGACCGTAAATTTTGTTTGTTGTAACGGGAATCTTTTCGTAATGGATATTTCATTTTATTGGTACTCGTTGTCGTTGTAACGGAATTTCACTGTACTTGTTTCTTGTTCTGTCCTCTGTCTCACAGCAAATATCTATATTGACACTTTTTCAATGAAAGTTTTCCCACCCATTTCAATCTTAAGATGTACTACATATCCATTTACCAGGTTTTCAATTAAATTATAATTTTCTGCAACAGTTTCACCAACAATAAGCTAAGGGTGAATCTCGAAAAAATGTCCCGTGCGTAAAGCTAAGTTTTTTATTTTATTCAAGTAACTATTAATAAAATATGGGATTAACTGTTATGCTTTGATAGTATATCAAAGCATGTATTGTTCCCCTGCAGAATTATTTTTAGAAGGCTTTGGCTAGCTGGAAAAATAAAAAACTTATCGTTACGCGCACGGGACATTTTTTCGAGAATTGCCCTTAAAAGTTTTTCATATATGTCTATTTCACGTTCCACCAGCACCACACGGACCGATTTTGATGAAATTTTGTGCATTAATACTTTGAAATAAGGTGACGTGCGTTTCAAAAAAAAAATGTTGTAAAATTTCAGTAATTTCGATCATAAGCAATTATTTTTTATTTAAATTTGTTTGATAAATTAACCAATAAGGTAACTGGCTCACTGTTCGTTTCGGAAATAACGATTTCGTGCCTAGTTTTTTTTAAATACTTTTAACAACAAGCCATGAATTATAACCGATTTTGCTTCTTGATTCATTCTACGTCTTCATATCAAACGATCATTCAAATTTGTGAAGCTATATGTAGGAAGGAGTTCGTGCTATAGGCGACTTTAGTTTTATTTCTCATCAATATTTCTGTTTGTGCCCATAAAGCTGGGTGCATCGGTAGGAGTTAGGGCATTGATATTTATTAATGACGATACATTCAGTTGCATTTGAAGAGAAGATATAAGTTGGTCCAAAAAATAAAAAGCTGGCATGGACACTCAATATCACAGCAAGACTCCATCATGGTAAAGATCATTTCCCCTCTTAAATTAATAGGGGAAGGAGCAGACAGATCAATAGACACGCGTTTTCTCACCTCAAAACACTGCTTTTACACTTTTAATATTTCATCATCTATGTAATCATTTAGTTTACTTTTGATTTATTTTTAAAGCGATATTTTTACGATTCACTAAGCCCTCTTTCGCTTTTTTTCCAACTTTGACGACAACGTAAGCAAAAAAAAAAAAAAAAAAAAAAAAAAAAAAAACGAAGAGCATCATGAAAATATGAAAAAAATATCATTATTACTGTGTATAGGTCACATGTTATTATATACAGTATACATTTTGTTTACTACTTGACATTTAATGAGGGATAGTAGAAAGAGCTTTCAGAAAGTATCGTAAAAATAAATAAATAAAAATTACGCGAATTAGGAACAAAAAAGGTTCTGTCCTATAGTGTGGGATTTTTCCTGCATGTTTTTATATATTTATTTTTCCTTGCTCGCTCTATTACAGCTTAATTTTAAATTAACTGTTAATATGATTACTAAACATGGAATATTTTCTCACAGGTTAAATTAAAAGTTTAAAGGCTGGTTGTTTTAGTTGCTGCTAAATACATTAAAATTAAATTATTTAAATGTGGAAAACATACTCTCTCTCTCTTCTCCTAAAGCAGGTGGGGGAGGGTAAAATAACAATAATAATAATAATAATGATGATAACAATAATGATAATAACAACAATAGCAGTAATAATAATAATAATAGCAGTAATAATATGTAATAATAAAAAGAGCAACATAAACAACAATACTTATAATACTAATACTAAAAATAAAGATGAAAATAATAACATCAATCATATAAATTAATAATAATAAGAGCAGCAGAATCGTTATTACTAATAATAATAAAATTAATAATAGCAACAAAATCAACGATAATAATAATAATAGCAAAATAATAATAAAAATAATGACAATAAAAATAATAGTAGTAATAATAATAGTAATAATAATAATAATAATTACAAGAGAATAATAATAATAATAATAAAAGTTAGAAAATAATAATAATAATAATATAAATGATAATAATAATGGCAAAAAAAAAGAAAAAGAAATAATAATAGCAAGAAAATGATAATAATAATAATGATAAGAAGAATAATAAGTGGAAAATAATAACTACAATACAAATAGTAATAATACTTATAATACTAATAAAATTAGTAATAGCAAGATAATAATAATAATAGCAAGATAATTATAATAATAGTAATAATAATAGCAATAGTAACAATAACAATATAAATAATAATAATGGCAAAAAAATAAAGTAATAATAATAGCAAGAAAATATTAATAATAATAAAAACAATAATATAATAATAATAGTAATAACAATAACAATAATAGTAATAGCAATATCAAGAAAAGAATAATAATAATAATAGCAAGAAAATAATAATAATAAGAAGAAGAAGTAGAAGAAAATAATAACTACAATAAAAATAGTAATAATAATAATAGTAACAACAACATAATAATAATAATAATAGTAGTAGCAATAATAACAATAACAACATAACAATAATAGTAATAGCAATATCAAGAAAATAATAATAATAATAATAATAATAATAATAATAATAATAATAATAATAATAATAATAATAATAATAACGTAAATTTATTGTTTAAAAATATACTATAATCTTTTTGAAAACATCGCCAATTCCCATACTTTGCCACGAAACTTATTATCTTCAAAGGGTTCACGGGCTCAAATAGAACAATCCGTAAGTGTTTGCAACGTCGTGGTCAACTAAGAGGTTTGAGAGATGCAAATCTAACCTCCATATGAAGTAGGCTAAGAATAGATATCATCAATTTCCCTTCTACTTCTCTAGCAAGGCAAAGATTGCGTTTGAATTGGGAAAACCTTGCGTTTTCTAGTTAGTTCACCGAACAACTATTCTTCATTATTCTAAACCACAAGCGGTCAAAGTATTAAAAATCAATCTCTCTCGTTAAGTTATTTGGGCTTGGATACATTTTATCGTTAAATCAATAAATTAATTAATTATCTTATAAATTCGTTTAATGTATGTTTATAAATAATTGAATGAACTAAAATGAAAAAATCAATCAAATAATATTGATAGATAAATAAAATATAATAAAATATCCAAATATTTTGAAAAATTATCTTCAAATTAACGAGATAGTCATGATTAAAACTGCGAAGAAATCAAGAAGATTTCATACGTATATATGGGACACGGAAAAAATACAAATTAATCAATGAAAAAGAAGTTTCGTCCAGAACTAAACGAGCCTACTTTCTCGGACACCAACATCGATTTTCTAGCATCTAATCAATATTCTCTTAAGTAGATAGACCAACAAAATATGCCCTGTATGTCTGATGAAATAGATGCTTAAAAAATAAATAAATAAATAAATAAAACAATCACCTTTTAAATAACACAACTTAGACGATCCCAAAACTTCGCTACTCAAAAATTACCTATTTTTATTTAAATTGTAAGCAGACGATTCTTGTGTATAAATTCCTTTTTAACTATATTTTATATTTACTGGAATGGCAATGGGCGATGCTGAGAACGATATGAAAAAACTGACAGTTTATTTTCAGATTGAAATTTGAGCACAACGTAAAATCTTCAATTTATTTTTGATTGTAAATAAGTAGGTATAGATCAATAAATATTTTTGAAGTTTCTCTAAATTTTGAAAGTTTACTTCAAGTAAAACGAGTCGCACTGCATTAACAACATGATGTAAGTGGTTTCAAACTAAGTAATATTTTTTAGGTTCGAAAATATTAGTGTCAAAAAAAAAACATGTCACCGGCATGAACGGCGTGAGTTATATAAGACTCTATTCTTAGCATTAACCAGAGTTAGGAAGATCATATTTCTTACAAAATCCCTTTAGGTTTTCATCTAAATACTAAATACTTGAAAAAGTTTTGAATTCTCCTACAGTTTCAACATCTTCTATGAATTTCGTTATTGTTCTTTGAATTGTTTCAGCAGCCATTTGGCATAAAAACCGGTAGAAAATACGCGTCTCATCTGCTTCGAAAGTAAAGCCATTCCAACTAAAGTTCCATTTCATGTGGTCCCGATCCCCACGCATGATCCGTGGAAGAAAAAACTCCACGATAAGAATAACAACAATAATAAAACGGTTCCGAAATTTAATGCCTTGTTATCGTTGCCTCAATATTATCTTAATAACGGAGGAACGAGAAATTTAACAACCTATTACAGCTTCTCCTTTTCAATGTGACAAGGTGTTAAAGGGGCAGAGAAGAACATAACCCTCAGGGAGTGGGGAAAGGTTCTAAATGAACGAGAAGGCAACAAGCCGTTATCGTTTTTTTACGACGAAACAACGTTCTTACACCCCTCTTCAAGAATCTTTTACAGGTCATCTGCAAAACAAGACCGACAAGCATTTTTTAAGAATTTTTTTTTTATTATTATGATCATTGTATTATCACTTTGCCTTCGCATAGGATATTTAATCGTTAACATAGCTATGTAAAAGCACAACACTTATGACCTCGGGTACAGTTTGTGAGGAGAAAACGCTTGCTTTTTCAGACATTTCACCTTCAGAATTTCTTTTTTATTTAATCATCTTCCTAACTACAATAGAGGAAGAGGGGGAGGGTGGGAGAGCAAAGTGGGGGAAAATTTTCCAAAACGACTTCAGTTCTATCGTTCAGCCCTGAAGATACCAGAAATGGGGTATTTCGAAATGGTTGTTACGCTATGCGGATTTTTCAGAAAATGAATTCTAACTTAGTTTATTTCTTTTTCTGTTTTCTCTTTTTTTTTTATTGTTTCCTCTTAGAGCATCATTTTCGTACTTCGTTTTGCTAGCGGAAAATTATTAAATTCTGGTGGCCGACTCAGTGTCAAAGAAAACTAGTTGGGCAACTAATATGTAAACACCAAAGGCATTTTTTTTTAAAGCAAAGTAAATGCGTTTCGTGCTAAAAAGCTTGGGTTTTTCTAAAACTTAAATGTCAAGATCTTATCGTGACTGAAAATTAGTGTTGGCAATGTGAATGGTAAAATTTTGAAAATAGTTCAACCATTCCTTTTATTCAGTGGGGGACAGAACTATTTAGTGGTCGTAAATAAATTGCTTACATTTTATGAATTTTTAAAACTTGCTGAAAATAAATGTTTCCCAACATGGATGATGAACTGCTATTAGTGCCTGATTATTGAACCATGTATATGTAGTTCAACTGCTTTTATTACTATTATTATTTTCATTTCTTTCGAAGTAGTTTTTATTCTAGTTCAAAAAACAAATTCATGTGTGATAAATTATGTGCCATAACTAAGGCCATATTAGACTTTTTTTTACTATCGTGATGTATCACCAGTGTGTCACATAAGGAAGTATTTTGCACTTATATTAGTTGCAACATTTCTTACTGTTGCTATAAGACCAAAACGCATGTGGGGGAAAAAAGATTAACAAAAGCAACATTAGACTTATTGGCCATTTCGATGATCTGCTGCACAAATTGTAAAACATTGCGACTCATAGAATAACTGTCTGGGTTCAAGTACAACAATATATCACACATATGGCACCATAAAGTAGTAATGAGTTTTAAGGAAATTAAGGTACTTTTGGTTTAATTATGATTAAAATAGCAAATCTGCGTGCGGAAAAAAGTAAGCTTGCTAAACCTCATTAGACATTTTTATATGTCGTATAAATTATCATGAACACAATGTAACACCTCAATTAAAACCCCTTATTTTTTCCAGTTAGAAAAACATGTATCGTAATACAATACATTCTTAATCTCCAAATAACATCTAGTCCCACTCACGCTTGTGGAGTAGGAAGGAGAACGACTCCGACTCCTGGAGTTAAAGCCTCTGACTCCGAATCTTTTCCCCCAAAATCAATCCGACTCCGACTCTACAGCCCTGGCTAAGTTGCGGACTCGGAGGGAAAATGACTGACTTTGACTCCGACTCCTGGAACTTAAAAACCTTTATCATCTTTACCCGAAAATTAGTCCGACTTCTACTCGTACATCCCTGGGAGAGCTACGGACTGGGAGGGAAAATGACTGACTTTGACCCCAACTCCGACTCCAGGAATTTTAAAACCTTGAACTTCTTTACCTCACAACTAGTCTGATTCCATATCCTTGATAGGGCTGCTGATTAGGAGGGAAAATGATCGACTCCGACTTCTGTAATATAAAAACTTCCATCTTCTGTACCTCAAAACTAGTCCGACGCCGACTCCACATCTCTGGTAGAGCTGCGGACGTGGAGGCAAAATGACCGGCTCTGACTCCGACTTTTGGAATTTAAAAATCGAAAAACTAATCCGACTCCGACTCTTCAGCCCTGGTCCCAGTCTTAGTTCTCAACTGAAAACGTCTCGGCTTTACTTCGAGTTGTAAACACAGTTGGGCTATTTCCAATTGAAAACCTAGTCAGCGAGGTACATTCAATGAAAAGCTGACCGGAAAAAAAAGTGATAAGAAAAAAAGAAAAAGCACTCCATGCTGTAATAACATTTCTGCCCGATAGTAAAAGGTCTTCGGCATTGAAAAGCTCGGCGGGATCTCAGCATCATCTTGGTGGAGCAGATGGACCATTAGAGTTGCCTATATTCGTGTCCCAATCGTGGATAATGCGCGGGTTTCGCCGGTCGGCGGTAACGCCCGTCAAATTTCATTCACAATTGAAATGCACCGTGAGAGGGTGACCCATAGGGTGAGTTTTTACGTCTCCCATCCCTACTTCGTGATACGAATTGAGCTACGCTGAAAGGCAGACCTGATCATCAATACCTCGAAGGCTACAATTTGCTTTTCATCAGAACGCGCAGAATTGGTAATAGTTTCCTTCGAAGAAGCCTGCAGGTTTGCTTTTATGCAAATTAAGTTTTCAAATGCACTCTTACACAGGTTTTGACTTTGGAACAAAAGGGATGCAGGCGGGAAACGGTACGCCTCCTCAAAATGACCAAGAATGTTTTACGGAGGGTTCTTGCTATGCAACAGGATGGACCATGGTCAGGGTCGCCGAGAGCCGAGACCTTTTGTCAATTTTGTCGCCGGGAAAACCTCCGTCCCTAAAGCTTGCCAAATTTTTTACTACCCCGATTCCGAGTCGGACACCCCTCAAGGGAAGGGCTTCTAGTTTCCGACTAGGCTGACATAACCTCTCGTCGGCCCTGACCATGGCCCTCACACGTGGGAAACTACTGGCACCACAGCAAAGCAGCCTGGGATGAAAAAAAAAACAGACAAAACCTATTAATTATATAACTATTTCTGAAGTTGGCAAAAAAGGAAGGATCCGTTGCATGACTGGCAAGCAGGGGAGTGCACCGGGGGGGGGGGAGGACACCTGTTGTCTTGGGCCAGAGCCTGAAGGGGGCCCAATATTTTTAAAACTGGGGGTGAAATTTAGGGGTAAACAATAAGGAGGAGGCCCAAAAAAGTCATTTGTGGCAAGCCCCGAAAATTTTGTGCACGCCCCTGCAGGCAAGGGGACCCCGGAATGAAGTTGGAATCCCGGAATGGACTTCTTCAAAACTCATGGACTTGGACCATTAAAAAAAGATGGTAGTCACGAAACACGAAACACCCTTCAAGAAAATCACGATCGCAGAAATAGACCCATATGGAAATTATTCTAGATATACTAGTGAAGTTCCAAAGTTGTATGTCCCAAACTATAAAAGGAAATAACAACTTCTGCTTAACAGAAATTTTTCGTTCATCACTGAGCAATCATCCAGAGGCTACACAATACAAGCAAAGCAAGCAGTGAGGGGAAGCTCCGAGTAAAAAGGAGGTTTTCTTAATTAAGAAACTAGCTATACATTCACGCAGTGGAATTAGCGTTTTCTTTCGGGTCACTGTAGAAGGAAGGGCATTGCAGTGAAAACTGCATAGAAGTGCTTTGAAATTACAAAGATTTTTCATTATGATGAAAACTTTGTGAGAAAAACCAATATTTTACCAAATTTATTGCGTTTTTCATTTTTTTATTGTTTTTATGCGAAAGTAATAACTATATAGATATGAAAAATAAATATAATAAGCAAAACGATTCAGTATTAGATATCTACGTTGATTTTCTAATGGGGCATGAAAAGTAAAATTAAGTGGACAATACCACACATAGATCCAAATTGCACCCAGCCTCGGGGTAATTACCCCAAGAGAGGTGGAATAGGAATTTCCGACCAGTAAAGTTATGGATTGGATCCTCGTTACAAAGTAAAATTATCATCGAAATCCATGTGTATTAAACCATACTTAGCGACCAAATCGGTATCATTATCGATTGGTAAAAAATAGCTGATACACAAAATTAACGTTTTTAGGTAATAATTTTGAAGCACGACTTATGCTGTGTATTGGACGAAACTGCATCAAATTTTATACAAATTGTAAAAACTGAGAACTATCAGCAGTCTTATTGACTAATTAATTCAATACTGCCGTAGGCAGGTAATTGGCAGTTTTTACAGCAAAGAATTATCGAGAGATTTGAAGAAACGCGTTTTGAATTCAATGCTAACAGTAGGGAAATGTTGGAATTGGACTTTTTTTTTCGCCCTTTTTTCAGCGGAAACCAAACAAGCAAGCTTGTACAATAAAGCTTACGTACAATAGATGACAAAAAGACAAAATAAAATTTAGAAAAAGTAGAAAAATTTGCAGTTGCTGCCATTTACCAGCACACGGCAGAAAAATACTTCGTTAAAACATGTGTTTTCTTTGAGAAAATGATTAAAATATTTTTTAATATTATTTATCTGTTTTGTTTTTTTCATAATAAAAAAAATGGAATAATAATTTTTTTTCTGATTGAACTTTTTTTTGAGCGCATTTGCTATTAATTATTTACCTACTTTATGAGTAACCCTACTTTATAGGGTTCAAAAAATTTGGAAGCCTTATTTTTAGAACGATTCCAATACCGAATTCATTTAAAGACGCAGCTGAAAATATTCATTAAAAATAACGTTTGATTGAAAATGAATAAGACTAACATTCGACTTAAATTGAAATTATTTTCGCTCGAGAAAATAATCCTAACATTCGAATTCTTCAAGAATAACCTCTCTAACTTCCGCAAATACCTTTCGGAAGCATAGCCATCGCTTAGTTAATAGCATCTCTGTTCTATAGATGGCTTATCTATTATTTTCATCAAGTAGTAATACTTCTGATACACTTAAAGATTTAATTCTCCCGATATACTCACGGTTCGTTTTTGGATTTAACAACAAAAGTTAGCAGCTTAATAAACTTTAGAGCGAAAGACTTTTCAAATGCCTATGATTAGTTGAAAAAGGCTTTTGAAGTCCCCGGGACTATTTCAGCTCATAATGACGTTCATGTTTTTAAAAGCGAGTCCCACGAAGGCGATCGTGAGAAAATGACCCACACTTTTCGTTTTTCTTTTCCACTTAGTTTGTGCCTAGAGATATGCCGAATTAGATTCAATGCGGTTCATATTGCTTATTTTTTCGCCATTTGTACTACACGGTTATTTATTTGTACCCTTGAAGTCAAGGAACTGGGGATTACGAGGCAATCGTCGTTCACCAGATCGATGAAAGAGCGCTTTTCACCGCTTTAAGATGTCTAAGTTGAGTTGCAAGTAAGCTGCTTAAACATTTTTTTATTATTATTATTTCCGAATTGTAAGGTATTTGAAAGAAAATTCAACTGGACAGTGAAGAAGTAGCTCTGAGTGCCTTTTCAGATATAAAATTTTTATTATTCGGGGTAAGTCATTGCCTTCTAGTCCAATAAAACAGGAAAAGATCGTTTTTAGACGCACAATTATTTAGCTAAGATGTTTTATTTTTTCAAACGTTTCTACGTCACATTTTGCTTACATTTAATGAGCCTTTGCATTAATTTATTTGCTGATCTATATAATTTCGGGTCAACTTAAAATTTTTTATCAAGCGAAATTGTCGATATAAATACACACATTGACGGACAAAAAACTGCATCACTTGAAAGACTTCACATTTTTGTTTTATTATTCGCTTTTATTAAAAATTCTTGCAAGGAAACGAACTAAAATTGAATTAATAATAAATATTACTCCTGCTGAAAGAATAATTATGTCATGATTTCTAAAATGTGAATAACAGCTTCCTGAAATGCTGAAAAAAATAATTCACTGTGGAAAGTGAAATCCTGACAAATGTGTCGTGAAATGTTTCCTCGTTTTGGCGGAATAACCACTTTCTCAACATTCTGGAAGATTCAAAATCTCGGGAATGAAATAGTGCTTGAAAAAGAAGAAATATAAAAATGTTTGAGAGCACTTTACGGCAGATTTCGCTCGGAGAAAAAAAAAGAAAATTGCTCCAAGATCAAGAATTCTGCCAAAACACTCCAAGGCTTCATTCAGATTCTGCAGCTCGATGAGTGACAGCTGTGGGGTTCCTAAAGCCAAAATATATTTGGCACATTTTCTCCATTCAAAAGCTAAATGCAGAGGGATTCCCTCGGCACGTGCGGCTATTACGATCACGTGTCAGGGGGTCCGGGTCATAGGTTGCGCCAGTATTAAAAGGACCCTTTGCGAGAAGGTGTCTTCTTGCACACAACAAATGCGTCTCGGGCTGCTTATTAAAGCTCACAATGGCACTGTAGAACAGCGGGGCGTTTGAGCTGCATTCTTCTTTTGCCAAAGCTTTATAGGTTCGAGTTAAGGGGCATGTCCACAGCGTTTGCCTTTCTGTCCAAGCCGCCTCGCCCGCGCGTTCGATATAAGAATGGATACCGAGTGGGGTGAGCAAATTTTTGATTCCTTTTGATGAGTGACTCTTTTTTTTCCTTCTTTAACATGTGGTTAAGGGATATAGATGTAATTAGGAAGAAGAAGAATTGCGGTGCTTTCCTTCTATTCGTGGTTCGCTAACTAATGGAACTTTCACGGTTTTTGAAGAATTTTTAAAGAACTGCGGCGTGTGGAACGATTTGGAATCATTTAGGTGACTTTTGAACTCAAGTTGGAAAATATAATCAACAAACATTTAAGAGGTAAACGGATGTTTTGCACTTAAATAACCATAAAGAAATCAGTTCAAAACAGTTGTTAGTTCCATGCGGATACTACCCAAATGACACGGGCGAAGGCGCGGACATAGAAAGAACCTACTACCTTACCTTCGGGGGCGTAATGGTGGGGGCCTCCTCGCGGTGTGGTCTGGGTAACGTTAAATCCCCATCTTCCACCTTTTACGAATGTTCGGCTAGATCGGTTTCTCGCCAACTGCTTGGAGGTGGTAAATTATTCAGGCGATGGGCGCCACCAGACCAAGCCTTATACCTGAATCCAAGGCGGCTAGAATCGTAAGTGGTTGTGATGGGGACAAGGGCCGTTCATGTCATCGTCAACAACGATAAAACTTAAAAATTTTAAGAAACCCCAACTGAGTCGCAACTGTAAAATCAAGAGGGAAAATTGAAAATCATTTTAAAAGCCTTATATTATTAAAAATCAATGTCAAGTAGTTTATTTGCAATTAAATAGAAACTGGCAACAGATAAAAATTTTAAATCATTGCGTTTAATTTTCTTGTCGGCCAACAATGAATTCCGAGATCAATCGCGTGAATAAAGACTAAGCAGTTATTAAAATCTGTTTAAAAAAAAAAACGTTATAATTCGAATTCTATGCAACATGGAATTTCCAAACACATTCTATCAGACGCGGAAAAAAAAAAAATCTCTTTATTTTGGTATAAAATTTTAAAAATTTCAAACATGTTCTCACTGCAAAAATCGCGAAAAACCTTTTAAAAGTTTTTAATTAATATCTTCGTTAATTAATACCATCCAAAGACCAATCTAGCTAAGAAGACTCTCGATCAACTCTCCTTTCGAATAATTTTTTTGTTTTTTCGTAATCGGTCCATCCGTTTAGGCACTAGAGTGCCACAGACAGATACACAGATACACAGACACGTCAAACTTATTACCCCTGTCCTTTGTGTGTCGGGGGTTAAAAAATCAGCATAAGCCAGTTTTTGAATTCCATGTGATCTAGTGGCTAGAGCAACCGTCCTTCACCCAAACAACCTGGGACTTTATTCCTTGAATGGGCAAGAACCAACCACTTCCCCCTCTCTATATATCAATCTTAAGGACTCATGCAAAGAAATAGGGAGTTTTTGGAAAAGTGTAAAAAATAGTTGAAACTCAAATAAAGGAATGTCTGACAAAGTGTTAGTTTTAACTGGTTACTGTAAAAGCGAAGCATCATTTCTACAGTAAAATGAGTATTATTCGTATTAATAAAAAAATTCTTGAACAGTTGTCTAAAATTAAAGACAAATAATGAAACGTGAAAAAAATGCTAGACATTAATTGCTTAATATTTTCAAAGTGATGCAGGAGAACATTTACTAAATTGAAAAAATAAGCCAATATTTTTTCTTTCATGTATCGTGCTATCACACCGCATGTCGTTTACTGATTCTCCCCTTGTTTTAAAGTTCTTTTTTTTTTCTTCAATTGAATCATTTTCGTTTGTCAATTCCCTTGCTCTTTGAATGTCATTGAGTAGTTATTTTGTGTTATCAGTGTTTTCTGAATTCTCAACAGCTCATCTTTCTTGTTCGTAAACACTTTTCTATTATGTTGATAAGAGATTCGTCATCGAGAGGCTGAAAAACCGCTAGGATACGATCCACAACATCAGCAGCGCCCAAGATGATGATATCAGGTTTTGCAGTCTGCTTAGATTATGTTTATTTTCAGCATCAAAGAAATGAAAAATCATTAACGCAATGCAAGAAAACGCAAGAGCGAAACTAAAACGTACGCGTTCTTTTACTACTCAATATTTTGTCGAAAAATGTGCTCTGTCCACAAAATAATTATCTATTCAGTTCTAACTAAAATTTATTTCTCAAACTTTTAACCTTACTACAGTAAGGCAGTGGCATAGAGAGAAATTTTACATGGTGGAGTAAGCATTTATTTTTACATCCGCGTGGATAGACAGAAAATATAGATAGATGGTATAAATAAGAAAATAAATAGATGTGTATAAGGACAGACAGATACAGATAGATGGATAAAGAGATTGATATAAATAGATACATATAGATAAGACAGATAAATAAAGATAGTTATACAGGTAGATATCAAGTAGAGAGATAGACAGCTAAAAATAAATACGTACTAGAATTAAATAAATATAAATATATAGATGGACATATAAATATAAATAGACAGATGAATAAATAAATATAAATATACATACGGATAGATAAAATATAAATAGATACATTTAGATATATAGGTAAGTAGATAAATTAAACTAGATAGATATTGAGTAGAGAGATAGACAACCAAAAATTGATAGATATGTATCTGGAAATAGAAAAATATAAATAGATAAAAAAAAAGAAAAATATAAATAAAAAAAATTATAGCATCACAGCACCAATAAAAAAAAATTTCGTTAAAAAAATACAGTTTCTACAGGTATCTATCACCCATCTATATCTATTTATCTATCTATCTTCATTTATCTTTCTGTACATCCCTTTTTTATCTATTTCTAGTTATCTATTATCGATATATACTATAGAAAGATAAATGAAAATAGATAGATGAATATATATAGATGGGTCATAGATGCCTCTAGAAACTGCATTTTTTTAACGAAAAATTTTTTGAATGGTGCTGTGGTGCTATAATTTTTTTTTCTTTGTAAGAGGGGTTACAGCCCCCCGATCTGCCCTTTCTCTACGCCACTGTAGCGAGGCGGTTATTAAAGGAAGCCGCACTAATCGCAAGACAGGTCATTCCATTTCTGGAGCCTAGATATCTATGGTCATTGTGACATGCCTCTAATTTACGAATATGAGCTAGTGGGGAGTCTACTACTGACCTAAAGCACAATAAGCATAGAGGTTATTTATAGTATAAGTTCAATGCCAGTTTGCCAGTATGTATGATTCATGAAATCATGATTACAAACATATATGATGAAATGTGTATAACTGAAAGAGCAGTCGTTAGTCAAATGCATCGTTATTACTCCAACTCATCCCAGCAATATCAGACCAAATCAGTGAGTATATGAAAGCAGTTTCTAAAATCACTTGGATTTGTTTTACCAATGAATATGAACATCACATTTACAATTCCATTTGGACAAAATAGATCCTATATTAAGTGAAATCGGAAGTGCGTTTGTTTCATTTTTCTTGATTCTTTTCCACTTCCTTCTTCGAAGGGAAGAGAGAATTGTAATCATGGAACACATTTTTCACTCAAATTCTTCACTGTTGCTCTGAGATGATAATATGCATTTGCACATTGTCGCTGAAGGGCAATCATAAGATATCTAATCCCAGAAACAACAGTAAGATAAGTTACTGTTGTTCTGAGTGGACGATACAGTCCGGATTCAATTTATAAGTAGAGTGAAACCTCTGAATTGACTACTTGTGGTGTAGTACTTTAGGGATGAACTTAGACACGTGGTGAACTTATTATAAAAGTTACTATGCATAGACATCCAATGCAATCCGGACTAGTAAAATGTATCATTAAAATAAGAAAAACGTTAAATAGGGTATCGTTTTATCGAAGTTTTACTAATTTCGTTCGATCGTAAAGCGATCAACTTACAAGGGTTGGTCAACTTTGCTGGTTTTACCGTATCACATTAAAAAAAAAAAAAAGAGAGATAGGACTCTATTATTGTCGATGAACGATGTGACGAATAAGAATAAGTGTGGTAAAAAATGCCTTGTGAATATTTACGCATCAGAATTTCAATAAAACTGCTTACGAACAAGTTCTGTCGACATCAATAACTGAAAATGTGCTCACTAAATTGTAAGGGAGACCGAATCCAGTTGATAAAGGGTTAAGTTAATACTTGAGTGCTATGTGCCCAGAAGTCTTAGTCTTATGAGTTACAGACTTAGGTAGATTTGAACTACGTGCACGAGAGAACTTGTTTTTTGGAGAGTTTTTCTAAAGAAGCTTTTTCTTTGGGCACCTAAGTAAATTTGTATGATTTGCTTTCAACTATCGAAAACTGAGCTTAAGTGATTACATCATATTGAACAAGATACTACTGTGTTCCTTGACTAGGAGGCATTTTACCAATGAGAAATTACTTATATTCGCATAGCGTTGTTTGAGTCACGTTGATGCGATGCACAACGCTTGGATCAAGTTGATACGTGTAATAATTCTCAAATTTTAAAGGATTTTTTTTTTTTTTCGAAAGTGCTTAGAAATGTCTAAAAAAAAAAAAAAAACGGACTCTTGTGGGGTCAAGTTGAGACATTTCGAAAAGAAAATTAAAAAAAAAAATTAAGTTTTTTTGTATGAAAAAAATATGTGAACAATGGTTTTGAAATCATCATTTGATAGGAAAATAATATTACCATTGAAATTTTATTTCGGTACTTAACATTAGCAACAAAAATTAGAAAAATCAAAGCGTAAAAACTATATTAAGTATAGTACTCGGTCTACCAATTAGAAAAGTGGGGTTAGGGGCGCCCCTCGAGAAAATTTCGAAATTGAGGTTCGAAAGCTGGACTTGTATACTAGGCTATTTTTTTTTTATAGCGGTGGGTAAAGAGATGTAATCAAGAATCTCCCACTGAGCAGAAAAGGGGGGGGGGCGCTTTGGTGTTATAAGCCAGGCTATTGAATTTCAGTAACACTGCTTAGAAGCAAGTTCTGTCAAAATAAATAACTGAAAATGTGCTCTATAAATTGCACTAGGGAAGCAATTGTTATAACACCAATATGAAGGCTTTTCGTTCAACTGAATTCCAATTTCCAAGTCGCAAAATCCTTCCATTGTCTCTAAAATCAATTTAGTGACTCTTAAGGACTGAGAAGTTGAGAGGAAATTTGATGAAGAGATTGAAATACAGGTGTACAAAACGTAGAAACTTAAAAGAATACGAGTAACTCAAAACTATATTTTCAATTCAAAATGTCCTAGTTTCAAAAACTTCCCTTTTTTCCTTAAACTATTTGACCTCGTGATTAGGATTAGGTTCCGTAATGACACGTTTAAATTTGCGAAGGTATGAACTTACGCAGTAATATTTGTCAAGTAAATGAGTTTTTAAATTGCTTTAGGATTTCATCATGGGTTTATATGAAAAACAGAGCAAAAAGGGAAAAGAATTAACAAAGAACTCCAGGTATTAAGTGCGAAAATTTTGTGGTGGCACATTTATGAAATCCATTTAAGTTATAACTACGAAACTGCACCCTGTGCTATTTATTATTTTCTAAATTTTAATTGTCTGGTTGGTGGCTGAACAGGGTTCGTGAAATATTTGCATTCCTTCAATGCAATATTTGATTTTCTGTCTCTCTCTTCCTCTAACACCAGACTATTCCAGATTCCTGCATACCTAGAAGCGCCAGTGATAGTCAAATTAACTGCTGTTTAATGAAAAAAGTGTAATTTTTTATTATCTTTGACTATACCTCTTGAGATTTTCTTGAAAGAACAATCGACTGTTTTCGTTAAAAAATAAAAAAAAAAAAAAAAAAAAAAAAAACTGTATTCAGTGAACTTTAGAAAACTTTAGCGCTTTAGCATTATTATCACAATTTTCCTAATTTACAGCTTTTTCAATGCTGGAAATTCCACATAAAACTTCAATATTTTATTCTCTTCACATCTTTTGTTCTATCGACAGTCTACTCTGAACTTATCGTTCTTTATTTGAGAACATATTGCTTTTGTCTGGTATCAATTATTTTTTTAATGAAACACTATAACACGATTAGCACATTAAAATGTGAAATAAAAAGGCATAAAACTATAAGTGGAAAAAAATCAGGTATAACGTGCTGTGACAAAGAAAAAAAGTGGTTTAAAATTTTTAAACGATAAGACAAAAAATATTGAATTTATGTGTCAAAATTAAGAGTATTTAACTACTAACAAATACCTGTAAGTGCATTAAAAGCAAAACGTTCGTTAGAAAACCAGTTCACATACCTGTATAAAAGAGAAAAAAATATCAAATTTAAAATTTTGATGAAATAAATATCGTAAACTGTATATTACATTATACAATAAACAATGTAAAACAAAGCAATCTAGTTTGAGTTACGTATATCACATATGTTAAAAGAAATGAAGACAACACACACTCACGTTTAATGTTTGCAAAAAGTGTTTGATTTATGTGTCTAAAATTTAAACTATCAATTTCACTTGGCGTAATATTGCTACTTTTTATTTCTTTATTTACCTAGCTTCATTAACATTTTTCAGCAAGTTTTACTTTTTACCCCACGTTACATCGTCCATCATTGAAATTTTTTTCAAATTGGAAGCTAAGTTGGTCACATTACAAAAATGTGTTACAAAGCGTAGTTAGGTTTTAGGTGAAATGAGATCGCATATTACATTACTGAAGAAAAGAGCTATTTTCGATTATATTTACAGTCTAAAAAGCTACTGAATAACGTTAAAAAATTGCTTGTAAGCCTTGCCGTATTCCCAAGAAGTGCGTCACACAACCGAACATCTTATTTCATCATATGTATAGATTGGAGGAAATCTTGAGCGCAAAACTATCGTCTCTTTTCAGTTTTAATATTTAATTCTTTTTTCTGTTTTATGATTCCGCAAGGAAAAACAATGATAGAAAAAATTCGTTTCAGTAAAATTTATAAAAATGTACACACAAATTATAGCCTTTTTCAATGAAAACTTGCATGTCTTAAAAAGTTAAACTTTTAACGTACAAAACTTTCAGTTGAAAATTGAAGATACAGTTACAATTTAGATTCATAATTCTTTTTTTCGGTCGGTAGCACTCATTTATGCAAGAAACAATGAAATGTATTACAAATTTCCAATTTTTGCTTATCAAAATTAAAATACATTAATACACAGTTTTTTGACAAATCTAAACCGTTTGAATAATTTTTTTAAACCTCGCTTTCTAACAACAATATTTTTCCCCATTTTTCGACCTTGACTAATAACAAAATGAAGAGTATGGCTCTCTACCTGTAGTAAGAGTGCAGCCAAGTCCAGGGTGGGAGTTTAAAGCTTCCTTACTAACAAATTTGTAATTTGCATTGCATCTTGTTCAGAATAACGTAAGTTGGTAATTGTTAATAAGTAAAATGAAATGCAACATTTTCCGAAAAATAAAAATGCATGCCATGTTAGTTAATTAAAATACCGTGCTGCATTTAAGTGGGTAGCAATTTAAAGTTTTTGTGAGCAAGAAAGAGCGAATTTGTTTCCTTCTCTCTCTTTTTTTTAAACCGTTTTTTTTTTTTTTTTTGCGTTTTCATTTTTAAAATGATTTTTATTATTCAAGAGTCTTCATCGTCAGTTGAAGAATATTATAAATTAGTTCTGTGCAGAGAAGCAAGTAGATTTTCCGGCATTCAATTCGTAAAGTTACGGGGCCACCGAGAGCCAAAGCGTGCCCCTTGTCAGTTTTACCGCCGCTTTCCCCCCCCCCTCCCATAACCTTCCCCTACAATCTACAGCTACACTATTTCTTTTCCAAGTCGGGCCCCTACAGAAACTGCGCCCTAGTTTCCGACTTGGCTGACACACCCTCTTGGCAAAACACTAATAAGCTAAATATAATTAAATAAATACTGCACTGTATATTAAAAAGCCCCAATTTACACTTAAAATGTTGATAAGAAGAACTTTATCATTAGATAATATCAAAATGATTTTTGACTCGCAACAAAATATTACCATTTGAGTGTCCATTTTTGAAAACTGTTTGTATTATCATATCAATAATATACTATGGTTTGAGGGGCTTTTTTTTTTTGATTGGAATAGACTACATTGGTGGATTACTACACAGTTAAAATATTAGCAGCTAAGTGGCGCTAAAAGCGGAGTTAATGTTTCCCCACTTTGCCATGCTATTTCACTTTGCCCCATCCCCCTATATATATATATATATATATATATATATATATATATTAATAACAATTAAAAAATACTTTACTAATTTTACTGGTTGTGATTTTAGGGTCCTTTAAGGGGTTTAAGGACCTTTAACCTTCAAAATTTTCAATTTTCTGGAAAAAAATATATGTTATGCATAATTTAATTCGGAACAATTTGATACCTTATTTATTACCATACGCAAACAACTTTTCAAGTTATCGTAAAAATGCGTAAACTTTCCCCATAGAGATTTATGTTAACAGCAGCTGTTAAAGCCTCTTTTCCTCATGTGCCGGTTTCTTCAGTTTTCCCGTTTTGCGCGCATGATATTTCAAAAAGTTTCTTATATATTTCCGTAAAACTTTTCATGCATGTTTGTCTGGTATATTTTTATGATCTGAACCTAAATTTTAATTAAAAATGAAAGTTAATATTTTAAAAAAAAATATGTTTACCCAAAATTTTGGAAATTTTCGATATTAACTTATAAAATTTCAAAAAATAAAAATAAATAAATAAAATGAAATAAAATAAATAAATTAAATAAATAAATAATCCTAAAAAATAAATAAATTTAGGCTCAGGTCATAAATATAAATCAGATAAACATACATTAAAAGTTTTACGGAAATAAATAAGAAACTTTTTGAAATATCATGCGCGCAAAACGAGAAAACCGAAGAAACCGGCACCTGAGAAAAAGACGCTTAAACAGCTGCTGTTAATATTAATCTCTATGGGGAGAGGTTACGCATTTTTACGAGAACTTGAAAAGTGTTTTGTGTATTTTAATAAATAAGGTATCAACTTGTTCAGAATTAAAACATGCATAAAATATATTTTTCCCGGAAAGTCAAAAATTTTGAAGGTTAAAGGTCCTTAGACCCCTTAAGATTTATTGACCAGGACGCAAGCCCCGTGAGCCCACGCGGCAGTCGGGTACTGACATTTTTCTCTTCAAAAAATCCCACAGCCAAAAGAATCCGAAACGAAGGAAACAGACCGTTTTGTCACGACGAAGCTACTGAAGGAAAACTACAATATCTTGGGAAACTCCACCATGAAAGGCGATTACCTTCTTCAAACAGGACTGAATATCGAAATAAAATTTTTCGTGATTGAGGGCCACCCGGTTGATTTCCTCCACTCAACGCCTACCTAATCTCATTTCCCGAGCGCTTTTCCGAGACACGTTTGCGGTTCTGGATTACGGAGCGGGGCCCTCTGATTATTACACGGCAATGAAGCACGGCAAAGAACTGGTCAGGGGGTTCATAATGGAAATCGAACGAATGGAACCCGACATCGACTTCGAGAGCCGCAATTACGGAAATCCAAATCCGCCTTCGGATCATCATCATCACCATCATCATCATCGAAGACTTCCACTGCACCGAGAGGAGGCCAAGGTAGTTATTAGCAACCAGTTTTTCGATTTTGTACAACACACGATCGATTATTGCGAAACACAATGAGAAAAATTCTTCTTGCCCGTTCTACGGAACTCCCCCGCATGCAGCGATACCGAAGTCGAACACAGATCGGGGGAACAGAAGAATAAAAAAAAAATCATGAAAAACCGGACAGCATAATAAATCGTTTCCGAGAGAAACTATCAGGACGTACGGGCTGGTACATGATAGATAACTTGACCCCCGACCCGCCAGGCGTAGCTGAAAAGGCATCGCCGCACCCTATCCGACCGGTGAATAGCCAATCGGACGGCGCCCCGGGCTAAAATACCACGTGATCATCGAACATCGGGCCGCGCGTGCACACTCATCCGGGACAATACTTCTCTCGAACCATATTATTGTTATTAGTCCATCAAAGGGGCCCTTTCTCGAGCTCTCTGGATGTAGACGTTAGCACTGAGTGGGCCGCGACAGAGTAAGTGTTGTTTGATTTTGCTGATTTATAGCACCTGCGAACATCTCAATAAAGGCCGAAGGTGTTAAATGCCCACTGCCCCACAGAGCGGACGGCCCTGTATGCATCATGTGAGCTGCAGAAATGGATGGCTTGGCCCGCGAACGAGCATTTTTCACTTCAAAAACTGTAATCATGAGTCAGCGTTCGACGACGGCGATATATGGATGCCCCTGCACGTGGATGCATTACAACTATGGCATTTCTTCATGCACGTGCAGAGGAAAACTACAAATTACATGAAGAGCAGAAATAATATTTGTGCAATACCTGACTTGAATCTCTCTCTCTCTATATTTATATATATATATACATATACTATATACGTATATACTATAGTTTCTTTTTCATATGTACTATATCGCCCGACTAACTAAAAGTGAGGCCCAAGGCCCTCAATGCTTTGGAGGCCCCTTCTCTATTCTATCACTTTAAGTCAAAGCAAAATAATGTTTAACCTTTATTTAAGAGAGGAATGTTTATTATCGTTACAAAAATACATGATGTTTCAATGCTATGCATTAGTTTTTTAAAAAATTGGGGCCCCAGGCCCAGGCCTAGTTAGCTTGTGCGGTAATCATTCCCTGAATGTATATATCGGTGCCTCAAAGCCACAGTAGGATATCTGACTGTTATTCCTGGGATTAGGTGTCTTACTGTTATCCCTGAGATTAGATATTTTACTGTTGCTCTGAGGCGACGAGATATAGGTGAAAGTTCTCTTCCTTGCCTTTCTTGCTCAACATACCACTATCATTCTCATAATACATCATTACAATATTTTGAGTAATTCTTGTGCTTTAGTATGCGCCACCTGACCATACTATTACCAACGTTGGCCCGAAACAAAGGAGTGGTTCTTCTACTATTTTGACTTATTATCTTAAAATTTTTAATTTTGGAACTTACATCCCTTTGCTTCTCATAGTCTTACCTTGTATTTTAAGGTAAATCTTCGTTCCATCACACACACACACACACACACAAAAAAAAAAAAAAAGTTTCTAAAAACTGTTTGAACTTCCTGTTTATATTAAAAATGATTTTTTATTGGGAGGGGGGGGGGGGCCTCAAATTACCACCCTGCGTGACATCCATACTAGGAATGCCTCTGCGTATAGGCATATTGAAAATATCTATTTCTCGACGATAACTGTTGAAAGGTTTTCAAGTTTAAATAAAAAAATATATTAAAGTAAATAAATTTAGTAAAAATATTTATGAAACATAAATGACTTCTAAGAGTCTTATTTGGAACCTCTAGTCGAATTCAATTGACAATATCCGTAGAGTCGATCAAAATATTTAGAACTTTATAGAAAAGAAGGAGACACAAAAGTTAGGCTATTAGACAGATCGAGTGGTATTTGTTATGCTAATACTGGGGTTATCAAACTAAGTTCATGGCTGAAATTAAACAAGCGAAGAAGAATGATGTTGAGTTTTTGAAACTTTTCAAAGATTATAGGTTTTTTAAGCCTTCTACGATTTATCAACTTAAAAAGCTTTTTTTCACCCTACACTTGCTTCCTTTTACTGATGCTTATCAGTTTGCATTTTTACGTACTCACGACAAAATTCTGTAAAACGATAAATTTTCAGAAATCAAAAATTAAGTACATAATTATCTTTCTACAAAATCTTAATCGGGATTGCATTCACACCTATTTCAAAGCCACGGCCTTTTCCACCGAAGAGAAAATTCAAATTATTGCAAGATTCTTTGAAACAGGAATTATATCTAAGACTGATTATCATTTATCATCCACAACATAACGCTCATGCCCTTGTCAGGATGCAGATTATTAATGATATTTCTAAGCATTCAAACATCAGAACATTTTGTTGTTCTGCTCCTAGGAAAGCATGTCACTGCATTCAATACCTTGTTATACTGCTCAGATCTTGAATCCATGTAACCGGTTTATGTTCATTAATGTCTTCGTTTGTCAGCGATTTATTTAAATTAAGCGTAGAACGCTATTACTCAGTTAATTACTTAATTTTATTGTATACAAAGTCTGTTACTGCATTAGATGTAACAGTTTGTAAAACTTGAGCTGGTTACGTTTTTGAAAATGGGAGGATAGCGCGGGCTGCTCGTGCTTGAATAATATGCGCGTATACACCCAAGATTCGGGACTGTTTCTGATGTAAGCGGCAGTAACTACGAATTTTTCATTTTTATTAGAGACGTACCGAGTAGCACTTTGGCCGAGTACCGAGTACTCGGCCTCTCACAACTCGGCCAAGTACCGAGTTACCGCCGAGAACCGAGTTACCGAATACCGAGTATCAATTATGTTTTAAGAAGAACCACCACAACACACACGTGATGAATTTTGAACATATTGGAATAGTACTATAGACCTCCATGTCCATATAATAGATTTTAAAACAAAATTCCAGGTGAAATTTAATTACAAACCATTTAAAAAATTTTGTTTGTGTCAAAAATTTTACAAAAAAATTATTTTTAAGGTTACAAATAAACAAATAAATAAAAGGTATCATCAATCAAATTGGAATTAAAGCAAATTTTTTCAATTCATTATATTTCTAGTCCTTCAAACATAAATATTTTTTAAAAGCAAATTAAAAATGTTAAAAGCACAAATGTGCAAGAACACTGAAAACACGTGTTTCTGCCTTACAACGCAATGTCTTTTTCATTGCATAAAATGTGAGATGAATGTAAAGACATCCGACAAAAAGATCCGACTTTTGTTGGACGTCTTTAAATCTATAAGCTCACACTGTGCATAGAAAAAGGCATTCCTTGTAACGCCAAAACACATGTCTGTAGTGTTCCTGCACATTTTACCCTGATTAGATTTTATAGGGTTTTTTTTAGCTTATACACAGAATATAGTCTTACTTTATGAATATAGCAGTTGTAAATGATTGTAGTATATTATGTGCTTGCACTTTTTTTATTAACTGTAAAATCTGTCTTGAACCCCAATATACATTTTTTTACAGCTACCCGGTATTGGCCGAGTATCTGATCAAGATTTGGCCGAGTACTGAGTACTCGGCAAATTGGCCGAGTGCCGAGTAGTTACCAAGTATTCGGTACGTCTCTAATTTTTAACATCTATTATAAGTTAGCTTTATTTTTCAAGCTTGCTTTTTGGTTTCCACTAAAAAGCAAAACGCGAAAAAAGAACGTCTATTTTCAACATTTCCATTATTGTTATTGAATCCAAAACGCGTTTCTTCAAAAATCTAATAACTCATTGGTGAAGATACTGCCGTTTACTTGCCCATGGCAGTATAACGAACTGAATGAAATTCTAAATATGGTGTATAGCTTAGAGCAGGAATTAGTAACTGGAGAGAGCAAAACCAACAATTTGCTTAGGAAATACTGATGCAGAGATCTCTAGTCACACGGTTCAACTTCGACGAATGGGAGACACGTTTTAAGTGAAACGAGTGGAAGAAACCTGATTTCCTCCAATACTTTTGCGTCAAATATATCACCTGACCTGGTATCTTTGCTTCAAAAATTGAAGGTTTCACTCTCTCCATCTTTTATTCCATCTTTTATTCCTTCTCTTCTCAATGGTGTATTGTCTAGTTTCTAATTAAGTAAGAAAATGTTTGCTCAAAATATTTTTGACACTTTTTGTGTAGAAATTATTCTAATAGTAATCACTACAGGTTGACAAATATAGGGGAACCCGGGGTAAGACGGACAACCAAAACAGATTTTTAGTTTTCATTGGAGTAAAAAAATGTCAACTGAGACTTAGTTATCTGAAACTCTTGGGATGAATATTAATTTACTAAACGTGAAAATTCTTACAAATCCCTCAAATTCTTACTAGCGTTAAATAGGTTGCAAATGCAAAGGCCTACACGCCTTGGGTGGAGTACGCACTTTGGGCTCATTTTATGCACATTTCAAATAAATACATAAAATGTACGATTTAAAATTTTTTTTAAAACTGATCTTATAATTTTGAAATTTTACCGCAAAAGACGCCTTTTATATTTGAAGCACAGACAGATCCTTGTGAGTACTGTTAATGTTTTTAATATGTTTATGAATTCGAGAAGCGGAGAAACGAAAACACGAAGAACAGATTAAAAAGAAAATCTAAGTGTAGAAAGAGAAAAGCTTATAAAAACAGAGATGGAGAAGTAAGGAAACAAAAGTGGAGAAGCGAAGGAACTGAAAACGAAGAGCGAAAAAGCGCACTATGCGAAAGTGGTATTTAGGGCAAGGGGGTCAAAGTGAAATAGTTAAGATAACTTTTTAAAAAATAACACTAAATAGTTAATGAAAAAATAATAATGTATAGAATAATAATAAATAGATAACGAAAAATAAACGAATAAATAAATAAAAGAGTAATATAATATATAAGAAGAATAAATGAGTGAATAAAATAATAAATTAATAAGAAATATGTGAAAGAGTAAATAAATAAGTAAATTATTAAATACAGGAATGTAAGTGAATTATTAAATCAAGGAATACAAGTGAATTGATTAATAAATGAATATGTGAGAGATTTGAAAGAAAAAAAACTGATTGCTTAAGTAAACGAAATGAGCTATTTGATTTTGCCCCACCCACGTTGCTCATTGTGCTCTAGACTAATCGTGCAAAACATTTAAAATAAAAATAAGAATTGGAAAATTTTCACTTTTTATTTTTCAAGGGACAAAGTTGAAAAATAAAATATTTTTCTTGTGAAATATATTTTATTCGATTATAAAAAAATATTTTTGATCAAATGAATCAGTAAATAAAAGGTTTAATGAATAAAGGAAAAGATATTGAAACAATAAACGAAAAATTAAATGAGAGAATAAATTAATACATGAAGAAAAATTAATAAGTGAGTAAAGGAGTGAATGAACAAGAAAATAAATGAATGAATAAATAAGTGAATTACTAAATGGAGAAATGTAAGTTAATTAATAAATAAATGAATACGTTATTGAGTGGTTGAGTGAATAAACAAAATAAACTATTTCACTTTGCCCCATATGTACTAGACAACTTGAGCAAAATATTTAAAGTACAAATAAGCTTAATATTAACAAAATAAATACTGCACCGAATATTAATAGGTCTCCATTAATATTTAAAATGTTAATAACAGGAAATTAATTTTTTTACAATAGCAAAAATAATTTTTGCTTTACAGCAAAATACTTTAATATATATATATATATATATATATATATATATATATATATATATATATATATATATATATATATATATATATATATATATATATATATATATAAAGTTTTTAAGAATTGCTTGTATTAGCATATGCTTTGATCTTCAGAGGTAACTTTTTCTTGACTAGATTGGGCAACATGTGTGCATAGTTAAAATATTACCAAATAGGTGACCCTAAACACAAAGTAAAAATTTCGCAGTTTCACTTTGTCCCGCTATTTCACTTGCCCCACATTCCCCTACGACGTTCGAGAACTTACTCACATACAGATAAAATTGAATTTTATTTTGAAATGACTAAGTAACGACGGACGAAAAGAACAGCCTCAACCACTCCTTTTCTTTTATTTACTCATTTTAAGTCCTTTAACTAATGTTGTCCGCAGGAGATGCCTAAAGGATCATCTGTCACAGGAAAAGTGAGGTCATGATACCAAAATTCTTATTAGCTCTACGTTTCCGAGAATGATTCCTCTTAATGGAGTTGCATAACACAACTTACTAAACTTTCTTTAAATGGAATCCAGATAATAAATGTTGAATCGCAATTCACCACAGGTTATTTTTCCAATAATCATCGCTGCATCCTTCCACCTGTTGATCTTAAATATCTGGGTTCACGTTCAGACGTCGGAATAATGATCAAGGGGATCGAAAATATATTGCTCTCTTTTGGGAGTGGTCACTTATAGCACGCGTCGTCGATTTCTTCTTCTGCAATGTAGGTGGGGGAGGGGCCCATCCCGTTGTAGGAGTAGGTGGAGATCCGACTTTTTTTCCTTCCAACTTCATCAGTGTGTGCGCTGCACAGCACTAGGCAATATTAGGATGTTCTTTTGATATTATTTATCACGTGTGACAGGACGCGTGAAGTAGGTTCTTCAATTTTTTGATTTGTCAGGATGGTATTTTATTTCGTATTTTTCCTTGTTTGACTTTGTTTGCCGTTTTTTCCTCCGGTTTTGAATGAGCATCTTGGAATACAGTTCTCCAATTCAGCGCGCGATGGGTGGTCTGATATGCGATCCTGTACGACTTGGAGGGCTACTTGTAAATGAAACTTATATCCGTTGCACATTTCAAAGTATTCATTTCAGATACACCCACGTGCCCTAACAGTTTTACTTAAAAAAACGTTTTCCTGAAGTTATAAATTTTAATTAAAGGACTCAACGGAGTTTTCTCAACCGCTTTGTCGGAAGTTTAGTCTTACAAATAGCAACAAGAAGTTCGTCCAGAGCTAAAAGAGCCTATTTTCGCGAATATCAAGCTTGATTTACTATCAGCTGAATCGCTCTCTTTCTTGGATGAAGTTGAAAATTATTTTAAACATACTGTTTTCACTAACGGAGACAATTTTCCGAAAACGACATACAGTAGAACTCCATTTATACGAACCAATTGGGACCGGATCCCATTCGGCTAGTCGAAAATTCGGATAATTGGATTTTATCCGAAAAAAGGGTGTATTTTAATTAATTACTGAATGTAAATTGAAAATGAGAGAGAAAAAAACTATTTTTAAAGAAAGAGAGCTTTTAATTAATCAAATGAAAAGGCAACCTTTTTACTTGTTAAGCGGACTTGCAAGTACTATGCACAGTTATATACACACCGTACTTTAAATTAAATCGTTGCTTGCTGAATATCTTTGTCAAAGTAATTTTTTTGACCAGTTTCGCGGAATGAAAAGTGCGTAGACAGAATAAGTTTTTTTATGAATAGCAATCCTGAAGGCGATTCGGATAATCAGCGATTCGGAAAATATGAGTCCGGATAGTTGGAGTTCAACATTATGTCTCAAAAAGTAAAAGTTATTAATTAAGTGTTCATTTGTGGCCAAAATAAGACTCAAAATTCAATGTCTGCTAACTGATACTGCATTCCTTCTACTCTCTCAATCTCTATCTCTGTAAAACTCTCTTTCCTGCCTACTTTATAAGTATCGCTGGAATGGCATTCAAGAGGTTTCCAACAACTCTTTTTAAATATTATTTTTACTCCTTTTTAACAGATATTTAATGGGTTAAGCAAGGGTTAATGATTTTTTTTACAGTTATTGATTTTTTTACAGTAATTTATATATTCACATCCAAATGATTTTTTTAAATGGGCTTTTCAATAATGCCCAATATTGTTTCCAATTTTTTAATCAGACAGACGTAGACCCAGACATATATTTTCCCAGCTTAAAACCCTACTTTTAAACTTTCTTCTTGTTAATATTAATTTTAATACCTAAATTATTTTAAACTTTGTGTGTGTGTGTGTGTATGTTTTTTTTTTTTTTTTTTTTTTTTTTTTAAGCAATATCTTTACGATACGTTACACTTTCTTCCATTTTTACTTCCTTTTACAAAAAAGGAAGTATTGTATTCGCAAAAAACTTTTCACTAAAAAATCGCCCTTAATTTCCATTTTGCTCACCCCCAAATGAATGTTGAATTTTTTTTCCGACCCGCCCACACATACATTTGTACCTAAGAACGAATAGAGGCCCGAAATATCCATTTTGGCTTTTCCCGAGTTAATTACAACGCGTTTTCTCGTGACGTCTGTATTTACGTATGTACTTGCGTATGTGCGTATGTGTGTATGTATGTCGCATAACTCAAGAACGGTTTGTCCTAGAATGTTGAAATTTGGTACGTAGACTCCTAATGGGATCTAGTTGCGCACCTTCCCTTTTGCATTCGGGTGTTTCTAAAGGGGTCTTTTGCCCCTTTTTGGGTGAAAATCATTGTTAATTTCGATGCAAACTCAAGTGGTGTTATAATTTGGCAGGCATTTGGCGATATATCGCCAGTCTTTTAGTCGCCGAGTCTTGTCGCCAACTTGGCGACAAATTTGGCGATTTTTTTTAAAAAATCTGGTTTTATTGTGGCCATTGTTGGTGATATTTAGAGAGTTAACTCTGGAATCACATTAAAATTGCAATGATGGAGAAATAACATTAAACTGGTGTAAAAGGAAGTCATGTGATCAGCTCGTTCTTTTTTCCCTTTATTACGAGAAAGTAGGCTAGAAAAAACCAATGCAAGATGAAATTTTTACATAAAAAAGAAAAAGGAAAATGAGATTTGTTCTTTTAGCTTTTTGATCATTGGACTGTATTGGTACTGGTGAAAAGATTCCCGAAGCAGTGGAAAAGTGATTTGCTTCTGGGGTATTCCACGGTATTTTTGACATTACGTAGAGTCCGTAACGTGACCTTTTTTTGCCATAACTTTTTAATTTACCGCTTGATTTGCAAATTATTTTATTTTGAGCTGGTGTGTTGGTAGGAAAAGATCAAAATAAAATAATATGCTAATCAAACAGTAAATTAAAAAGTTATGGCAAAAAAAGGTTACGTTACGGACTCTACATAAATGTCAAAAATACCGTGGAATGCCCCTTCTATGAAAAATGCATCACCTTAGGTTGGTTTTGCTTCGTATTTTATTTTTTCATACAGGTCTCAATCTCTAATTCTTTAATATTCTTACAGTTTCTACTGAAGAATTGAATGATTTTGAAACTTTATGTTACTGTTGTAATGTCCAGTCACACATGATTGATTTTGATCGCCAATGATTTCTAAGACCCATGCGACCCTAACTTTGAACGCAATATCAAGACTTGGAGTACAACTTCAATGAACATTATATTTTAGAGTGGTTTAACGACGAAAAGTTCAGAAGTGTTTCATCAAACAATCTTTTTCTTTATAATCAAGTATTATAGCAGCATTGAACGAAGAACTGATGATTGTGTACATATCAGAAATACGTTTCATAGAATGATATGTTAAATACTAAACCATTGATTTCTCATGCAACGAATCTTTAAGAATAATATATTTCAAGCGTGAATTAATTAAATAAATATGATTACGTTGACTGATCATGAATTATGTCTACAGTGAAAGAAGAATTGACGGTTGTACATTTGTCAAAAGTACGTTTCATAGAATAATTCCTTAAATTCTGTAATGATGCCTCAACCGATGAACATAACAATCTTCTTCTTTACTAATAATAAAGCAGAAAGTCTCTCTGTCCGGAGGATGTCTGGATGTCTGGATGTCTGTAGGATATCTGTAGGATGTCTGTGACGCGCATAGCGCCTAAACCGTTCGGCCGATTTTCATGAAATTTGGCACAAAGTTAGTATGTAGCATGGGGGTGTGCACCTCGAGGCGATTTTTCGAAAATTCGATGTGGTTCTTTTTTTATTCCAATTTTAAGAAAAAAACTGTCATAAATTACGAAATCATCATAACGTGGAACCGTAACATGGGCACAAGCCAATTGGCGATATACGAAATTATCATAGCGTGGAACCGTAACGTCGGTACAAACCAATTGGCGAGAAAATTCACCATACATTATTTGTAAATATACAAGCGAACCAAAAGACCTTTAATTTTTCTATTGCGGGCGAAGCCGTGCGGGTGCCACTAGTTCTTAATATTATCCCAATTAGTCTCAGGTTCAAAAAAGGGAAAAAGAGGAAATAAATCATAAGCACACCATCTCAATTCCCGTGCCATTAACTCTTAACAGAAACAATTAACAATATATTTTAGACGAGACATGGTTTAGCAAATACAATTATATTGACTAATCAAACATCTTTTATCAGCATCGGAAGAAGAATTTGGTGGTTATACATCTGTTAGAAATACGTTGGAATAGTATCTTAAAATACTGCACTAATTTATGCAATCAATGAGTATAATACCATCACAATTAGTCTCACGTTCTTAAAAGGAAGGAAGACAAAACAAACAGGGGCTCCCCGAATTTAAATTTTTAGGAGGGTGGAAGTTCTCAATTTGCCGAATGGATCTCCGAATTTTGCCGAATAATGATCCGAATGAATAACTCCAAATTTCGCTGAATAATGATAATTTTGCAGAATGAAACTAAAAATTTTCTCGAATGGAGCTCCAAATTTTGCCGAATGATGATCCGAATGATAACTCAAATTTCGCTGAATGATGATAATTTTTCTGAATATAATTCCAAATTTTTCCGAATGATGATCCGAATGAATAACTCCAAATTTCGCTGAATGATGATAGTTTTGCCGAATGGAAATTTAAATTTTGCCAAATGGAGCTCCAAATTTTGTCGAATGATGCTCCGAATGCATAACTCTCAATTCCGCTGAATGATAAAATATTTTTCTGAAAAAAAATTCCAAATTTTGCCGAATTATCAAACAAAATTTGCAGAACAAGCATAGTTTAGGAAAGTCACAGTGACCTACCGTGACCCCTGCAAAGAAGTCACAACCCCACCATCTCAATAAACCGACGAGTGTGTCTTCTTACTGATTCAACTATTCCTAAATTAAGACCATCGATTGCTCGTGCCATGAACCCTCTGCTGCTGAGAAGGAGCGTTACTAATGTCTGAAGAATGGCTTAGGGAGGGAGAAAAATAAGCGATTACATTTCTAAAAGAGAAAGATGCATGCGTTCGGGGGCAGAAAAAGGTGCAGAAATAAACAAAATCTCGGCCAGAACATTAATTGATGAGCCATCGTCCCCCCCCCCCCTCACCTCTCTTTTCGGTGGCAAGTTGGCAGCGTCTGAAATCTATTTCCGAGCATTTGTAGGGGCCGAGGCAATTAGTCGCGCAATCGAGCGACTGAAAGCCGGCTTCGCTCGAATTAAAACGCAACTGGTGGGCGTCGAAGAAGGGGTTGCCGATAGAGCCGATTCCGATATCGAATTTCGTTCGCCACTTGAAACAATCCCTCAACAAGTATCTTCCTACCTGGGGGAGAAAGGAACGTCATCGATCCGCGGGGCTAAACGCTCCCGAGTTAATAGCACGCTCCCGACACATATTTAAGGCATTTCTTTCTCTTTGAGGAACTTCTGCTCTTCTTGGAGGTTTAGTTGAAAGGAGTAGCTTCTTTCCCCTTTTCCTCTCCTTATGCGGGCGACTAAATATTATTTTAAAATAATTTAAAATTTATGGGTATTATTTTCCCAAATGATTTTGTCAGTCCAAGCAAGTTTTATTCAACCATTTCGAGAGTTAAATATAATTTTTTTTTTCCATTTAATGAGTATAAAATGCTGATGTACAGCATGCAATTTTTTTCTCTAAAAGTTATCGCTGTTACTTTTTTCCACAAGCCTCATATGTGGTTCAAGACATTATTTATTATTTTGTAAGGATACCTATTTTGCTTAAAACTAATTTAAAAGTATGTATGTAAAGATGAAATAATAAGAGAATGCTTTTATTTTTCCAAAAATAAAAAACATTGTTCATTAACCAGTTTAAATAATGAGTTGATTTTTCTTATTAGATAAATGTGACCCATGGGTCAACAAAAAGATACCGTGCGCCATGATTTTTGAATTGTAGTCATATTTAGGCCTCATATAATAGTTTTAGTACTGTGCAAAAAAAAAAAAAAAAAAAAAATACCGCAGACTTGAACCCAAAACATCGTTATTTGAAGCAAGATCCTCACGTGAGGAAATTAGACGAAATATTAAATAGAACGAGAGGGTTAATTTTTTTAATAGTCAGTTGTTCAGTTAGGGTCACGGTTAGAATTATTAGACTGACAGAAACTTCTACACAATATTTTCGAACTCTTATGCCACTTAGTTGTTAAGTTTACTAATAAATACTATAATAATGACACATTAATGTTTCAAAATTTTCTTTCCTGTGCAAATTTTCTTCTGGTTAGAAGTGAAAATTATTGTACTTGAACTTTCTTGTGGTTTTTCTTCACACGCACACACACACAAATTCTTATGGTTATCCCTTGTCAAGTGATACGTCTTTTTAATATTAAAAACATTATAACAACAGTAGGAAAAAAAAGGAAAATCAATCAAAACTGCAAATTTTCGGACATCTTTTGATCCATAACTTTATTTTTGCATTGAAAAGATTTCCTATCTTTATAACCAGAACCTTGTGCTTGCAATTCTTATTTCGCAATTTTACCGTAGCTCTAACGTTTTTAACTTTTTGCACTTCCTGTTGACCTTTTTTATGAACTAAAACTTTTCTCTACTAAACGAATACTAAATTTCAACAGGGATATAATGGAGCTTTTAGATTTGAGTAAAACGAGTGCAAAATTCAAGTCCTAGGTAGAATATTATTGAAACTTTCTATATCATGCAGTATCAGGGGAAATAGTTCTTGGAGTTACTCTTACTGAAGAGTTTGAGTAAAAAATGCCTTTTATTGCACTTTTATGCAAAAAAGCTCTTATAAAATGTATTTTGACACCCTTAATGTTAATTTCCGATTTTATCATTAAATCATTAATGGACGAATTGCGGCATTATGTACCTTTGAGTTATGAAACGGCGATAGGAATTTGATTTCTGTTATTTAGAAATAAATTAAAGAATAGTTGATGAGACAGTTAAATCGATAAAATCCATTTGGGAGTGGCACGGACCTCCTGTGCCCCCCCCCCCCACCTCCTCCCTTAAATCCGCTACTGTAGAGGGCAGCTGCACCAATCAGGCTTACTAGTACTACTTTTTGTCCCAAAACGAATTGCAAAGCCTCCTATCATTTTTACGTTATTTACCTTCAGTATTTTAATTTTTGCACTTACACCCCTTTGCTTCCTTATCTAGTGGTCAGAGAAGTTAGACTGCGGATGGAAAGGTTCTGAGTTTGAATCTCGGCTTGGACATGGATGTACTTTCTCTCTCCGTCCTGTCCTTGTCATTTCTTCGTGTGAAAGTGTTGTTGTGCTGTGAATGGTTGCCTACCTTATAAACGGGTCTTTATGGCATGTGTGTATTGCGGAAGTCAGATTTGCACCAAATTATGGTACAGTTGGAAAAGTGAAGTAGCGCATCACAAAATTGTCCGCCTACCTGCGTCTTGGTATTTCAATTCAGTACCGAAGAAAATAACACAGATTGTAAAGTACATTTCTCCCAATTTTAATACGAGCAGCTTCAGTTCTTTCAAGGACAAAACTCCATTTTTGTAGAATAAAGTAATTAAAAAAAAACCTTTTAGACTAAACCTTACTCTGCGCTTAGATGTTACACTGTAAGGAAGACTGGGGATGATTCTGAAATTTTTCAACAAATCGATATTTTTTTTTTGTATAATTGATTGATTCATTTAAATATAAGTTTATTCGAATAAGTAATGAGTCTAGTAATACTAATTTCTGCTCTGTATTCAGATTGGAGCTAATTGCTATTGATGTGGCTCTTAAAGCCATCATTCCTCTAACTTCTTCTGCAGACATATGGATCTTATCAGATAGCTGCAGTGCCATCCAGCACTTAAGTAACTGGTCAGAAGTTGGTGATAAGACCTCTGTCTCAATCCTTTCTTCTCTTAAAGAGCTTGCCCAACGGCACGAGATATTCTTTCAATGGATCCCATCTCACATTGATATACATGGCAATGAAATTTCAGATACTTTGGCCAAATAATGTGCCTCTGAAGTGCCAGTGACAAGTAGTACTTTGACCTTCACAGAGATCTGCTCCAAAATAAAAAAAGTCAAATCAGACTCCTCCGACTGAGGCTCCGGATGGTGCTTTTAACATCAAGGTGGATAGAGCTACCCAGTCTGCTATTAGTAGACTTGCAAGTTGTCATATCAAGAGCCTTTCTTTTGAATAAGGGGCAAAAATTATATTTGATGTATCCCAAATGCAACTTACAACAGGCCTCTCCAGAACATTTGTTGACCAGAGCGTGCCTTATCCGGGAGGACATTTATTCTAGTCCTCTTCTGGTGTTTGACTTTTTCAAGGTTTTTTGGACCCGTGGACCTGGTCTAGCCTAGCGGCAAGATCAGGAGGAATAAGACAACAACAACAATTATTCTAGTTTTTAGTTTTTGTCTATATTTTAGTCTATTATGAAATACACGAACCAATGAATTGTGTCAAAAGAGCTTTGCAGTTTTAACCCTGCATCTGAGATATGCTGTTGCGTTTTCATCTCCGACAAATTTAGTAATATCAATTCCAGTGATACAGATTCACATGAAATAATTTACAGTTCAAAGAATGGGAAGAACATCCCGAGATATGGTGGGAGTCGAACCATGCATCTCAAACGTATCGAACCATCGCTCAGACCATTTCGCCACTGAGACCTCCAGATCCGATCTTGGCATGAGTATTTACTTCCGTAAGCGTTGCCGTTGCGGTTTAGAATATTTCCCATTGGTTACATTGGTTCACGTGTTAAAAAATTCTGATTTCACAGCACAAAATGCTTTCAGATAAGTTTAAAGCAGCGGCAGCGGTGACTAGAAAAACACCGCACAGGTGACCGCAAAATTAACTTTTTTCTTTTTTTTATTCTACTGAAAATAAAACTACGACATTGACCTGCAACGCTCTTTCTATTTAATCATTTTTTTAAGATGATTAAAACTCGAGGTGGATCTTGGGAGGCAAAGTAAAGAAAGAATCTGAAAACAAAAGTCTCACCAAAAGCGGAAGAGTGCATCTGTCTGATGGCGAAAGAATTTTGACTGCACGATCTCTTAGTTTACGCTCAGTGGAGTCGGAATGATTTTGGGGTGAAGAAGTTGGAGTTGTTGTTTTGCGCACGCTAGGCTGGTAATTTTGGAGTGCGCTGCTTCACTTTTCCAACTGTACCGTAATTTGGTACGAAGTCTGACTTCTGCTATACACACATGCCTTTAAGATCCGTTTATAAGGTAGGCAACCATTCACAGCATAACAACAACTTCACACAAAGAAAGGACAAGGACAGGAGAAAGAAAGTACATCCATGTCCGAGCCGGGATTCGAACAAAGGAACTCCTCATCGCAGTCAGACTTCTGTGACCACTGGACAAGAAGGCCGGTAGGAGTCGGAGATAGACTCGGGAATCGAAGTTTTTAAAACTCAAAGAGTCGAAGTCAAACACTTTCCCTTCTAATTCGAGTCGAAGTCGAAAGCTCCGAAATTTCAGGAGTTGAATTTGATTATTTTCTCTCTAACTCCGCAAAACTGTTTGCGTTTGTGCTTCAAGCAATGCAAGTCGATCTAAAACTCAGAAGAAATTCCTCACCCAAATCGAAATCCGGTCGACAGCAAAACAATTAATCCCGTAGCGAAATGACGCTTCTACAAAAAAGAATTTTTTTCAAAAAATAACGAAAGCAAAACCTGTCTTTTCGATAATTCTCGGAAGAACTCCACCCATCTGGAAGCGATCCCCATTTTTTTGCATCCGCGAGGAGCAGCCACTAAACAACCGAACCCCAGCGTGTGAGATATGAGGGGAACTCTCCCGGCGCGAGTTATGGCGGCAGGTAGCGAGTGGTCGTACATATTAGAACCGGAGTTGCCCAAGGGGTCTTCGAGTCGCATTGTTCCGTTACGTGAATCTGAAGAAGAAAACGAAGCCACGGGTCACGCAGACCGGGCCCTATTCAATCACTGATACAGATCGAAGTGGTACCGAACCCCCCCACTCGGGGCGTGACCTCTTCGGATGTGGAATAAAATCGAACTGACAGGTCGAGGAATGCCGATTGTGGATTATATATTTTTCGCCAAAGAGATATTCAGTCGTCTTCTTTTTCTTTTTTTCCCCATTCCGTAAGATCCTTTTGTTGTGCGCATTCCCAGCTTATCTAAATCAGCCTGCGATTGCGTAGAGGTACACACACACATACAAAGAGGATCTCATTCTTTTCAACAGTCGCCTTTTTTGTTTTGCTTTCTGGTTTCTCTGAAACGAGGTAAAAAGGAAAACGAGTGTAATTTTGAGTTGATTCGACGTGCATTTAAAGAATGAAAGCTATGAATTTGAAATGGAATACGTAATCATGAAACTCTGTATGGTTGGATTCTAAGTCTACAGACTTCCACGAGTTAACCCAAAAGATTTTTCTCTTATCAGTGATTTTTTAATAAGGAAGTAATATTTTTTTAAAAGGATTTTATTGATATTGTAATAATGGAATTTGTTTGACAAAGTTAATAGAAGTCAACGTTCAATTCTTTAAATTTGCAAAAAAAAAAAAAAAAAAAAAAAAAAAAAAATACAGACACGTGTTTTGGGGTTTCACGGAACCCCTTTTCAGTGCAGAAAGGTGTGAGTCTATAGATGTAAGGTCATTTAATAACTGCTTATATTATAATTTTGTTATTGTGACACATTTTGCTCCAAAGATTTTTTAACGGATAGCGCCATTCTGTTATTTTATTGCTAAAAGAATGAGAACTATTTTTTTTTTGTCCCCGATCGATTACGAAATGAAAACAACAGTGAAAAAACAAAAGTGTTTCGCCTCTACATAGTTACAGTATTAATTGAGACATTTGTCGTAGTACACTGTTAAAAAAATTCCTGAAATTTTACGGTAAAAGTTACTGACATCAATGTTGTCAGTAACTTTTACCGTAAAATCCTATTTTACTATAAAATTTTTCAGTAGTATAAACGAGAATTGAAAAACGCAAAATGCGAATAGTAGGTTCGATCTCGGAGCCTTCGGACTGGCAAGCGGTTTTGCTGCCCACAATACGAGCTGAGACTCACCAAGAGAAGGGAAATACAGTGTTTTGTGCTTCGAACTGTAAGTCACGTAATGTATCAAATAGCGCTGCAATCCTATATTTTTTCGGTACAATTTACTGTAATTTTTTTCTATATTGTAAACGTTCCATTTTACAGTAATATTTACCATAAAATTTCCTGAATTTTTAACAGTGAACCAACTTGCCCCACGCTCGACGTAGAAGACAGCCACCTGGTCGTACAGCCAATTCTCTGTGTTAGTCTGAACCAAGCTTATATCCTCAGAGCTAGACTTTCATATGAGAAAAAAGATGGCAAAAAGAAGGAGTCAAGTCCGGACTTTGATGGTCGAACATCATGCATCATGAACATTTGTATCTATTTCTTCGAAATTTCGACAGCATTTTCGCACGTTGCTGTTACCCAAAAAATTTTTCCCGTATACATATTATGCATTTGTCGATTCATTTCTGCTACTTTGCACCCCTCAGCCCAGCAAACAGAATTTGAATAAAAGCGTACAACATGAAATTTTACTCTCCGTGGGAGCTTCTGTTGCTATAAGTTACGTGCTCACTCTACATACTGAGAACTGGCAACTGTGATCTGATGTGAGCGATAGGTATACCAGAGACATTGCGCAACATATATGCTATAGTGTGACTGTGATAAGTTGGGAAATGACCTTGACAATGTTGACCTTTTTATGGGGAATTCAGTGAAAGTGACGCGTGATTAGAGCGAATTTGAGTTGGAATACTTTTGCGAAACTACTACAGAAGAAACTCAACTTAAAGCCAATTACCCATCCTTATTACCCCATAAGAGGTAAACATTGTCGAGAGCCACATAATAGCACCACCATCGAATTTGCGCGCTAGCTTTTACTTCGCGACCGTTCAGACCTTGAGGGGAAAAAAAATCTCTTTTACTAATCTACAACTTGACAATCTAGTCAGGACTTATCATTTTCACGTGCTTAGTATAAAATACTGTCATATGTACAAGCGGGGCTTCCGTGGCTCTATGGTAGAAGCTTCACTACATGTGCCAGAGGTTGCGGGTTCGATTCCCGTCGGTGCCCTGGGTGTTATTTTCTCTCTATGTGCTGTGAATCTTTCTTGTGTTGTCTTTCTTATCTGTTAATAAAGAGGTCCGACCTTCCGAGGCAATGACACCAATCTTCCGTAGTAGTTTATTACGGAAACGTCAAGAACAACAACAACATATGTACAAGCCATTCAAATTTTTAATACATAAATATTTTGTATGTTTTCATTTATTCTAGATTTTTTGGCCTTTTGCCTTTTCACTAAAGAGTGTATGACTGTATCGGATATTAAGTTAAGTATATATTTATTCACAAGTAGAAATATTAGGTCTGGGGGAAAATACCAAGCTCAATATATAATTTGGTTTTTACCCTCATCTATTTTCATGCTCAAAAATTTACAGTTACTTTGTACAAAGTATCAAAATAAGAAAATTTAATTACAAATCTTCTAGAAGTTCACTTACTGTTTTGAAACAAGATAAGGAATCTTTTTTAAACGAGCTGATGTGTGCATCACATGACTTCCTTTTACTCCAATTTAATGTCATTTTCCCATTATTGGCAATTTTAATGTGATTCAATAGTTTACTCTCTAAATATCACCAACAGTGGCCAAATTAAAATCAGATTTTTAAAAAAAAATTTAAAAAATCGCCAAATTTGTCGCCAAGTTGACGAAAAAACTAGGCGACCAAAAGACTGGCGATATATCGCCAAGTGTCCGCCAAATTGTAACACCACTTGAGTTTACATTGAAATTAACAACGATTTCCCCCCAAAAGGAGCAAAAGACCCCCTTAGAAACGCCCGAGTGCAACCAAAAGGTGAGATGCACAACTAGACCCCACTAGGAGTCTACGTACCAAATTTCAACTTTCTTGGACATACCGTTCTTGAGTTATGCGACATACATACGCACATACATATATACGTATATACAGACGTCACGAGAAAACTCGTTGCAACTCACTCGGGAACCTTCAAAATGGATTTTCGCGTGTCTATACGTTTTAGGCACTTATCCACGTGTGGTCGAGTCGAAAAAAAAACAAAAACTTAACATTTAATTCGGGAGTAAGCAAAATGGAAATTAAGGTCGATTTTTTAGTGAAATTTTTTTTTTGCGAATACAATACTTCCTTTTTTGTAAAAGGAAGTAAAAAGAATAACAGCTCTTAACGGTTCCCTTAAAAAGATGAGGTGACGACTAATAACATACTATTAATTAATTCCGCGAAAAGACGATAGACAAATTGCACGTTTGTAATATTTTTTTTCTTTTTACCGATTTCGATTTAATCAGCAACAAATCATAATTAATCCATAGTCAGGTAGGTATTCTAAAACTTTGATACTTTTTCATCTTAATACTAGCTACAAGCAACGTAAATAAATCAATCATATCAAGCAATTACTATGTCAGTGGAATCGAGTTAAAATAGAGGAAAATGGGGCAAAACGGTACAGTCGGGTGAAACAGACCCTTCTCGTTTTTTGCGTAATACGTGCTACTATCGGATGATGTAATAATATCAATTATTAAAGTCACTTCTATAAAAAGCAGTGAAGACTGTAATTAGTGTCAGTCAGCTACAGTAAACTTCCGATTAATCGGCGGTCGGATGATCCACGGGTCATTTGACATTCTTTTTACTGTCCTTAAATGTTTTTTAAACTTATGTTTGTGTAATTGTTCGTTTTTACCTTTTATCTGTATTTGTTACGTTCAATGTTAGTAGATGCAAAGCAGCACTCTTTTAGCAATAATTTAAATGAATGTGTGAGTGTTATTCTTATTTTTAGCTATTGTATACAGTAGTATCGATTTTTACCTATTGTTCAGATTAACCGCGGTTTTCGCTTATCCGCGTTTTTCGTGTCACCCTATTTCCGCGTATAATCGGGAATTTAGTGTATTTAGTTCACGTGTGAAAATTTTTGTAATGTGCTGCCTAATTTTAATATGAAAAATATCCTATTTTACATCAGAAAGACATACCTTTGAATGGGGTAAGTAAATGTATGAATTCACTGTATTTTGTAAATTCCAAGGTTTTCATTATAATTATAACCCTAGGTTATAAGTGGGAAAATGATGATTTTTTTCCACCCATAGGACAAAACTAATTGTTATCGTAGATATATCTTTTAATTTCATTTCTAAGCTTAAAGTAGCGGTTTTCCCCCACTTATTCCTAACTTTATAAAAGTATAAATTAACAAAAAAGCAATACTAATAAACAACAATACAGTTATTTCAAGAAAATTCGCAAATAAACTCATCTTTATCCTTTTAATACAAAAAAAAAAAGAAAAAAAAAGAAACACACAAATAAAACTTTAGTAAGGAATAAAAGAAGATTAAGGAAAAATGTTCACGTCACACGCATAAACGAATCAGAGATCGAATGAAAGAAAGTAGTAGTGATGGGTATAATCGAGTTCTCGTAATCGAATCACTCGATTATTCAAGATCATTCGGGAACTCGATCATCACGAGTTCTCTATTATCAGATTTCGAGTTCACGATTATCGTATCTCGAGTTCTCGATTATCACATCTCGCGATCTCGATTATCACAACCCAAGATTGCGATTAAAAAAAATCGCTAAGTCAATCGCTCGAGATCTCGAAAGATCTTGATTGTCAATCACTCGATTATGAGAAGTATTCAATTTCCGAGATCTCGATTTTCAAAAGTTCTCGATTATGCCCATCACTAGTGAGAAGTTTCTTGCAGATATTATTAAAGCTTTTGAAGTTAGCAAATTAATTAATTAAATAAGCAAAACATTTCAGTAATCATTAACAAATGAATAAATAAGTAAACAAGTTAATAAATAATAATAAATAAATAAAGTCTTTTACTTGTCCTTCTTTCCAAAAAAGAAAACTTATTGACTTTTATTTTAGTATACATGCATTGCACATAAAGAAAGAATAGCTTATATTTACTATTAATCTTTTTTCAATATTGCTGATTTGTATGCTCGAATTTAAAAAAGCATTTCAATAAGTGTAGAGAAAAAAAAACTTATAAAAACACCCACTTCCATAGACTTGCTTAAGTTCAGCCCTTGAAATCAGTTTCTTAAATTTATTAACAATTCATTTACTTAATGTTTCTTTTTAGGCAACAATCAAAAAGCGGAAGAGTGATAAAGTTATAATTACTATTATTTTTCACTGTTTTTGGAAACAATTAAAAACCGGAAGCAAAACGCCGGGCTTATGACAGAGAAGATACTGAAAAATAGTCTTAAATGTAAAAAAGGAAGAACATTGGAGACACGAATGCGTTAGAATTAATTATTTTTCGCAGAGCATGCACATATACCTAATATGTTTTACAATAGCATCCGCACGGATTTGCCCGTAGTAGAAAATCTTTAGTAGGTCTTTTGGTTCGCCTGTATATTTACAAATAATGTATGGTGAATTTCTTGTCAATTAGCTCGCCCATGTTTCGGTTCCACGTTATGATAAATTTGGTAATTTACTCGTACATCTATGATAATTTTGCTCGGGAAAATGTTCTTAAAATTGGAAAAAGAACAAAACCGAATTTTCGAAAAATCGCTTCGAGGTGCACACCCCCATGTTACAAACTAACTTTGTGCCGAATTTCATGAAAATCGGTCGAACGGTCTAGGCACTATGCGTGTCACAGAGATCTAGACATCCAGGCAGACTTTCAGCTTCATTATTAGTAATGACAACGTAGCCAAAATTTGAACTGCATAGGTCAGTGTGGTCCAATCTTGAATTACTCCAGGAACAATCAGACTTTTGTATCGGAATGTCAAAGCAGAAAAAGTAGTTACTTCGCTTTACCTTCCTAGCGGCAGTAATGTCCAAATAACGTACGCAAATGGATGGCCCTTATACGCGAATTGAAGACTATAAGATGCTGATTGGGACACGGTAAATGTGCTTGTCACAAAATCCTACATTTGAAAAGATACCTCTGTAGGTGCTGGGTCAGGGATTGCTTGGTTTCTTGTCTTAACCACAGTTCTTAAACCATAGATAGTGGTAAATACGGGGGACTCTAGAGTGAAAAGTGACGTGAACTTTTTCATAACATGTATGAAAATTGTTAAAAATTAGGTAGGAAAATAAAAGATATAATTTTTCAAATTTTAAACTATATATTTTTTTAGTAAGAAGGGGCAAGGGTTCGACCGCACTGGCTTGAAACATTTGGTGACGAAGAACTGTAAAATGTACCGAACATCGCATCGATCTGTGTAAGAATGCCGCCAAGGTTGTACTAAATTTATTACTAATCGAATCACTAAAATATAAGCAAATCTTTTGAATAGTGGCACAGCGCAAATTAATGGGACCGAATCAACAATCAAACTACAATTTTAAAGAGCATACATGTCTTGTGGGATGCAAGATGACAGCCACATGGTGCTAAGAATTGCAGTTCAATGATTTAAAAGAGGAGTTTTTGTGCTTGGTTGTGGTCTTTGATGTTGCTGATTGTAGTAAGTCAGCTGATTGTACTAACTACTGAAGCTACTCCACGTCAAACATACTGCAGAAAGGACGCCAGAAGATATTTTTAGAATCCATAGCGCTCAAAATAGCGGAAGAGCAAAAAATCTAGTTAACCCCTAAAAACACATTGTTTTAAAATGACATGTGAGACGATTAAGGAAAATGCAAGATTCTAGAAAGGTATTATCCTTCAGAGATCCTATCTTCAAGCCTAGACCACACATCATCAAGCAATGAAGCTTGAATCGATGTACAAACAGAACGGACGAGTCTCGTTGGAGAGAAACGCACAGTTCATCTAACGCGAAACGTAAAACATATCCGAAAGGTGAACCGATTCCTATTATATGAACGTACAAATAAGCAAAAGGGAATCAGCGAAAGCAGAGTTCCGGAATCTTGAGCGATAGGGAACTTGATCGAAGTTGCAGGTGAGGTGGGGTTTTCGCATTCGAAAGAAAAGAATACAACCGTGACCTACAGCGATGGGGATGGAAAAACTTATCATTTTAGTAATATCTTAATTCTTACATGCTGGTGGGACGATTGTGCACGTTGCTTTATCAGCGTTTATCTTTGTGGGCTTGAGCAATCTTCGTTTTCGTAAAGGAACTCTTCTTTCGTGATGTGCTCTCCCCCACTGCACCCCTATCGCATCACGTTGTTGTTGTTCCATGTGGGAAGAAGTGCTTGACCATCTCGTCATAGCTGTCTGATATGTGACTTTTAGGGGGTTTTGTATACATTAGTACTCCAATTAAGAGCTGTAAGGGCTATGCAGGAAAGGGATGTTGGTTCCTTCATACAAATCTCTAATGTAACAATCGAAGTTTGATTTTCAAAAAGAACAGCTATCTAAATACTAAAAAAAAACCAGAATAGTCTTTTGCACTTAAACTTTAAAATATCGTTCCACCTCCTGATTTAAAACATTATTTCTATTATTATTATTATTATTATCATTTATTACTATTATTATTTTTATTGTTATTATTATTGTTATTACTAAATATTGCTATTATTGTATTATTATTATTATTTATTATTTGTAATATTATTATTAATTATTACTATTATTGTGTTCATTTTATTATTATTATCATTATTATTATTATTATTGTTGTTGTTGCTGTTATCGTTATCATTGCCATCATCGTCGTCGTCATCATCATCATCATTATTTTGCAAGTTGTTCTATCCTTCTATGTTTTCAACATTTTGTGAATGAATTAATTTTTAACTTAAATTATGTTTTTTCGGCAGCTTTAGAAAACGAAACACACTCAGTTTTCGATAAATATGTTTTTCTAAATACATTTAGGATTTGAAATTCGGTGTTTAAATGTGTATGAAGTTCTTGGGGTTTAAAACACAAATTTTAGTCAAGATACAAATGTATCAAAAATGTTTGCATTTATTCCTTTAAGAACATCATCTGGAAACTTGCACATTGCAATTTATTTCGCATTTCGCAGAGTATGTTTTATTACTAAATAGCACTTTTTTTTGTTTAAATTAAAGTGAAGCATAAATATTGCTAAAAACTATAAAAGCATTAAGTTAAAAAATAAATCCATTAGAATAACTTTCAAACGACATTTCTGCCACACTTTTAAAACAATTAAACACACTTATTCCACAATTTTACACCAAGAACATTTGCTCTACAATTTGGGAAATTTCTCACTTAAGAGATAAAATTCATAAAAATATAGCTCCCCCACCCCAAGAAAGAAATAAAAAAACTCACAGTGATCGGTTGGAAAAAATAAATTTTAATAGTTAACAAGAAATTATTTTTGAAAATGTTTAATGAAGGACGTGCATAAGTTTTAAAATAGCCGAAATAGCAAAATTTCAGATGAAACTAAAATCTTTATCTCAAGTGTTTCGCCGAAATTATATATATATATATATATATTTAAAAAAAAAATTAAAATTAAAAAAAAAAACCGATCCCAATATTTAACATTTACCTCCAAAACAAATCTACATAGTGATGAATTTAGGGGGTTCAATATCTATGTATGGTGGCCCTGAGAGCTCTTAGCGGTTCAAAATCTCTCGTCAGTTTCTATTCAAGCATTTGAAATATTTTCTTCCGTAGAAAAAGCAAAAATTTCCATCGATGATAAACATAAATTAAAATGCAGATGTCATTTAGGCAGTTAAAAAATTCACTTAAAAAAAATTTCCCGTACCCTTTCCTCTTAAAAATGCTTTGAATAAATTCTCCCGCACAATTTAATACGGAACTTCCCGAGCTATATTTCTAATGCATGTTATTATATCGGGCCTGCGTACCACGTATCAGCGCAATCTTAACAAACAGCAATATCCATCTCATTGGGGGATGGATAATTGTTCCTTTCGTACTTTCCAGGATATAAAGCGGGATGCAAAAGACCAAACCACCACCGCAATAATGGTTCTTCTTCATTGCACTCATATCATAAAAGAACAGTTCTAAGGGATGCAGTCATTTTTTTTTTACTGTGCAATTACAAAATTGAGTTTTCTGCGAATAAAATAAAATACGAATACCGTTAAGAGAACGTTTCGTTTTAATAGTGTAAGGCAGAGATTTCTAAATTGGGTGTCGTGGCGCAGAGTGAGGCAAATGGTGCAGCGAAGTGTTCGCATCACCTATATACAGGGTGGTTATAAATAAAGTTACCCTGTTCATACCCCTCTAGTGACCGTTTTACGCATCTATTTCAATGAAATTCAGGATACAGTACACCCTCGTTTTACGCGGGGGTTGCGTCTCACGGAAATGCCGCGTAAATCGAAACCGCGCAAACTGAGACTTAATAGTAGTGTTAAAATAGGGGGTTAGGTTCCGTAGATAAAAAAAATTACTTCATTCTAGTGATGCTGACTAAGTGTATAATAAGTTTAATGTGTACTTATATCGATTTTTATGCACAACATGCATAAAGAAAGCGTAAATTAATTTCGTGTTCTGTTTATAAAGAGGAGCTGTCTATGATAGTCTTTTGGCAGTCACTAAGAACTTTTCTCTGTAATTCTTTGCAGAGCATTAACGCATCCATGACCACTTGCGTCATTTCCATGATAAAATCTTCCTTCACTAACAAATCAGAAAGATTATTTCTATTGTCTAGGAATGGGTCAAAATTTTCAATGTGAAAGTTTTTGATTGTGTGTCACCGATGTCGGTATCCTCGTTTGGCCGCCTTCGTCACTCCTAAAAGCTCTTCTTCCAGTGAGTTCTGAACTGTGTGAATTTAATAGCTTTACTTCTGGAAAGAGTTCTGATATTAATCGCATAAAATGTCTCCAGTGGCTCAAGCTCGATTATTAGCACGCCAAAATGCAATTTATTACGTGTAATCTGCAATCTTTTGGAGTTTGGATTTTTAAAGAGGGGAAAATTTTATCTGCTTGCATTGCCGCATCCGTGTAAAACAGAAACTCATCCGCGTAAAATAAAATAAAGGTGTCAAATCTTAAACCACGTATAATCGAAACCGCGTAAAATAAACCCGCGTAAAACGAGGGTCTACTGTATAGATTATATGGAAAATGGGGAGCAGGGCTCTTCAATAAAAAAATTAGTACAAAAATCGAAGATAACTCGCGCTCTACACACCGATAAGGACATTATTAGGGCCTACAGCTTGGCCCCGGGATCGCCGGACCTGAATCCATGCGACTTCTGGCTGTCGAGCTTCCTGAAAGATCGGATCTATGGTGGAAGCATACGGACGCTGCTTGAATTAAAGGACAGCATAAGGGCTCATGTTAATGCTACTGATAGAGAAACCCTTCGTGCAACTGTGGCTCACGCTATAACACGTTTTGAACACGTGCTTGACTTACATGGAATGAACATCGAACAAATTCTGTAAATAAAATCATTTTTGTGAAACATTGTCTTATTTGATTCATGCAGCCCTATTCTAACCTGGTGGTAAATTTTTGAACTAATTTTTTCATTGCATAATCCAGCTCCCCATGTCCTATACAATCTATATTCGTAGTTTCATCGAAATCCGATGAGTAGAGCGGTCACTAGAGGGGTCTGAACAGAGTAACCTTAATTATAACCACCCAGTATATACATAAAAAAGATCGAATACGGTGCCGTGTGCAAGTTCTAACAGTTCAATAGGTGCCGCGATTTACAAAAATTTTGGAGCTCCTGGTGTAAAGTAATTCAGAGAGCATTTGAAAGATTTTTAAATTTCCACAAGCATTTCCTCTATCTACTATGCACACAGCGACAAGGTGCAAAAAATATATCGAAAGTATATATAATACGCAGATTTTTATTTAATTGACATTTAATTGTATTCGTTTTTAGTTTTTAATTAAATTTTATTTTTCAGTTCTATAAGCAAATGATTTTCACAGCATTATTTTTTCCTTTGAGAGCGCTCGCAAAGATCCAATTTAAAGTTACAGACATATAATGATCAATTAAAATATATATATATATATTTATCTTTTTGGATTTGAATACATTTATAACTAAATTTATTTATTTGTTCAGATTTAAATTCCTTTTTTAAACACTAGACTCTTCGTAGTAATTCCAACCGTTTAACTATAAAGTTTCCTGTCAGCACACAATCGGTACTTTTCATTGGAATTTTAGTTTTATTTACTTAAAAATGAAAACTTGTGACCTGAGTGAAATCTGGAAGGAGCATTTACCACTCAAGTACAGATGGCTTCAGAAAATACCCCAATAGCCCCTTTGAAAACTGAGTAAACTGTAGTAATATTTTCTATAATTTTCAAATTCCAAAAAGAAAGTTATCGAAGAGTTAAACTTTGAATTTACTTCTTCTTAAACTTAAATTTTTGAACTTTTTTCAGCGGTAAATTATGTTGAGTTTGAACAGATAGTATTTTTTATTTACACTCAAATATTATTTTAGTAATTAAAATAACACAACCAACCAATATTTTTGAAATTTGTGAGGTATTCCTTGAAATACTTGAAATACGAAACACTTGAAAAATTCTTCATTTCAATTAAATTGGAAATAAATAGTTTAATCGCTCGAATGAGGCCTTAAAGTAAATATTCAAACTCCCCCCTCCCTTCCGTTCCCACAAAAAACCACCTTGATGCAAAATTAGAATTTTGCGCCCCTATTAATATACCATTACAGATAATACCAAAACAAAAAAAAAAGGAAAAAAAAGCACTAGCAAATTGCTTCCTGAGACACAAAATTCAAAACGGTCTAGAGAGCTTACAATATCTTTTTCTTCTTTTCTTTTCTTTTTTTAAATGAATGATTCAATGTTTTACAGTAGTTTGCGGTTTTCACAGCAGGAAATGTAAAACTGCCCACTTTCAATTTAAAAGTGCTTCATCAAAGTGTTTCGTTCCTTTGACCACGCAGCTGCGTTTGTGCGGATAATTAAAAAATAAAACAAATATCGTAAGTTGTATACAATAGAGTGAAATAGTTGGAAATTGAGAAGTTTTTCCAGTACACATCAAAAGGCCTCTTACATTCATTAAGGCAAAATTTGTAAGCTAAAATAACTTCACACTAATTAGAAGATCTTTCCGGTGAAATATCACTTCTTAAGTCTATCTCTGCTTAGATTTATTAAAAGAAACATAAGCCTTTTGTAGCAGTTTATCGTTTGAATGTTTCACTCTTTGGTTTATTAAAAGAAAAAGAAAAGCTTGTCGCTGAAATGTGTGATATTTTAAACTAGCTGTCCAAAAAGTAAAAATCCCCAGGAAAAAAAACAAATAAATAAATAAATAAAATGAATGGAATGAATAAGTAAAATAAATAATAAATAAATAAGTAATTAAATGCTAAATAAATAAAATAAAATAAAATAAAATAAATAAATAAACACGTAACTAAAAATAAATAAATAATAAACAAATAAATAGAATTACTGCTTAAAACTTTGAAATATAATTTTCAAATCAAACATTACTAATAACTTTTTAAATTAATATAAAATTTCTAATATTTCCGCTTTTGAAATATAATCTATAAATAATCAATTTATTCATCCGAAACAATAAGTAAGATGATTTTGTAATTTTAGAAGTCAATGTAATTAACTACTCACATATAAATTTAAATATTGTATAAAACATGCTAAATACTAAAAATAATCTGAACTTGAATATAAAAAGTAAATATTTCATAAATGAAAATATGATCAACAGTAACTAGTAATGGGGAAATAGAAATGGGTAAATTTTTAAAAAGATAGCTTTTCTTTGCAATTTATAAAAGCTAAAAGGATTCTCGTATTTAAAGGTAGTATATAGTTCATTCACTGAAGAATTTTCTCGAAAACATGATGACGAAGATTACGAGGGTTCCTTTCCTTAAACCATATTATAAAGTTGGAAGATTTCGTGCAAATTTTGTTTTCAGAATTTCGATGATGCACCGAAAAAGAGATCAAGAAACAACGCTCATCTCAAGGAAACAAAAATAAGTGCCCTTGCTTTCCTTTCTTTGCAGAAATCTCGAAATTCATACTGCGGCCGTGCAAGAATAGACGCAGAAAAGCGCGTTCTATCTCTCTCAATCTCCTCCGAAAAAGCAGCAATTTTTATTTTTGAAACTCTGATATCCAGCATCATGGACTGACCCAACGTGATCTCTCGTAAAAAAGGGTTTTTAGCAGTCAGAAAATATCCCGGCTTTGGCAGATTCGGTATTCTTTATTTGCAGCTTCGTCATGTCTCATTCTCTCTGTTTGGAGGGGTTCTCTGGGAGAGTCTGACAGCTGCCTATCTGCGAAGCGAAATCTTTGATATCACAGGATGGGAAGATATATCGTGTCTTTTGATGAATTTCAATGATTTGCAATTTTGCCTTTTGCGTGTATAATTTCAGGCCCAAAGTGTGATTTATGCCGCCTTAGAGAGATACGCTATTGTGCTTTTAGAAATCTCCCAAATCATAGGTTTGAACGTGTAATTTGGCTATATCGGCTATACGCGTTCGTAAATACAATGACAACCGTATCAAAAGAAAAAGCTAAAAAAAAAAAAACCATCGCATAACTCTTAAATGTTGAAATCCGGTAGTGAACGGGCCATGTTTTTAACACAACAGTTTATCTTGGCTTTGAATCGATAGGTACCACACGTTCTGGAGAGTGCTGCAGAATTTCGGAAAATTGTCTGTATAGTCAATAAAAATTGGTCATCAGGTGGTAAGCAGTAGGTTTGGTGTAAAAAATGCCTTGAATACGTCCTATAGGTTTGCTGGTAATTGGAAAAAAAAATTAATTTGAATTCTGACATTTTGAATTCAAATTATGCATTTCGCAATCACGAGTTGCGACAGGACACTATCAATGGAGCTATTGTTTCTGGAAACGGCTTCTGTCCCCCCAAGCTTGCCCCTCCTTCTGGGCGGTTATGTGTATTTTTAGGTGTGTGTGTGTGTATGTATGTGTGCAGGCGCGCGTGCATGCATGTGTAGGCTTGTGTGTGAGCGTAGACCTGTGTGTATGCACGTAGGCGTGTGTGTATATGTGTGTTTGTATGTGTATGAGCATGTGTGTGTGCAGGACATGGACGTCTCCGACCATGCCGGTGGGTGGTGATGCTGCAGAGGCTCCTGGTGCAAGCTGAAAAAGGAACCACAACGCCAAGGATGGTCGAGAACAATAAGCAATCGTGATTGCTCAAAAAGGAGTGTTATTTGCTTGAAGTGCATATAGTTGATTAATGAAATCCAGACACTTGCTTTTTAATATTATTTTGTGGTGCCTCGTGATAGGAGACATCCGTCTCCTTTTTCCACATTTTTTTTTTTCAAAACTTAGTCTCATAGCTAATTTAAGGTTTTAAACTGATACGATCTTAGTCCTAGAAACCGGAATTGAAGGGCTCGGGGCAGAAATGTGACAAGCCACAAGAAGTGACTTTTCGCTCAAAATGTTTGTTTCTCATAACTAAAATTGAACTAAACGTGACAATGGATTATGTTATTTGCAGAAAAACATATCTGGTTTTAATATTGCAGAATATATAATGTATAATACCTTTGAAAAGTTCTACAAATACTTTTTATACGTTGGAAATTTTCCTCCTGAAAACTCACATCATGTGGCATATCCCATTCTTGCCCCGAGCCCTTCAATTTTATCATTCCCTTGATTTTACTCCTCCCCTCCCTTGGTTCACCTTGTCAGTTGTAGATGGCAAAAACAAAAGATGCCCCATATTCAGTGTGCTTTTACGTTATTATAGTAAAAAGTTTCACCATCCACACCGCTTGCAAAGAGCATCTTGCATAACCTGTCAGCTGTTATTTTTCATGTCCAAACAAATCATAGGCAAAAAGCAACAAAAAGACCTACTAATCTCTTTTGATTCGAACCATATATTTCGTTATTCTTCGCTACTAGATGGATGAGCAGAAGGATTGATGGTTCTAACGACACAGAATGGAACTTCGTGCAAAGTTCTTTCTCAAAATATGTTAATTGAAATCCCTTTTTGCGTTCTAATGCGACAATGTCATTAAAGCATAGAGGAGGGGAAAAAAAGCGACTGCAGGGGAGAAGTGTCCCTCCGCTTTTGGATTGTTGTCCGATGTGACAATGCATACCATTCTCTGTAGCGTGTATTAATTCTGCTATTATTCAGAACTCGCCAAGATATTTTTTCATTACCCCGTGCCCAACTCCATCTCTCTCTCTTCAACGGTAAGGAATTTCAGATGGGCAAAAAGCAGTCCTACGCTTGGAGTTGGGGGAAAAAAATTGCAAACCTTAGGGAAGTTTTTTTGGTAGCTAAAACTCTCAGATTCGTCTATTGTTTCCGCGTTCGCATATTTGTTGTGCCTAACGTTTGCGACTCAGGAATTTTTACATTTCTCTCGCGTCGCATTGTTTTAATAACTTTGGATATTAATTCCAAGACAAAACCGCATAATTAATTCTTTCAGGTGTTCTTATTATTAGAGAGAGAGAGAGCCTTATGGAGGGGATTTTTTTTAACCTCATTTCCCCTATTTTTCTTCCCCCCAAACATTTTTTCTGACTTTTTCTCATTTGCTTTTAGAAAAGTTTCGCATTTAGCTTTCAGATATATATACCTTTTTCATACCGTTTCTCTGTTTGCTAGTGGATTTTTTTTTGCTTTTGTATTATTATTTCATTTGCAAGTTTTAGCAGACAAAAAAATACAAAACTTAGTATTAATTTTTTTCATCCTGCAGACGAAGACATGCGGATAAAAAAAAATGTATCGCAGCTCGGTTGAAGGCGAAAAAAATAAAAAATGAAAGAAATGAAAGAAAATTGTCCCGCTAAAGTGCATTAAAAAACTCGGAAAAGGTGTGTTATTAATTATCTTTTCCGCCTTAAATTGCATATTTTTGTCGCGAATCGTTTGTCGAGAACTGCTTTTTGAATGCTCGACTGAGAAAATGCTACGGAGAATGGATGCAAGTTCTTTGTTTTGAGAAAATCAGGGAAAACCATTTTTTCAATCTTTATATTGCTTTCACAACACGCAGAATACATATTTAGAAACATTAATAAGTAAAAGGTGCGAATTTTATTTAAAAAAGCTGTTTCACTTATTTTAGTCCAGTTTTCTTTCTGAATCATGGGAAATCAATTAAAGCACTTCTTTTCTGCGAGTTTTAATCAGAGCTGTATTCAAAGCAAGACGCATATTAAATGTGTATACAGATGGCACTTGCATTATTAATTTTACTAAACGCACTTATTTCTTATTTTTCATTGACTCTACCATTTTGTACGTCCTATATCACGAGGGCATCAGCCAAAAGTGTTTAAGAAATCTTGACAAAGTGATTAACTCTGCTGTGGTGTTTTAAATCGTGATGTTTACGGCAATGAATTTACTAGGATAATTTCCCCAACAAAAGTAATTATTTATTCGTTATAAAATTAAATACTTTTAGTAAATTAAAACAAGAAGAAAGAAACAAACGAAGGATTTAAAAGACGAAACCATGGAGCACAATAAAACTTAAATAACTTTAATAGAGAAGACATTTTCGAGCTCCAAGTTAAAACGGTTGTAACTTTTTTTTTTTTTTGAGATAGAAGCTTGGATTTTCGTAAGATCTGAGGTCAAAAAAAAAATCGTTCTTTCCAATAATGTCAAAAAGAAAACTATGGAATAATATTTTTACTTTTTATCGATAATTTCAATGAATTTACTAGGATAATTTCAACAAAATAATTATTTATTCTAAGTAAGACTAAAAATTTTAATTTGCAGGTTTTTGTTGTTTTCAATAACTTAATGTTTTATTTTAATCTTAAAAAATATTTGTAATAAAATATACTCTGAAAAATATAATAAAAATCCTATCCAACAGCCACACCTGAAAACGGTCACCACTCTTTAATTAATCGATGGATTTTTGTACCGAACTAATGTTAAATGAAGCACCATCCCGAATGATTTGGAAGAGACAGCCTATATGCCCCAGTACAAACTCCTTTGTTTCAGTTCAGCTCAAGATCGACAGTAAGGATAAGAAGGCTATGGACTTCGCTGTTCAGTGCCTTCGAAACGTAGGGAGCAAGTGCACCCCCCCCCTAGCAGAGCCGGCCTTAAGCCGATTAGAGCAAAAGATCCCAATGGGACCCCGCGCCAGCAGGGGCCCCGCTCTAAAAAAATATTTTTTTCCTCACAAAAGAAAATAAAGGAAATATAAGGTTCAAATGAACTTAACTGATATTAATCATAATATGCTTAACTGATATTTAATCTGGCGGGTATGGAGCTACTTTCAGTGCAATTGAGGTAGTATAGGGGGAATTTCCTGAGGCTTTTAGCATCCCTATTAAGTCCAAAACCACTAGTCTCAAATAAATTTCCTGAAGAAAAAAAGTAAAACATATAGCCAGCTAAAAATTTTTAAATCCATATCTAAGGCGATACCTGCTGTATCCTATAACTTCCAATCAAGGGAAAGGAACTAGGTAGTGGGGAACCAAAGTACAAATTTTTAATGATTATTAGCAGTCCGCAATAACGTAAGGGTCAAGGACCCCTATCCCAGGATCTACTCGTATTACATGGGCAAAATGCGGAAATTTACATGAAACTCCGAAATTTCAGGAATTTCCAAAGCTATCTTTTCAATTTCATTTATATATTTACTTTTATTATTTTTTTGCTTTCTTTATTAGTATTGATAAAAAAATCTTAAAACTTAGCAGCAATGCCAATTTTTTTTACTACACAATTAACACCAACGTAAGTGCAATCCTGAAAAATAAATAAATAAATGATAAACTTCAAATACTGCGTATTTAATACGCGGAAAACATCTCCATAACAAATTGCCATTCTTCTTCTAACGTTTATACATATAGAATGGAATTTGGTTTTTAAATCTTCAAGGTCAAAAAATTACTTGGAGCCAACCAAACCCTGACATCTCACTTAACGTGATTGAAGATGCGTGTTTAAGACCTTTATTTCAAAAAGTTCAGGAGAAGGCTACTCAAACGCTCAGCCTTACCTCAACGTTATCACAAAAACGGACTAAAATTACATCATTCAGTTTTCAGTTTTAAAGGATTTCCAAGGAAGGAAGAGATTTATAAATTTCCTTCTTCTCTTATATCGTCTCTAAAGGTAGCCTAAAATAGTGTTTAAGATTCAAATTTCGAAATATTTCATGAGGAAGGTCTCTGAAACATTATTACTATCTAATGACCCCTTTCTTTAGCATCAGCACAATAGCTTAAAATTTCCCTTTTAGAAAATACTACCACAAGAAAACACTCGAACCCTTCCTTCAAATGGATAGCATAAAATTCATTTCAGTATCGAAAAAAATTCCGGGAGGAAACTCCTCCCGTTTCCCATATCGTTACCAAACAGGGTATAAAACTGAGTTTTTTGCGCTATAAAACCCTCTATTTGGAAGTTTTCCGTAGGAGATCACTAAATTCCTTTCTTTTCCATTTTCATCAAACATCATCTAATGGGGACAAAAATTTCTGAGAGGAGCCCCCAATTCCCTATCGTTACCAAAATTAATCTAAACTTATCTTAAATTTTAAAATGAAATTTGGTAGGCGGGGAACCTCCGCCTCTCCCCTTTTCCCTTCAGTTTACATAAAATTGTCCGAAGTGGCGATTTTAGACGTCAGCTTTAAAGACTCTTCCTGGGACTGTGGGTGTTTTTATCTGACCTCTAACGTCCCTCTTCTCCCCCCCTCAAACCTCATCTGCGTACCAAAACTTCCTTTTTAAACTTCAATTTCGAAAAATTTCCAAGGAGAGCTCCCCCGTTCCCTGCAATTCCGTTCCACTTCTGACACCCCAAAGACATCTGGTCTTTTGCTTGTGGTCAAAAATTACTTTTTTTAGGACAGATACATTTTGGAACATTTTCCTTTTCTGTCCTTAGTTATAAATTGCGCTACCCGCTTACTTCCAACGGTGAAGGGGTTCTCACTTCTCAAAGTTGCACAATAATGATCGATAGAAAAATGATTTTTTTACTGGGTGGGTTGATTTATTCCATGAAAATAAAAATTAAAAACTCCAACTGAATGGACTTTTATCAAGTTATTTCACAATAAGCGAACTAAGAATTGGAAGAGAGAAGTCTACGGTGACCATCCGTCCCGGTTTTGGAGACAATATTCCACATTTTTTGGAGGTTATTTAATCAGTCATGTTAAATTCCCATAATATCGTCCAATTTTACAAAAAAAAAAAAAAAAGGAAGAAAAAATCAGCATCTGGGAAGTTATTCTCTCAGTCCCACACTTCTTTTGACACCCCAATTTTCTCGTGCACCAACCGCATGTGATTGGGCATAAAGATTCTCAGAGCTACTTTTCTTACGTTTTTAAAATGTACACTTATTTTTGTGGCCATTCAGTCATTCGTTTCTCAAGAAATAAAAAAAGTAAAAATCGAACGTGATATAGAAATTTGAAGGAAGACGGATAATTGCGGAAGTTTCGAATCCTTGCCTGAATTTAAAAAAAAATAAAATCGGTCAGCACTTCTCGAATTTGTACGACCAATCTGTAAGGGGCCCCGCCAGATTTCTCTAATCGGGCCCCGCATGTGCTAAGGCCGGCTCTGCCCCCTAGGAGCAAGGGCGCCCTCCTAAATATCGCAAAAACTCCTCCAAATCAAGAGCTTCCCCCCAAAAAAGTAAAAAATACCCCCCAAAACAATTCTTCTTAAAAATTTCAGTGGCGTAGTCTGCGCCATGACCCCCACCCAGGTGGGCACCCATGCGAAACGAAATTTATCTAACCCTCTGCGAAACGTTTAGTTTAGTGCAAGACAACCATCTTGTGCTTGTGATAATTTACAAGTATTTAATTTATTTCCTAACAAGTGGTTAATAAATTGGACTCTTGTAAACCATAAATATTGACAACAAAAGTTAAGGAAAAACATGAAAATGTATTTGTTTTTTGTTTTGAAGTATTTGGTTATTTATACTACAGTATTTATGTTTTATGTTAAGAAAAATAAGCGTAACGAGGTATCTTACGTCAGTCTTGCTTTTGTTTCACTAGAATCTGACAGTTCCATTCCAATATTTTAATATGAAAATAGCCAGTGGAATTTTTCGCTTTTCACCATTTGACTTTCTTTAACATTGGCGCAGCCAGAAATACCTTCTGGAAGAGGTTTTTTGATCACAATACTTTCTGGACTTTTTTTTTTTTATTTTAATCACAATGCCTTCTGAAAGGGGTTTTATGACTAAAAATAACTTTTGTAGGGGATATTTTGATCAAAACAGCTCCTTCATATGCATAAACTACTGTATTATAATTTGTATTTATGCTAATAACAATGTTTCTGCGGTGGGGGTCACCCTCAAATCCCCCTCATCCCCTTCGCTACGCCACTGTTCTTCAAGATAACATTTATTTAAGTATAAGAAAAAGCAATATGCAATATTTATAATGAAAAAAAGAGAAGACAATAAAACTGATTCCTCTTTCAAAAGAAAAAAACTAATTCTGTAAATATATTACTAATGTTAAAGAACATTGCAGTAAACATTAAATGTAATTTTTACTAGAATAAAAATAAATAGAAATCATTGCATTTATAAATGTAAAATTAAAAATAATGGCACATCGCTTGGTAACGTTATTTCAAACAATTAACAATAATAAAATTTATTATTGTTATTACTCTCGTCTTTGTTTTAAAAATTAAACAAATAAGAAGTAATATTTCCGTATAAAATTCTGTCGTACGTTATTATAGGTTTTAATAGATAAAATCTTAGAGTTAAATAGGAAAGCCTTTACAAATACGAAAGTTTTGTAACTTAATGTCAAACTATTTTGACATTAAGTTACAAAAGCCTCGATATTATTTGATTCCAACAATTTATAATACATTATTTAAAACTCACTAGACAAGTATTCAAAAATGCAGGTATTTACTTTATTAACTAAACCTACACCTTTTTTTTTTGTGAGAGATAGAGAGAGATTAATTTGGATTGGCTGAGACAGAAATAATTTGAAGGAGGAAAAAAGAAAGAAAGAAAAGTTACAATATTTTCAATTATATAACAGATTCAGTTAGATAAAATATATTAAAAAATGCAGCATGAGTTGTGTATGATGTAAATCTAAAAAATAACTTCAAATATTTTGCAGATATTTTTAAACGGTAACTTATTTTCAAAAACTTGGGGAAGAATAAAAGATAAACTTTCAAATACAAATATCCATTTGTTAAAAAATATTATTGCCGATACGTGGAAAGCAAATTGAAAACAAATTAAAGTAACACGCTTATCTACACAAATTCCTTTTAGTTTTTGTTATTTTTAACTATAATTTTGCTGTGCAGACATTAAAAAAGCGTCAGTATTTTTTCCATAAAAATCTGGAAATTTCTTTAAAAAAAAAAAAAAAGAACTCAATAACTTTAGCTATAAAAATATAAGCTGAATATAAGTAAGCTGAAAAAAAAAAGTCACTAAGCGATATTTAAAGAAAAACGCTGTATTTCACACCAGCGAGAGTTAGCTTTTCAGCAAATAATTTAGAATATGAAAAAAAAAACCATCATTATCTATTTGCGTGATACTTTTTCTCCCGTCTTTCCAAATGGAGCCGCAGCGCAAACTGATTAGAGATATTGGCTCAAATATTTGTTTTAGCAGTTGCAGATAAATATCAGTTCAAATTTGCGAAACGTTTGTCAATAATGAATGCCAAAATGAATCTTTCAGTTGTTTTGCTTCTGTGAACGGCGGAAAAGATAGATTAAAAGCCATCATTTATGCAAGCTTCCAAAAGTTATTTGTAAACGCGTGTTTCTATTGTAATATCTGCCTGTAAGAGTAAATGAATTCGAGGGGGGAAGAAAAAATTAAAAAACAAAAAACGGCACCTCATCATTTCTCATTCATACGCAGATTCCGCGATCGTCCTGGAAACAAAAGCTTCCCTAAATACGGCAGAAAAACAAGTTTTAAAACCGTTTTATGTTTGCAATATTTCATTAATGATAATAAATACCGTCGCACGTTTTAATAGAAAGTTAAAATTGAAAAACCTCCGGCGAAAAACTCGCAGAATGCTCAGAAATTAATCATAACCGCTACGCACTATATTTCGTGAAAGCGTATTGAACTGCTATTGATAATTATCTTTTTCTCTCCCCTGCAGCGTTATTAAGCATAAAAATGGCGGAAAAACAAAAGAGGAAGCGTGGTAGGGGGATGTAAGGAGAAATCTAAACAAAGGGAGCTCATTTATTAACGTTTATTTTAAAAATCGCTCCCCCGGTTTTAGTAAAATACTAGACAAAAGCCCGTGTAAACACTGATAGCGAACGATTAGAACACGTGGTTTCCGCCATATTGTTTTGAAAGCTGTTCCGTTTTACAATGCGGTCGCAGTTATTATGGAGCAGAGAAACTCTGCCAGTCGAAAACGTTGTTTGGTATTGAATCTCGTTTGTGGCTCCTTTTGTAAAATCCGCTTTATTATTGAACTAGTATCTCTTTCTGTGTACGATCGCTGGTCTGACTGAGAATTGTTCGCTTTCCTTTGTGCACCCCCTTCCAATTGGAGTGTTGATCGGGCGGAGGGGGGCATGGAGAGTAAGAATTCTAAAATTCCTAAAGCTCGAAAATTTTCTCTCTTTCTCTCTCTGTCTCTCTTTTCGGGACGATCAGGAAACGACGAAGGAAATTGAAGTTGGTCGGTTTTAACCTAAAACTTCGCTTCAAAAATGGGCTTCGAGCGTAAAAGAGGCCGGAGTCTTGATTTATCTAAATTAATTAATTTCCTTTAAAGTCAGAAATGACGTTCGCTGGGTGTCTTTTCCAGTCGTCGAACATTCTACAATAACCCGAGTCGCTCAATAGGACCACCGAGTCGTCGTTTGGCCGACTTCCGCTGATAGCAAGTGAAACAAATCATTTCCCCCGACTTCCGCGCTCTGTAATGAATAGCTTATGCATCGCCGGATTCCCCGGAAAAGTTGGAATCCCTCCACCCCCTCGTCTCAAACTTTCAGCCCCGTTTGTGTTAACGATTTTTCTTCGATGCCGTCGCCGCTGCTCGGCAAATATCCACACACACGCACTCTTCATCCACAATCTTCGGCTTACCTCACGCTATCTGTCCACCTTTAATCGTTCGATCAGAATCCGTTTGTGCCGAGGTGTGCGGGAAATTTCCGATTTTGCGGCTTTTGCTTTCGATAAAATGCTGCGCCCGCTCGATAGTGACTAGTCCGGCTTTGTATCCGGCCTTCGATTTCTCGTGCAGTCGATGCCTATTCCGGCATCTCGACCGGACCTAACCATAACTCAAAAGTTCTGTCATTATTCGGAGAAACTCGTTTTCCGATGAAGTCGACAATTTTCTCGAAAGGCACTGCTCAAGACGATAAAGCATTCGGATTTAATGGATCGCGTTTTCCATTCAAAATAAAGGAAAATATATATTGCAGCCCGATAAAGATTTGTGATAGCTGTAGTATCGCTATTTTCGCATGTGACTGTGAGCATCGATATCGAATTATGGGTGCTCCAAAGCTCTGCTGGATTTTAAGGGTGAAGCTTGGATAAAGCCTGGGCTGAGAAAACGATCGTCAAAAATTATATTAGGAAATTGAAGTTTATACGCATTTAATGATGAAACCAGAAATCAGATTGTAAATAAGCGTTTCAAGTTTGTATTTTCGCTAACGGAAATAGAAGTTATGTTTAAAAATTTAAAAGTCACAATCGTCAAAAAATACCGTCTGAATAAATAGAGTTCATGTCTACCTAAATATTTATCTAAGATAAATCCGGCAGTTAAGCCGCATTTGTTTTCAAGCTATGCAAAAATATCATGGTCCAGATAAAAAAAAAAAAAATCATGCTGTTCTATTTGTTAATAATTGTAATACAATGTATAACTTGCAACGAAAATATTGAGAAAAAGTTGATATTTTTAAAGCTTTTATTTTTTTTTTTCTAAATCACTGCGGTGCGCCGTCCGTCAGGGTAAGATGCCGCACAATGCGGTATCTGAACGTCGGAACTTACCCCATAACACGGGATTAGGTTCGTGTGGCGCGCCTGGCATACGAACATAAACAATAAACACGCGAAGTATTATTTACCTAGTAAAAACAAAAAGAAATTTAATGAATGTATTGTAGTAAAATTGATAATGTTTGAACATTTATTAATATTTGATGATCCGTCTAGGAGTCCTCCCCTCATTGAAAATTAGTATCCTCATTTTTATTATTTTTATTTTTTTCACTTTTATGGAATTTTTTCTCTAAAGTTGATTTATGAAAATTATTCTCTAAAGTAGTCCCATTATCAATAGCTACTGAGAGTATAGCTGTTTCCTTTATTACATGCCGGCAGAATGAGACATTTTATTTATGTTCGCTCTTGATAAGTGATGGCGTCTTTACACTGCTAGTTGCATGCTGTAAATTGATTTGAGGTATGCTGCTTAATTCTTTACTTAAAGTTGCTGATATGATTTGAGGTATGCTGCTTAATTCTTTACTTAAAGTTGCGTACTGTATGTACACTATTCAAGTACGCATCGTATTTGAAATCTTGAAATTAAATAAATTGTTGGCTGAATATCTCGATCAAAGTAAACTGTTGGACTAGCTTCGCGGAGGGAAAAGCGCATATACAGAATCATTACTTTGCGCATTGCAGTACGTTTCCGTCTCAATTTTTTTTCTTTTGAAATTCGGAAAGCGATTCAGATAGCATTAGGGCCAATAATTGGAGTTCTACTGCATTTATAGAATTAGAGTAAAACATGTCGATGTCGTTTGTTGAGAGAAGTTCACCAGCAGAAGTATACTCATTTTTGCTCTTGAATCTCTCTTGGGTTATTTTATTGAAAGCATAAATAGAAAAAAATGCTGTTTATTTTGTATTGTTTCGGATTTCTTTCAGTACAAAAGAAATTAGCTCTAATTGAACAACTCATGAACACCATAAAAGACTTTGTATAATAGACTTTTTTTTTCACCCGAATTATCAATTTTCCCGAACCGAATCAAAGATTCAATGATTGCGACAATTTAAGAAGGGAAAAACTAAAAACTATCTCGAAATCAAAAGTACATAATAACTTCTTAATTTGAAGCGCTGTTGCAAGCAGTCTAATCACGATTCAATCATTACAGCTCCAAAGGGGGAAAAACGAACGATATTGGAGAAGGTTTTTATTGGTTGACCTTGAAGAAACGATAAAAAAAAGTGTAGCAATCGCTTTATTTTGCCTCCCTCATAAGCTAGAAAATGAGACTGAAGCTATGCGACGAATGAGATAAAGAGGGGGGGGGGGAGTTACTTACCCGGATTTAGGGAAAAAAATGATCGTGAGTTAAACTGCATAAATGAAGATGCCAATCTATGGAGTTTAGCAAATACGCCATTTCGATCGCTAGTTCAGTTCACTCCCCCCCCCCTCCTTACATAAATGTAATAAAGGTTACGAATTTGAAAGCGACTTTCACAGCAAGGGTTTTATTATTGTTTTAAGAAACGTTATTCAGACTGCATTTATTACAAAATCAGTTTTGGGTTTTCCTTAACTTTTTTTTTTTACTGGCGACTGCTTTTTTGGGCCAGGAAGCTTGAAATATTATCGGGTCGAAAAAGGCTTTCTTATAAATTCGAAACATGTGCAATGTGCATGCAATACGCTTTGCCATTTCTACTTCAGCAACGTCTGTTAATTCACTAAGTAATTCATACTTGGTTAGGTGCCGACACAGTTAAGTCAAAAGTGAAATTATAAGTATTATGAAAGCTACTGTGTACTTAATTTTCCACATCAATTTTCGACGAAATAGTCTTCTCAGTGGCTTATATAGCACCCCCCCGCAACCCCTGCGGCGGATAGGGGGGAGGCGTAAGAGGTCTGAGGGTGCACGCTCTGAAAAAATAACACTATGTTAAAATTAAAAGAATTAATTACAAATGGAAGGAAGGGGGCGCACTTATATATCTTGCGGCGGTGGGGGGGGGGGGGCAAAGAAGTCTATTCCGGCTACTGAGTTTTCTCATTAACTGTTTAACAGTTGAATTTTCACTTCATATTCTTTTAATGTTAAACCAATCTAGATGTACTAAATCTATAAAGCAGTCCGTTAGAAGTTACGAAACGGTAAAAACGCCAAATTTGGATTTATGATATTGATGTCACCTCTCAGATGTGCAATTCACCACTAAATATTCATTGCACTGCACAAGTCTTAGAGTAACCGAAGAGAAACATTTATAGGAAATTTCATATTAAAAAAAAATGTATTACAGACATAAAATTTGAATCAACAAGAATTACTCGATTATAACTTTTTCTCAGTGCTTGAAAAGTGACTTTTTGAGCAGTACTTTTCCCGAACACCAACACGGACTTTAAATTGATAACATTGACGTTATCTCTCAGATATTCACTTCACCACTGGATCTTCACTGCACTGTACGAACTTTACCATAACTGAAAAGCCTCATTTACAGGAAATTTCGAGTTGACTCAAAAGTATTTTAAATGTAAAATTTACGCCTAATACCATAAAAGAATTACTCTATTTATGTTTGTCCACAGTACTTGATAAAATCTTGTTCGTTAATTATATTTGCATTGCACTTGGGCATAGCTCTTTAAGACTTAAAAAAGGGGACTTTTTGAGCATTACTTTTCCCGAGCACCAACACTTGAAGTTATCAAACTCAGATATTCACTTTACTACTGGATCTTCACTGCACTGTACGAGCTCTACAGTAACTAAAAAGCACCATTTACAGGAAATATTGAGTTCATACAGAAGTATTAAAAATGTGTATTTCTAATGCAAAACTTGCGTCTAGTAACCATAAAAGAATGATTAAGCTCAGTGGCTTAACAGACCATGGGGACCGAGACTTACTTTTCTTCACCTTATCCCACCTTTTTTGTAATGTGCCTTAGGCTTTACCATGCGACCAAATTTTGTCCATACCCTTCTAACGTAATAGTTTTCTGTATGAATTCAATTTGTTATTTTTATTAATTTGTCCGTGATTTTTTTTTTGTTTTGTTTTCTGCATGAATTTAATTTGTTATTTTTATTAATTTGTCCGTGAATTTTATCTACTCATTTCGATTTTGTAAAACTGGAAAGCTTTCGAAATTATAGTATGAAGAAGGAAATTCGTTGAATAGCAGTGAAAATTACTTTTGCACAGTCGCACTGATTTTTTTTCTCTCTCATACATGACGAAATTCTTTTTGTTTGAAAATTTATTTCTTTTTCTTTCGTTTTTCTTTTTTGATATTTAATTACTTTTACGTGAAAAACGGTACATTAAAATTTATAAGTTGCAGCTGCTTGTAATTTTTGTTTTATTGAAATAAGTATTCTTTGCTTAAAATTTTAAACATTTTAATCTTAAGATTATTTATTTTGAGAAGTACACAAGGGAAAAATATGAGCTAGAAAAAAAATAGATTAAAAAAGAAACTTTTGAAGGTTTTTTTCAAAAAAAAAAGGTTCGTTTCTGTTCAATGGGGGAAAAACTACTTTTATTATAGTTTTTTTATTTAATAGGTTTTTGGAACAAAATTGAGCTTTCTTTCTCCCTAAATAATAATTAAAATGAATAAATGAATAAATAAATAAAAACATGAAAGCGTGGTTATATTTCTAAAAATATCTCGAAAACAAAAAATTGTATCAAAAAATAAACTTCATTAATTCAGAAGATATTTAAAAATGAAAATTTTAAAAGTAGATTCATCGGATGCGGAAGGATGAGATGTTCCTTAATGTAGGGCAAAGTTAAATAGTGGGGCAAAATTTAAATGGTGGAATACTTACTCTGTTCTTAGCGCCATCTATCTGAAAATATTTCAATTATGTTTTAACACATATATTCCAATCAGGGTAAGTCAAAAAATATTTCTGCTTTCATAAAATGATTCAATTTCTGTTATTAATATTTTAAGTATTAATTGAGACCTACTATTTTTTGAGGTCGAATTCATTTATTCAATATCAAGCTTATTTGCATTTTTTTTACAATTTCTCAAGCGCATGCGGGGCTAATTGAATATTTCATTTCGTTTACTTATTCAATCATTTATTCACTCACTTAGGTATTACTACGTTAATTACTCGTAATTCATTTACAATATTTTAATTTCAATTAACTTATTTATTCATTCATTCAATTATTTTCTTAATCACTTATTATTTTATTCACTCATTTATTTTCTCTCATACATTAATCAATAAATAAATTTATTTATTCGTTTATTGCTTCATCATCTTTTACTTATTTATTCATTCTTTCATTTATTCATTCATTTGACTAAAAACATTTTTAGTAATAAAAGAGAAAATATTTCATTAGAAAAATATTTTTTTTCCATGAAAAAAAAAGTAAACTTTTTCCTTTTTTATTTTTTTTTTGAAGTTACAAATTTACTTTTTAAAAATAAGAAATACTGTTTCAATGCAGAATACAATGCTATTTCTTAAGGAAGCTGTAGTTTTCAAAACAAATTTCTAATGTTTTAGTTTTGAAAATAGGTTAACCATTTCACTTTGCCCCATATTCTGCTACTGCACCCAAACCTCTTTTCGTGTGGTCTTTTTTTGTGTGATTTTTTCTGGGCGATTTTTTTTTTTTTTTTTTTGCGATTTAGGAAAATTATTTATAAAACGAGTGCGAGGTAGTATCTTCAAGTGACTATAGGAGCATCCCGATGGGAAGTCACTGTGACTTCCCAAAAATTTCTTTATTCGGAAATTTTTCGGGAGTCTGCAAAATTATCATCACTTATTTAATTTTGATTTCGTTTAAATATAACATTTTGGGTTATCTTCTACGTGAGACTTTTTTTATGAGGCCCCTATCCACCGCACACAAAAAATAATAATAACAATAATAATAAACTGTGTTGCGAAAACAACGTTTTAAAGCTACTGGTGAAATTTCGAAAAAAAAATTTTTTTTTCATACGATTTTTTTTAAGCGGTCCCTGTCCACCGCATAAAAAAAAGTTTGGGTGCATTTGATTTTTTTCAACATCTAAAATGTTTGACACGTTATTTCTTAAAAATAATAAAACATTCAAATGCAACAGTTTAAAAACTCTAACCTTTTTCTGTTCTTTATGCATGTATTTCTATGAATATATGTATGTATTCATGTGTGTGTGAGTGTGTGAGTCTTGCATAAAATACAAGACTTTCATACAAATTCCTGCGACGTAAGGAAAAACCTACTTCCGAGACTGATTGATAACACGGTATGCTTTCAATCATTCCGCATGCTTATTGCAAATCATTCCCAATGCAATGCCTGTAAAACTCGTTATTCCCCAGCCTCTCGTGTTCCTACATGGGAAATTCACCCCTGACATCGGATCGATCATTTATTCAAATCCCTTTTGTTTTACTTCTGATTTTCCTCGGCTGACAGATAGACCCAGTTCCTCCCACTACATTTATAACTGATTCGGTTTTCAATTGAGCAGTCGACCTTGCCGCAGCGAAACAAGGCGCTGCTTTTTGAAAATATGTCACTGCGAGTAGAAAAGATTCTGTTGTTTTATTTGCACGGAGTTTTGGGTTTTAATCATATTTAAGCAAAATTTTATTTCTGTAGTGCATTTTGTGAAAAGTGCGCCAGTGCCTGTAAATGTTGCTTTGCTTTTACTGTAGAGCTTGCACAGGGTAGCGAAGATACAGCGAGGAATTGCAGATCTGAGAGAATACTTTATACAAAATTAGATTTGGTATTCGGAGTGTGTAGGACAATAGTGACTTTTTAATCTAAAAAGAAGAACGGGGCGGCGGGGTGTAACTATATCCAATGCATTAGCTGTTTGTCGATTGCAGAGGCCAAACATAAAAAAAGCTAGTAGTTCTTTTGTCATATATAAGGAAAGTTTTATTTCTGTGGTGCAATTTGTAAAAATGATGCAAATGCCTGTAAATGTTGCTTTGCGTTTACTGTAGAGCTTGAACAGTGCAGCGGAGATCCAGCTGGGAATTACACATCTGAGAGTTGACATCAATAATAATATAAATTCAAAACTAATGTTGGTACTTGGAGGAATTAGAAAAAAAAGTGACCTTTAAACTCTAGGGGGGAAAAAAAAACAACTAGGAGGAAATGTATCGCAAATATAATCAATGTATAAATTTTTTTTTCCAGGTACTGATGTCAAATATAAGTCGCTTTTGTGATGATAAATGGAAATTTTATTTCTATAGTGCACTGTGTGAAAAGTACGAATGTGCCTGTAAATGTTGCTTTGCTTTTACTGTAGAGCTTTCACACTGCGGCGAAGATCCAGTGGGGAAGAATTGCAGATCCGCGAGGTAATTATAAATCTAAAATTGGGGTTGGTATTCGGAGAGTGCAGGACAAAAGTGACTTTTTAATCTATAAAGAAAAAGGAAGGAAGTTTGTAGTAAATGTATCCAATGCATTTACTGTTTGATGATTGCTGAGGCCAAACATAAAAAATGAGTAACTCTTTTGTCATATTTAAGGAAAATTTTATTTCTGTAGCACATTTTGTTTGAAGTGCGCAAGTGCCTGTAAATGTTGCTTTGCTTTTACTGTAGAGCTTACACAGTGCAGCGAAGATCCAGTGGGAGATTGCAGATCTGAGAGGTAATTATAAATCCAAAACTGGCGTTGGTATTCGGAGGGTGTTGAACAAAAGTGACTTCTTAATCTATATAGGAGAAGGGGGGAAAGTTTATAGTAAATATATCCAACGCATTAGCTGTTTGCCGATTTCTGAGCCCAAACATAATTCGAGTAGTTTTTTGTCATATTTAAGGAGATTTTTATTCCTGTGGTACATTTTGTGAAAAGTGCGCAAGTGCCTGTAAATGTAGCTTTGCTTTTACTGTACATCTCGTACAGTAAAGTGAAGATCCAGTGGGGAATTGCAGGTCTGAGAGGTAATTATAAATCCAAAATTGGAGTTGGTATTTGGAGAGTGTAGGACAAAAGGAGGGCTTTTAGTCCATAAAAAAATTGGAGGAAAGTTTATTAGAAATCCAATCAATCCATCCATTGCATTAGTTTTTTTCTGAATGAGGATGCCAAATATAAATTGCGTAGTTGTTTCGTGATGTTTGCTCAGAGATATTAAAGTGGAGGTCGTGGAAAAAGTTTTCTGGAAAAGTTAGAAAGCAATTAAAAAACGTTTTTTTTTAAGCAGTTGAAAATATAGTTTCTCAATCGTTATACTGTCTTAGAGAACATTGGGCGTTAAATATACGTATTGGGCGTAAAAGTACATGCATTCCATACTTTTTTATTCTTCTTAACAGAAATGTGCATGCAACTTTCATTGTTAAAAATATCATAGCTGTTTCATAGCTACTAGCTACCATTAGCTTTCCTTGCTCAACACACACACACACACACATACAAAAGGAAGATTGAAATTAAATAATCTTCCAGCCTTTAATTTATGGGGCACAATATGAGTTTTGTAATGTGTGAAATTATTTAGACACAGATAATTTTTTTCTTTTGCCAATTACAATTTTTTTAAACAAAAAGCTGATTTTCCTAAAAATTTCGTGCATGTGTTTATATTTATAGATTAAATACATATCCTACACACGTTAAATAAACGTATATTAAAATTTCAACTGAAAACGTTTTCGCTATATTATCGATACAATTCTGCCCTGTGCTTCATTTAAAGTTTTAGCGAGAAAAGCAGATGTGCAAGAAAACTAAATCATCAACTGCTTGCATTATAAAAAGTTAGCACTTCGTAAGTTATACTAATCATTAAAAAATACAAGAAAAAAACATAATAATAATAATTAAAAATTAATTTGAATTTTGACATTTGCAATTCAAATTATGGTTTTCGCAACCACGAGTGTGTGTGTGTGTGTAGGCATGAGTGTGTGTGTGTGTGTGTAGGTGTGTGTGTGTGTGTGTGTGTAGGTTTGTGTGTATGTATGTGTGTGTGTAGGTTTGTGTGTATGTATGTGTGTGTGGTTGTGTATATATGCGCGTGTGTGTAGGATATGGACGCAACTTGGAGACTGTTTTCGCTAGAGGAGCAGCATCGGGAGCGACCGGCCGACGGTGGTGCTACAGAGGGAGGCGGGGGAAAATAAAATCATAGGACATCAAAACTGTCAATTAGAACAATAAGCAATCGTGATTGCTCAAGAAACACACGCAAATTGGGGTGAAAATTTTCGAATGCATACATTTATATATTTTTCCGAGAGGAATCAATCTTTCAAAATAATAATAAACTGGATTTCTACGCAAAATTTCCGGTTTCATGCCGGCCAGTTTCATCTCTATATTTGATGTAAGTTATATTTCTTTTATACTTTTTTGGGAGAAATTCAAAATTGCCTGTGAATGTTGCTTTTCAATATTTGAGTACTTAGTATTTATTTATAGACTATAGTGAAGGTTCAAACGGGAATTAGTTGCACGTGTGAAAGGTAACATCAATAATATAAATCCAAAACAATGAATCGTCACTGTAATTAAAATTCATAAAAATTAGAATGAATGAGTGAAGCCCGTACATGAGATCATGTGATAATGGTGTAGCTAAAAACTGCATCATCCAAACTTGTCGTTAAAAAACTTTCATATTACAATTTAAAGAAAAAATATAACTGATTTAATTCTGCCTTTGAAGACTTCATATGTGAAAAAAAGGTTCTTCTTAATATTTTCAAAGCAAATCAATAGAAATTTACAACATTTTCTATATTTAAAATATTTTTAAGAATAAAATTAATGTAACTTCTTAAGTTTTATTGATGTAATCTATTATCGGCCAAGGGCCTCAATTAAATGCTATCAAAGCTGCTCCGCACTCTGTCAAATAAATCAGGCATAACACATAGAAAATAAAGGAATCTACTCCTAAAATATATAACATATATGAAAAAATAGAATTATTTTATTAAAAATTTCAAAAAGAAAATTTTTTAAGGTAATATTTTTTGGGAGTTATTTACTTCCAGTATTTTACCACTTTTTTTGTACTCTTAGTGTTATATTCAATAAAGACACTGTAAAATTAACCTCCACACATCATTTCACTCTCTTAGAACCGATTTTTACAAACCAGAGTTTTTAAGTCGCGAAAGCAATGCTTAAAAAACGTCTAAATATGGAACCACATCAATCTCTGCCAACAACCAGACCCGGATGAGACAGGCAAAATCAGGCGCGTATACAATTGTTTTTTCTCTTTTGCAAAATAATACTTTCTTTGCCTAAAGACAACTGAAAGTGACTGCTAGTTTACTGTCATTTGTCTTCTCTTCTTCATTTGTGGAGAATGGAAGGAAACCAGAGAGGGCAAAGAGAAATAGGAATAACCTCTGAAAAGATGTATTACACATTACGGATTATACGACACGTGCTTACTTAATTTCGATTTCGTACGCATGTAATAAAGTCACATTTAAATAAGATAGTAATTAGGCCGCAGAAGTCTATAAACTTGTGATTGCAACTTTTGTGCAGTTATCATAGTTTTTTTGTGCAATTTTATCATTTTATTACATTTGTAAGCATTGAATTAAAAGAAAAAAAATTAAGTCGTTTTTATATTATTGTTTAACGCAAGAAGTCACAAAAAAAAAAAAAAAAACTGTCCTACACAAGATGAATAACTGGGAAAAAACTACATAGCAACATATTAATTTGTGATCTTCAAATATATTTTAATGGTAATTAAAGAAAGACAATACTAATAGTAAAATATAAGAGTAATATAGTCAATTTAAAAATAAGCTATGAAGTTTTAGTTAAAAGAAAATAAAAAAAAAAAATTAATTTGAATTTTGACATCTTGAATTCAAATTATGTTTTTGGCAATCACGAGTGTGTGTATGTAGGCGTGTGTGTTTGTGTGTGAGGGGTATGTGTGTTTGTGTCTGTGTGCTGGCATAAGTATGTGGGTAGTTGCGTGCATGAATGTGTGTGTGTGCGGGGTATGTGTATGTGTGTGTAGGCATATGCGTTTGAGTCTGTGTGCAGGCATGAATGTGTGGGTAGTTGTGTGTATGTGTTTGTGTGTGTAGGTGTATGTGTGTGTGTGCGTGCGTGTGTAGTTGTGTATGTATGCGTGTGTGTGTAGGATATTGACGCAACCCGGAGACGGCTTTCGCTAGAGGAGCAGCATCGAGAGGACCCGGTCGACGGTGATGGTGCGGAGGGTGGCGGTGGGAAAATAAAATGATAGCACGCCAAAAACAGTCAAATGAAAGCAATAAGCAATCGTGATTGCTCAATAAATAAATGTATAATAATTACACTTTGTTGAAAGTACGCATAAGATAGAATCCAACGTACGCTGGTAACTGATTGAGCACAAATCTGATAACATACAATATTACAAGTATACAGTAAATTAATTTGGCCCTATCTTTGAAGATCATGAATGAAAATGCTCAGCAAATATTTTCAAACAAAAAAAAAAAAAGCAAAGATAAACTGATGTTCCACCCACGCCTCTCGAAGTGCGAGTGAGGTAATCATTCCCAATAACGAAATTATAATTAACCACTTTAAATGTATTGGCGGCTCATAGAGCGGATCAACGCCCAAAAGTCGAGCGCAACCAGATCAAAATGGGCACGTTGAGGAGAAGAAGAAGAAAAAAAAGGAGAACACACGGGGAAGAAGAAAGATTAAAAAAAGAAGTTAGAAGTCGCAACCTTCCGCCGCAAGAAAACAAAAGCTTCGGAATCCTAAAACCATTATCGAAAGCTATTTCTTTCTGCAGAGGGAGCAACAGCCATGTGGCTACCCACCCCTTTAATACTGGGCTAGGCCATTGTTGATGGGAGAGCCAAGGCCACGCGCGGGCCTGGGCTGCACCACGTGCTGGCCCACCCACACCTGCCAAACTATGCGGGCGGATCGGTCGCAGATCCCTCACATTATTGAAATAGAAGAAAGAGAGGCTATCCTTCAAAAGCAAATCACATCTAAACCGTTGGGACCGGGTTAAAAAAAATTATAATTACTGGATGGGAGACATCGAGGACTACGATGAAATTATCTCCACAAAAGGATGTATTTGTAAGGATTCAAAGGGTTTGTTTTTTGTTCTCTCGAAGAAAACCAGAAAAATTTTCAGATACTAATCACTAACGCAGACGAAATTTTCTCCTGGGAGTGATCAAAATAGGACAAATTTTCTCTTGGGAGGTACTCGTAAGAGGACCAGAGCTTTTTTTGGAGGGAGTGTGGTCATAAGAGGATATAATTTTTCTCCTGAGTGTGTCATAAGATGACATAATTTTCTATTGGGGGTTATAAGAGGATAAATTTTCCCCTAGGGGCCGTAAAAGGACAGAATTTTCTCCTGGAAGGGTGGTCATAGTAAGTTAGAATTTGCCTCTGAGGAGGAGGAGGAGTGATAAGAAGAAAGAATTTTCTCCTGGAAGGGTGGTCATAATAAGTTAGAATTTGCCTCTGAGGAAGAGGAGGAGAGATAAGAAGACAAGATTTTCAAGGACAAAATATGATTATAAAATATAATCACATATTTTCAGCATCTGAGTGGAACAGGAACTTTACAATACCATGAGTGTCCTTAACAATGATATTTAGGAATAGCGAACTAAGTACAGGAAGGTTTCATGAATGTTATATAACATGATGAGGGAACGAATTTTTTCAAACTTAAAATAAATCCACGGAAAGTTATGCAGTTAATACAAAAAAAAAAAAAAAAAAAAAACAATTTAAATCAAAGAGTAATGCGTTAAAAACTGAATTTAAAACTTTTTAAAGTTTCAAAGTTTGCTTCCACTTTTATTTTTATTTTCGAGTTATTTTTTTCATCTTAAAAATTAAGTTTTCAAAAGACAAAAAGTTAATTTTAAATATGTGTTTTAAGACTTGCAAGGAATAACTGTTCTTTGGGTCTCAGCAAACCGATGGAATTAAATTCAGAATTGACTACTGTTATTCTGGGGAAAAGAGAAGATTCAAATACACCAAATTTGCAAGTAATTTGTTCTTTTCTTTTGTACCATCAGCTATATTTTTGTCTTCAGTTCCTGTGTCTAAAATACTTTTTTAAGTTCTACCGTGCTCTTAGAAAACGAAATCTGTCTCCCAAATTTCAATTGAAAACATTCTTTTTATTATGCATACTTTTGACCATAGTTAATGTACATTCCAAATGCATTTTCTTTTTCAAGTGAATAAATAAATAAATTAATAAATAATTAATAAGTAAAAAAAAATAACAGAATATTGCGCAGGAGCAAGGATTTCAAGCAAAACAAAACCCTACATTACAAGTACTTAGGTTTCTAAGCCATGCTCATAAATGGGAACGATTCACTGCGAAACTTCTTCGATTCATTCCTTCGGACGATGATTTCCTTCCCCACTCTTAACGCGATGATCACGGCAATCACACCCGAAAACAATCAGCGAGAAAGCCAAACAAGCACAGGTCCAGACACAAGTCTGTGGGAGGTCATTGGATAAAAGTGGTCAATTTGCGTGGGAAGAAGCCCTTAAGTACCAGGGAACCAAAAAAAAAATCCAGTCGGTGCTGGATCCCAGGTAAATGATATCATCTCCAACTTCTCAACGGAAACATCGTGAAAGCTGGAATCCAATTAAGCATCGGGTCTTTTAAAGTGGTAATTGGAACAAAAGGGGGAGAAGTGAGCAAGAATCTTTTCCCACTCCCTAATCGCAATCAACCAGAAGCAAAGATTACGGGAGGAAAACTTTCTCCATTTCTAAATCCCTGGCACTCCACAGAACCGACGATCGAGGAGAAGAAAGGACTGCCAAGCTCTTCCTGAACGAGCAACAAATAAAATTACACCCTCTTTTCCCAGATTCCTGAGGAATTTGCCTACTCCTGTCCTCGCACCTTATAAGCTATGGGGTATATCTTTCGGGAGATCCTTACAATCTGAATTGCAAATCAGGGCGAGATTTATGTGTGTAATTACTTCTTTTAATGGAATAAGACTGCTAGCTTCCTAATTTCGGCTGCTCATCCCTTAGAATCTGCTGTCCTCTGCCATCTTGCCGTGAAAAAATGCAAATTATGAGCAAACATTTTGGCAGAATTGCTGCCGATAAATCTGGAACTGAAGGGAGGAAGAACGCTGGCAATGTATACGGACGCTTAAATAGTCCGAATGGTAAATTACGTTCTCGGATATAAAGTTGTAACATTATGTTTTTGGGGTTGTTCCCGATTCTCCAATTCATCGGTATCCATTAAATAAGTATCCTTTTCTAGAAAATTAACTTCGGTATTACCGCGTGAAAAATGTGAGCCGAAAATGGCGCAGACTTCCGCGCTTACGAAAAAGAAAAAAAATTATGAGCTTATGAATTGTTGGGAGCTTTTTGACATACGAATATTGTAAACTTTTAAAAAGAGGGAAAACTTGTCGAATAAAACAAAACATATTTTTTTGCATTCTTATAATTTTTGAAATTTTTATATGTACATTTTTATTGGTGCCTTAAAATATACGGTTATTTAATTTAAGTATAAGATTATTTATTCACCAGTCATATTTTTCGTTTTTAAATGGAGACATTGTGGGGGAAGAACATTAAAGGATGCTTTCAGGAACATGCTTCCTTCAAAAAAAAAAAAAGAAAGAAAAAAAAAAAAAAAAAAAGCTTGTTACAAATATGAGTAAGCAGAGAAATTTTTTTTCCTCATCCGTTAGGAAATTAAAAAAAATATTTAGTATTCATTTATATTTATTTATTTGTTTATTTATTTATTTATTTATTTTTTTTGTTAAGAAAATAAAGCCATCTGAATACATTGTACACAAATTTCTTTCCTTTTTTTTCTGCTACTTGCTTTATATTAAGCACTAAATCTTCCTTTTATATGAGTGATTATATTTTTGACAAAGTGCGCAGTAATTTGTAGCATAAAATGCTTCCATGAGGTACGATGGAAAACGTTGTTGTTACTAAGCTCTGAGAAAACGCTATAGAAAGAGGGGGCACCATTGCCTCGAGAGGTTCGACTTCTTTCTTTAATGCCACCCCCGATTTACACCAAAGCATCCCAAGGCTTTGGGGGCTATCCCCTTCTCCTTCCGAAACCTTCGTACAGTTGGAAGACTTGGCGACTGCTACAGATTTGACGTGCACCAGCCGCCTTTAGCATACAAGGCAATTTCAGTCGAGTCGGGGATCAGAATTTGCATCCATATGATCATATCACCAGCGCTCATCCGACCGGGCTATAGTGATGCTCTGGTTGGTAGAGCTATGACTTTGACAATGTTTAGCTCTTTTAGGGGAATTCAGTAAAAAAAGAAATATGTTATCGAAGCGGATTTGAGCTGGAATACTTCAGCAAAACTGCAACGAAAATAGCCTCAACTCATCGCCAATTACCCTTCTCTATCACCCCAAAAAGAGGTGATGATTGTCAGTGTAGGAGCTCAATTAACCAGAGCTGCACTTTAACATAGCCCTAGGAAAATGTTCAGTAGCACATAAACCATTAGTGTTGATTAACCTGCCAAGAACGTTTGTACGTCATTTTGTAATTTTGTCACAATTTTTATGTAGAAGAATTTTTTTGTTCAAAAATAGATGTAAAAACTACTCGATTTTTCTTTAAAAATTAAAATAAAAAACAAAACAGGTGTATAAATGCAAACGTGTTTGCGATCCGAAATTTCCGAAGATTTTGAGCTGACAACGCACTTTAAAATTGAAAAATTATCTTAAAAAAAGAAAAGAAATAAAAAAATATTTTTGAATGAATTTTGTATGCATATTTGAAGGGAATTTACGGGGAGGGAGAGGGATGAGTGTCCTCATAGTTTCAGAAAATTTCACTGTCTTCAGAAAATTTTACTTGAGTCCACTACCATCCCTGAATGAATGCATCCGAACTATAATTCTAATCCAATTAATTTTCTTGTCTCAATCACCATTTTCAGTTTCAGGCAAATTTTGACTGCTCCTTCATTTGCAATTCTATGATTAAAAAGGAGAAGACAAAGAAAAACGAGCAAGAAAACGAAGCGGCTCATTCAAAAGAGCAAAAACACAAGGTGAGATGTAGCTGCGAATTCTCTTTCTTCCCAGTGTCTCACGGATAGTGTCTTCGACGTGGCGCTGAGGAATTCTGAAAATAGAGCAGTCCGTCCTCAAGGAATCGTCGCAGTCCCAATAAACTGGAAAAACACCACGTGTCGATACAAGCAAGATCTAGCCGTCTAAATATATCTGTTCCCGAACCTCCTCGGCGCACAGAGAACTCAACTACCACTTCCTCTCGGATCATTTTGGAAGAAACGATCAAAGGGGAGTAGTACAACTGTTGCTAATCCATCACGGTCACGTCTCCATTCCCTCCCTCAAGGATTCCTTCCTACTTTTTTTTTCCACGTCTCCCCTATCAGAAGATAGCATCGCATTCGACAAGCGGTAGTCATCGTATGAAAAGAGCCCTAACGTTCGCGCAAGATTCGTTGCCTTTTCATCCTGGCCGAAAGCCAAATGGCAGTTCTTCTTCTTCGACGATCGCTTCTCGTTATTTTGGGGGGTGACGACTTCAGAACAGACATACGTACATAAAAAAATCAGTCCATAAAAAATATAAAACATCGCAATAATAAAAAAAAAAGTGTTTCGTATCATTAGACAGGGAGATTAACAGCATTTACCAACAGGAAGTTCTTTTATGAAGCATTTCTCCCTCCCCCAAAGGGAAAGGAATTTATGTTCCAGAAATTTTTTCGTGGGTGCACAAAGGGCGGCCTTTGTCTTTCCAAGCGATAGCTGGGTCTATTGTGCATCAACCTCCGGTACTTCCGAAAGGGATCGTTGGGGTTTTTCTTGGGTAACAAAAAGGGTTTCTGCAGTGCTTATGCATTACCTAGAGGAAGGTTTCTTTCAGGCGCGCATCTTGAGGAGTGCTCAAGGCTTATCGCAAGCGTTCATTTGTGCAGATGACATTATGGACCAGCATGGTGATGAACAGATTGGTATTTTCATCACTTGGGGTATCATTTATGAAAAAAGAGGGTTCTCGACGCAGTGATAGTGAAAGGATGCTTACGGGAAGCATGGAACAAGGTGTAGTCTTGGAAAAAATAATTTATCTTCCACTTGCACTGTTTAGATAACAAAAATGTTCTTGAGTGTGAATATCAATCAAAGGAATCTATATCTTCAAGAAGTTTATATTCTTAATATTTTTGAAATAAATCACGAAGAATTTTTTATATGAGTAATCAATCGTGTAAGAGTTTTTGTTAATAGCATTTAAAAGTAACTTGTCGATGTTATGTTTTAAAAAATATATTTTATCTGATTTTGAGAGATACTGAATTTTGCTCTGAGAAAAAAAGATAAAAAATATAAATGAACGTGCATATTGGGCAAGTAGATTGAAAGCACGGAAATATTTTTCTTTCTCTCTCTCTCTCTCTCTCAAAAAAAAAAAAAAAAAAAATGCTGTTACCGAAAAAAAAAACGTTTTTAAAAGAGAACTTTAAAATTTGAAGTTAGGCGGGAAAACAACATATTTTTTCTTTCGAGCAATGATTGAAAATATATTTAAAAAAAAACCATATTAATTTTCAATTTATTTATTACTTTTTAGATGTGTTTTGATTTTTTTGGAGGGGGAGGGGGGAACATAAAAAAATATAATTAAAATAAATAATCAGCGAAGAACTCACTATTTGCCACAAGTGCATGCAAATGAGCGTAATAAGGACCGCCAACGTGCGTTACGTGTTTGCTAAAAGGAGAATGAAGTTAGAACCAAGTACCGTTGACACAATATGGTTACCTCACAGTGACGTAACGGGATCGTCCTCGCAATGCTCAGAAAAGGGTCACCTTCCAGTTCTGTGGGGAAGGGGTTCTAAGAAAAAATTATTGGTGTTAAAATTCAGCTGTTGAAAAAATTTATTAATGACGAAGCATGAATTTCTCTGGTTTTATCATGAAGATCTAAATATTCTTCTGAATCACATTAAAGTCGTAAGTGATCTCAAGAAATTACCTAAATTATTTATCGTTTTAAACCTTCTTTGCGCCCCTATGGTCACTGAGGCCCCTTGTAATTGAGACAGTTGCGACATGGTAAATCCGCCACTGACTAAAGAAAAGATTGAAAAAATTAACACACTTAAAAAAAAAACTTAATTGCAATTACAAATGTAAGGTAAATGTCATGTACCGGTCTTTAAAAACATTGTCGATTCATAAAAATAGAAGTGAGCTTAAATGTTCATTCACTGATCAGACTACGCTGCTAATAAAAATAAAGTTGTAGTGTAGAGATATTACGGAAGTATGATAAAGTACTGGAATAATTGTATTGCTCTCTACATATTACAGAAAATAGAAATCAAAAATTAATAGGAATGTGGGACAAAGTGAAATGGCGCACTCTGTTTTTAGCGCCACGTATCTGGTAATATTTTAAGTGTTGTCTCTTGTAGATTATTCCAGCCAAGAAAAAGTTATCTAAGAAGATCAAAGCATATAATACAAGCAATTTTGAAAAAATTGATTGTCTCACTCATATTGTAATATTTTGTAATTAGTCAAAAAAATATTTTTGTGAAATAATAAAGTTCTTGTGGTTAACATTTTCAATATTAATTCAGACTTACTAATATTCGGTGCAATATTTATTCATTTAATATTAAGAGTACTTTTATTTTAAATATTTTGTACAATTAGTCAAGTGCAAGAGGGGCAAAGGGACATAGCTCATTTCGTTTACTTATTCTACCATTTATTAATTCACTTAAACATGCAAAATTAGTTAATTGATTTACATTCCTTCATTTAACAATTCCCTTAATTTTCATTCACTAATTTTCTTATTCATTTACTGTTTTATTCATTCTTTTATTTATTGATTTTATTGATAAAAAATACTTTTAACTATCAAATACAATAATACAAAAACATTTTTATTTTTCAATTTGCCCCAAGTGAGAAAAGGTGAAAATTTCCACTTTTTTTTTTGATGCACAAATTTACTGCCAAAAATTAAAAATAATGTTTCAATGCAAATTCTGAAAAAAAAAAAAAAAAAAAAACACATTGTTACTTTTTTATACACGCAATTTTCAAAACAAATTTTCAGTTTGTTCATTTTGAAAATGATAAGTTATCTTAAATATTTCACTCTGCCCCATATTCCTTGATTATTAAAGAATCTTTCATATTACCTTTCTTTAAACAACTTACTGAAACAGCTTTTTTTCCAGTTCAGAATGCTTAACATTAAAAACTAGTTAATTCAGTGACCTCTGCTATGCCTTTAAAAACTTGTTTTTTGGACTTTTTAAGGATCAGAGTTCACGAAAAAATGTAGCCAATATAAAAGCTTCTAATCATGTATTTAAAGTAAGCAAAGTCTCCGCAATTTCAGTGCAGATTGTTGTTATAAAAAGAAATACAAATAAATTAAGATGATGATTCGAGTCAATGATGAAATCGATTCAAGTGGATAATGATTGCGTAATTGCAATCAATTTACATCAAACCGGAAAGTTTAAAACCATAGGTTTAGAAAAATAGATACCGGATTCGTAGAGTTATTGTATCTAAAATAAAAGAAAATTGCTTTGAAGAATTAACTAATGAGAACTCAAATGAGCAGTTTCGACTGTCCAAGCAGCTGCCAGGAACAATGGAAGGCGGTATGCCAGATCGTTCCGGACAAAAAGTTTTTTTTTCATTTCATGAGGTGAAATTGCCTACCTCCTCCATTACCTATCTGTCCTCAATGGACGCATTTCGTTCCATTTAGTTAGAAGACAGGTGGCTATTGTGGTTTAAGATGATTAGAAAACTTTTCGACTGCAAGAAGTTTTTCTTTTTGTGCTTATTTTTTCATCTTTCGATCGTTTATAGATTGTCTCAGTCGATGAAATGTAAAAATAGAAACTTTAAACGATAGATTTTGATTAATATAACAACAGTTAATCAAAATGCAAGGCAGAAGCAATAAAACTTGATGGTGTAAGTTCTATTAACGGTACAGTAAATCTTTTTTCCTTACTCCCAAACAAAAAGAAAAAAAAAGCCTACACCTCTCTTTTGCGGGTGCCCCACAATAATAAACTAAATATTAAGCCTGAAGCAAACTTTCTATTTTTGGGCAGATTTTCTATCGTAGGGTTCACAGCAGCAAAGGATTCCACTGTATATGCACAATATATTTTTGTTTTACACCTTAAAAACATAAAGATATTCGTCCACCTTCCATTAAAAAATGAATATAGTAAAAACCAGCAATTTTTTGACTTAGGGGCACTTTCCCAAGTACCTCAAGAGTATACTATCAAGTATCAAGTACCCCAAGTATCCAATATTCCAGTACTTCCTTTACTTTGATACTCTTTTTTAGCTCATAGTGACAACAATATGAATGAAATGTGGTAACATTTTTGATTTACTAATCAATTTCAGAACAACGTGTAAAGTTTAAAAAAAAAAATGTTTTAAAAGCATGTTGGTCAATTTACTGACATGCTGATAAAATTGCATCTCAAGAGTGTGAGTGAATTATGAAGTCTTAAAATTTACCTAACATTTGGAAAACAAAACAGAAAATTGCCAATTCGTTTTCTTAAAATTCTTTTTTACCCTTCAGCATCTTTTTCCAAAACGAAAATCTGCCAATTTGCTGCTGAAACTTTGCTAAAAACTAAAGTGAAATTTACACGCAGTATCTAAGCGTCCTTCAAGTGATTTATTTCAACATGTTTCATTAACCAAACTGTTATATTTTTTTTCTTCGTATCAGCATAGGCTTCAGTACAAAAAATTCCGAACGGGGTTTATTGCAATTTAGGAAATAGGCTTCGAATTCTCGCTCATTCCCAAAACGGATGTCGCATGAAGGATTCCACTTACATAATAAACAAGCAGCTTTATTTCCAAATTAAGTAAAACGAAACGTATAGCGAATAACAAACACCTCATTAAGAAAAATGCACAGTTAGTGAATGAGCGCAAAAAAATGAGCTATCATTCAGCCATAATCTGACAGAAACCTGGTCGTTTTGTGCCGCTTAGCCGCCAGTAAATCTGGATTTTAACAACTGCACTTTTGCACGAAATTTATTTGCAGAAGCAGAAAAACTCCCTCAAGCTCAGTTTCAGCACCATCCCAACGACCCAACATTTTCGACGAAATCGGAATGCAAATATCGTATGAATGAAGGCAAAAAGACTTCCGCATCAGAGTAGTGTAAAAGAAACCATGTAACAAAGTTCTTCCCCACTCCAGGTAAAACGACTTTGGAGGAAGGGCTGACCTGCCCGACATTTTGGTCTCGAGGGAGCTTTGAATCCAGCTTTTTTTCAAGCAGGACGGAGGAGTCGGAATTAGAGTCAGGGAGTCGAAGTTAGACTGACTTTGGGTAAAAGAGTCGTAGGTTTTAAAATTTGAAGGGTCAGAGTAAGGTCATTTTTACCTCTGAGTCGGTAATGTTGTGGAGTCGGCGTCCAAGTCGTGGAGTCAAAAGTCGTACAATCTCATTTATCCGGACTAACTGGGACTAAAAGCAATCTGGAGAATCGAAAATCCGGAAAGTCCGAGCAAAATGTAAAAAAAAAAAAAAACACCTCAGACTTGACCTCAATTTTTCCAATTAGGGGAAAATTATTAAAATTTTAAGAAACGGCCGCCCTTTCCCATCTTACTGCAAGTTTTTATATCGAGTATCAGCGGTGGGTAAAAAAGTCACAGAATTTAGGTGAATTTGCCGCCCGTCACAAGGACCTCCCCCTTAGATCCGGCACTACTTGTGACAGGGCGAAGAGAGGGATTGCGATGAAATGGGACCCTCTGAAACAAAAGAGGGGGTGGAGGAGAGGTCAAATATTTTGAGAAAAAAAAAGGAGGCATCATTTGTGGGCAACCCCTTAGGGGTCATGCACAAATGATGTCACGTTTTGGAGGGGCGAGGGGTCATGAAATTGAGAATTTGTGACTATGGAGAGATAGAGACAACACACATACTTAAAAAATATGCTTAAGGGCTGTTCATAACAAATGTCACTTTTTCTTTTTAACTTTTTCATTCACCTCTCCCATTTTGTCACAGAGTGCGTCACACTTCGCCATACCCTCCCCCTCCCTTTGTCTCACGTCACGCTATTTTACATAAAAATATTCTTGCAAAAAATGCGTGGTCAGACTTCCCCCTACCCATTCCCTCCTCCTTGTCACTAATTGTCACTATTTCAATAACACATCACCCCCTCTCCCCAAAGCGTGACAACATTTGTGGACAGCCCCTAATGAAAATGCGTGTGACATGTGACAAAGAGAGGGGAGAGGATAAGATGAAGTGTGATGCTTGTGCAGGGCCATGCACGGGGGGGGGGGGGGGGGAGGGACACCTGTTGGCCCGGCCCCAAGCTTGAAGGGGGTCCAATATTTTAAAACTAGGCGTGAAATAGAGTGGTAAACAATATGGAAGTGGGCCCAGAAAAGTCATTTGTGACGGGCCCCAAAATTTCTGTGTACGCCCCTGCGCGTTTGTGACAAAAGGGGTGGGATCAATTTTTTGAAAAACAGTTTGACATCATTTGCAGACAGTCCATGACTAGTTGACATCATTTGCAGAGAGTCCTTTACCAGTCGCTCATCATTTTTTTCTACATGGTTTTGGTACACATAGCAGTGGTACGCGCATTCTCTTTGTGAACCAAAATGTCGGATGATTCGGCTCTCTTATCACATTGGCCTTACTTTTAGGCGTGCTCATGAGTTATCAACATTGTGGCCGCGCTTGTAAGCAAGCTTGTCGGAAGGAGAACTATGACCTTCGAGGAGAAAAGGGTGAATAACTGAGACTTGGGATCAAAAAAATAAATGAAAAGATAAATAAGATTTCTCGTTGTTAAAAAATAATTATTAACGCAGCGGTATTCTAGAAAGATGATAGATTTTTTTTTAAAAAATTTGAATATGAAGTTTTTCATTTCTTTTTATGGTTGGTTCACAACGGAAGATAGGTTTGGCATTTAAAATTTCCTTGGCATGAATTTTAATGTAGTCACGTAAAAGGTTCTTTGTTTGCTCCAGATAAATAGCACTACAAGAAATTTTCAAATAATTTTCATGAACTGTTTTTTTTCCTCTTTTTTCTTCCAGATACTTCACTTATTCCCTTATTGATGCATGCATGCATCAAAAGTGATACTGGAATGAAGACCGTGAAACGAAGATGATGGAGATGAGACAAATGAAATATGACTCTTAAATTCACTTAAGATAAGTCCAAGAATAAACAAATAAATGAGCAAAATGGAGCTATTATCTGTTGTGCACAATATATCATAAACAATAATCGATAACTGTTGTTACATCTTAAAAAATATTAAATAGTTTTATATTAGCAGACTTAACATATTCAGTTTTTTAAAACTAAAGTACTACTTCCTGTTTCTTTCTCTTTTTTTTTTTTCAAATATATTTTACAGTTTCAAACTAATTAACAAGATGTTCAACTAGAACTAAAATGAGCCAACTTAATCGCATGTCCGCATCGATTTTCTAACTGCAGACCAATGACTCTTTTGATAGTCTTAAGCTTCAATATAATTTTACAAAGCAAAAGTATACCTTTTTAAAACTTAAAACAATTTTTGAAGACGAAATATGACTAGAGTGAAAAGAAACTCGGAAAGTCCATGAACACGGTTTTAATATCATACTCTCACATTGTAAGGCAACAAATTTCAATTGCTTTTGATAGTATTATTTTTTTTTATCAATCGACAGGAATATATTAAATTCTAGTTTTTTTTTTCAATGCAGAAGTAAACAGAAACAGGAGAAAAAAAATACAAATATTTCTTTCAGCAGAAACAAAAGATCGTCTAAAATAAAATTCCTAATTCTAATAAGGAAAAAAGAAAAATTAAAAAGTGATTTCTCTACAATACTTTGCAAAAAAAAAAAAAAAAAAATAATTTTATTCAAATATCAAAATAAAAGTTTTTTTGCAGAGTTTTTTTTTTTTTTTCATCGAACCACTGAAAAACTAAAAACGATATATCAAAATTTCAAAATAAAAAATTCAAAAGAATTTATTTCTCTTCCTTTTTAGTCTTTAGCAAATAATCTTAGTGTAAAAACAAAAATTTTACACACATAACCTTTTCCACTAAATAAATAAATAAAGTAAAATGAAGTAAAATAAACGAAATGAGAAATATATGATGAATATAATGTACAGTTTTCTCGTACTTTGTATTCACTTCAGTTTGATTAAATTTCAAACATTCGCCAATGTTAAGTTTACGAGAAATTCTATTTAAATCTTTTAAATAATTTTTCTTTTATATCTTGAAACACAAAACTAAGATCACATTCAGAATCTCCACATTTTAAGAACAATTCGGTTCGTTAAACGTTTATACATAAAAAAAAAATTAACACAAATTGCTCAAAAAAAAAAAAAAAAAAAACTATAATAACGAAGAGACCTGTCTGAGATCTTTCAAATAATTATTTTAATTTAATTATTTTATTTGAATTGGACAATTCCCTCAAAAGTTAAGCGGGTGGAGGGGGGGGGCAGATCGACAGACAGCCAAGAAATCGAGAGGGGTGTTTAATACAGAATGGCTAGAAAAAACTCATGTACTGCATAGGAATTTTAAAAGTTTCATCTCATCCGACCCTGAAGCATCCGACTTCAGCCTAATCGCTTTCAATAACCTTTGATGGAAAAATAATTAATCTATTAATACTTAGGTTCTAGTAAAACCTTTTTTTGTTGTCCTAAACAGACTTCGTTCATGATAAAAGAAAATAAGCTATTGATTAAGAAATTTAGTATCCTGACGTCCATTGTCTGAAAAAAGAAGCAATCCCAATGCAATAACTTTTCGAATGAATAGGAAGTGGAAAAAAATACAGTAATTATACCTATCGGTGCAATTCTACATAACTCACATTAACTGCACTTTTCAATTGTATTCTATCGCTGAACATCTGCCCGCTTTTCTTTCAAGAATTATAAAGCGTTTTTTCAAGTGATTCTAACGCTGCCTGCACAGTCCTATCATTGTCCAGGCAAACGTTTAAAACGTGCCGCTGGTTCACGACTTAATTGACGGCTGAGCTTTAACGACAAAACAGAGTATTCCACATTGACGAGCTCCGGCAGAGGGGGGAAAAAAAGCTCGAATTCTGCGATTCTTTCATCGAAAGGGAACACACATCAAAAGTTTTTTCAGGTACAAAATCGAACAAAAGAGAAAAAAAAAAAAAAAAAAAAATCAGAAAAAAAAAATACTATTACTATTATAATTACTGAACTTTGCTTTGAAAATAAAAATTTTGTCTTTAAATTAATAAATACAGGGTTTGATGGCTGAGCTTTAACGACAAAACAGAATTTTCTACATTGACAATCTCCGGCAGAGAGGGGGGGAAAAACTCGAATTCTGTGATTCTTTCATCGAAATGGAACACATATCAGAAACGATTTTTCAGGTACAGAATCGAACAAAAGAAAAAAAAATAATTCAGAAAAAAATTAATATTACTGTTCTTATCACTGACTTTGCTTTGAAAATAAAAGTTTTGCCTTTAAATTAATAAATACAGGGCTGAGCTTTAACTACAACTAAACGACAAAACAGAATTTTCAACATTGACAAACTCCGGTAGAGGAAAAAAAACTCAATTCTGCGATTCTTTCATCGAAATGGAACACATATCAGAAATGATTTTTCAGGTACATAATCGAACAAAATAAAAAATATGAATAATAGTTTATTACTATTAATATTACTATTGCTTTGCTGACTTTGCTTTGACAATTCAAAAGCTTTAATTTAGACACAATAAATACAAGTTCTAGATTTAATAACTAAGCTTTAACAACAAAACAAAAATTTCCATACTGACAAACTAATAAATAAACCGCAAGCTGAGATTCTTTCATCGAGATGGTACACTTATCAGAAACGATTTTCAGAAACATAATCGAACAAAAGCAGAAATTGCACTCTTAATAATTCTGCTGACTTAGCGAAGACCATTCAAAACTTTCAATTTTAAATTCATAAATGAAGGCGATGAGTAAACTTTTTCTTTAAAGACATTGGTTAATGTTTTCTACGCATGACTAGATTCTTAAAAAAATCGAATTTGGTTGAGACAAATTAAAGTTTTTGCTTTCCAAGATTGCAGTCAGCTTTTTAACCACTGCTAAGCTAGTTTTTCTTTACCTAATTAAGAAGTATTTGAAGCGTGAAAAATTTTGGATTTGGACGGATAAGATATGATGAGTCCATTCCGAACATTTATGGAATATGTCCATCTGAACATATTTGCTTTTACTTCTAAATAAGATTCACTCTTTCTTAAGCCGTTATGAATACAGACATATACTATGAACGCAGTGTACAATTTAATAAAGGTATTAAAGTTATTAACATGATAAAGGTTACTAACAGTATCTGCAGAAATGACTTTTGAAGATATTTAAAAAAATGCGTTTTGGATTCATTTTCAGCGGAAACCAAACAAGCAAGCTTATACAAAAAAAAAAAAAAAAGTACAATAGATGACAAAAATGAAAGGAAAAATAAAAATAAATAAATAAATAATGAAAACCTTTCACATACTGCACTTTACCTTCCCACGGTAGTAAACTATCAAAGTAATTAAACTGATGTAATTAAATTTATTTTTTATTTTGTATCAATACTTCGTGCACAAATACGGAAGATCAGCAGCTAAATTTATATTTTTACTCGCCGCGGCAATTTTTATTTGTTTCCAATTAACGAAGACTTCTGCAAGTATTTGTGAATGTAATCCCACTTCTCAACGAAATTCTCAATCAGAATATTAGAAAAACAAATAACAAAAAAAAAATTAAAGCTCCTTTAGTAATGTTGAATAATACAGAATATTGGAACTTCATTTACCCTTAATGATTTGTAAAAGAACTGAACGACAAACTTGCTGAGGGGAAATTAATGATTCAGTTTTAATCAAAACCAATTTTAAATCTTGTAGATAACCCAAAATACAATGTGCTGGAAAAACTACAAAAAAGCTTAAAATCTGCTAGATAGGAAATTAGCAAAAACGCCAGGAAAGTAATTGAACAGCACGTAAAGGTATCTTAATAAATGTACGAAAAATATCAAATGAACCTCACGGAATAAAATGAAACTTGATTTCTAATCAAGAGCGTCAATTTAATGTTAAAGAAACAGACAAAAACTTAATCATTGTTCTCTTTTTCGTTCTATAATAAAAGTTTCTAATCTCAATTTAGATCAAGAACGCAGAAACGTATAAAGGGTTTGATTTTGCTAAAAATGAAATTGTTTACGTTTTTTCAGTAAATTTTGCTAGTAGGAATTGTAAGGCATACTTAAAAAACAGAATAGTCAATGGATTAGTTATTAAAGTATCTAAGGATTTTACATAAATTCATGTACGAATCATGAGCACAAAACTATAAAATTAGACAAACGAAAGGACTCAAAACTGTGTGTACAAACTTCTAAGACTAATGAATCGGAATCATACGTTAATATATAACCGGAAACCACCTCTCTCTGATAAACTAGAGCAAGGATTCTCATCAACTAGTCTGGAGATCTAAAAAAGTTTGTAAACAAATTTGACTGGTGCTTGCATGATTTTTTAATTTTTTCAAAAATCACTATTAGTTAAAATTTTTCATTATTCAAAAAATACTAATGATACAATGTTCAAAGATTGTTATACGAAAGTAGTAATTTCAAAATGTAGAACCTATAAGTTTCCCAATACTCGAGTGTGATCGCCTTTTTTTTTTTTTTGAATTGAAAAAAGTTATTGGATTTTGTGATTATTTTTTATAACTTTCTGCGATTTTTCTCAAAGGTAAATTTTTTTATAGCGCTTACCTGTTTTCATATTTAAAAATTCTAGATCTCAAATGATAATAAAAAAGGTTACAATAATTAACTTACTGCCAGCAGTTCAGCTGATGGGCCATTGCTTCAATTTGATAGCTATTGCAGTCACAAAAATCTGAGATGTGTTGGTAGAAAATTAAGAAAAAAAAATCTGTAACGATACATTTTTTGTAATCTTTGGATTATCTTTATCAAGTGAAATTTGCATGTTGGTCAAATGTATCAAGAACCCTTCCTTTTCTGTGAGTATTCTATTCACAGACGACACGTCCTTCATGCAGCTATCATCAGTGAATATAATAGGAGTGTTTGGACCGGCAACAATCCATTGACAGTTTGTTACCTCATGCTGCCGAACAACGGTTTGCCGTCGTCAATGTGTGGGCCTGGCATTGTTGATGATTCTCTAAATAGTATGTATATCTTATAAGTCAGGGTTATTTGCATTCTCCTGTTGACCCGTTTTATAGTCTCTTCTGGTTCAGATTTATTTTGTCCGGATATTTCCAGGTTGTAGTAAAGTATCTTAAAACATATTACGTATACCACTCTCGTTAACTCGGACACAGATCTAGTCACAAGAATCACCATCGTAGCTGGATGCATGGGTGAAAAACCCAAATATCTCTTTCTCTCTCCCTCTCCCCCCTCTCTCTCTAAGAGGAGTTTGAGAAGTGCTAAAGAATGAGCAAAATTTGCTGTTCAATATTTCAGAGAGAGAGTTTCAACCCAGGAAGGATCCAACTTTCAGGGCACGAGTTCAGATGAAAACAAAAACGGAATTATGTGCACTTCTGATTTCGAAACTGGATTTCGATTAAACTTAAAGTACTTATTTGGAGTGTTTAAAAATAACATAGTAGATATTTTATTGACGTCTTCAAAAATAAATACTTTGACTGATATCATTCAAGATTCAGCAAAACAGTAGGACAAAGAGAAGAGAAACGGATTAAGAAAACAATTTCATCAATTCGTCTACTCAATATTTTCTTCATCACGGGGGAAAAACATTTTTCTGACTCTCATTTTTGAGACTCTGCACGACTATATGAGGGTTACCAGAGAAGTAAGAAAAAATAACAAAATTATTTTAAGAAAAACTCTTATGGACGCAATGAAATTTGAAGATATGCAAGTGCAACCGTGCTGTAGATGAAATATATTTTGCAGTCAGGGATATTTTTAAAGCCTCTGCAAGCAGGGCCGACGAGAGGTAACGTCAGTCTAGTTGGAAACTTAGGGGCACGGTGACCAAAGGCGCCAGATGAACAAACTGACAAAGGGCTCCTCTGCTGCAGGCGGCCCTGTCTGGCGTATGTCACGCATTGAAAATCGAATATACAGACAGTGAAAAATAGAAAAACGTATCCCGTCAGAAATAGGAAAAATAAACAAGTGTACACAGATAAATTGAGCAATTAAATAAGTTTTCAATTACATGTAAATATAAAAAGAGAAGAACAGTGTATAAAAACATAGTTTATTGTGTAAATAATTGATTTTTCAATGGGTAGGTTCACAGAAAGATAATAATATATGAAGGGGAGAGTCGGGAGGAAAGGGATGACGGGAGGAAGTCCTATATCCAGTATATTAGTGGTGTTCAACCTTTTATGAACCAAGGGTCGCAATTTAAATATTATTTAAAAACTTTCAGATAGCTTCGGAAAACATGGAAAAGGAAAAAAAAAAATATGAATTAAAAATTTGCAACTGTTTTTCTGAAACCTCTTTTTGAACATTTGACTCCGAATTTGTAACATTGAAATTATTTTCCTGCACCTAAAAAATAAAACAGAAAACATGAAAAAGAAAATTTAGCGGCAGGTTGAAGATGGAGAAGTGCTTTGATTGTCACGACTCGGCAGAGGTTATTGCCGGAGTGTCTTGAGCGTTTTTGCGGTTTTTTGGAAGTTTTTAGAACGTGGTTCTCGATTTTAACATTAAATATAATGAGCCTCGCGGGGATGCCACGCGGGCAGCGTATGTCTCATGGGCTGTAGGTTGAGAACCATTGCAGTAGATGAGGCCGATTTGATTCTGATCTGCAACATCTACTATGCAAGCTACAACTTTTTTTCATTTAATTTCGGCATGCAAATGCAGCTGTCCCACTTCTCCCTCCGTTACATTCCTGGCGGCTCTCCCCTACTTGTGACATTAAAAAAAAAAAAAAAACTGACAGTTATCCTTGTTACAATTACAAGCAGCGCAGTGGAGTCGGAGTCGAGCTGATTTTGGGGTAAAAGAGTTGGAGTCGAGAGTCAAGGGTCTGAAACTGTCAGGGTCGGAGTCGGACATTTTCCTGAAGTCCACACCTTTACCAGTGATGGTTTTGGAGTTGGGGTTGGACTGATTTTTGGGTACATGAGTCTGAGTCAAAGACTCTAAAATTCCCGGAGTCGGGGGTCGGAGTTGGTCATTTTACCTCCAACTCCGTAGCCCTGGTTGCAAGTAGCAAACTCTGTTAGAAGGTCGCAATCTCTTAATGTTATAGTCTCGAGATTGCAGCCAACACTCTCTCACTCCTCAAGGATTCCAGCCCGGTTATAGACAGGTTTATCGCTGTAATGAGTCCCATTATAACTGGTATTCTCTCTACCAATAAGCGCTTGTCATTAAGAGCGCGGATAAAGTGGAAGGCTGACTTAATGCGCGTTACAAATGCGGGCTTCTGCTCGACTTTAGCCAACAATGCGAGTATTTTTCCTCGCGAGCCATCACCATTCCGCCCGAGTAATATCGTTCGGGCTGTGTGCCGGGGAAATTATGCTCATTGCCAGGCCTGGAAATTAATTGATCTCCATATGACGCCGAAGCAAAAGGGCGGAGGAGGGTAAAAGGACTAAGCGGGCCTGCGAGCCATTGTTGCCCTGCCTCGCAAACAGTACCTGCTCATTAGAACGGAAGTAATTATGATTGACACTCCACCTTAATTAAGTAATTAGCGGTCGCCATTTTCGCTTAATTGCCCCGCGCGAGCGCCGCCGCGTCAACCGCAAACAACCGTCCGAAATGGCTGACTCCCTGACAGCATCTCTTCTCCCGCGTCACCAAACATTTCTCTCTCTCTCTGGTAGCCCCCCTTTCCATCTGGAACATCGCCCCTTTGTCGATGAGAATCTGTTCGCCCCCCCAGCCCCCCATCTCGCATTTCACCTCAGATTGTTGCTTCCCCTCTGTTTAATCCGAGCGGCCCTAATTTCGAATCGCTGTGGCCGCCTCACTGATCTCCTAGTTAAGCCCTCCCCCCCTCCTTCAACATTACCCCGTCTCCCAGTCACGACAAGCGTTTTTGTCACATTACAACTCTGTGGAACGAATCTGCATTTCGATAGCGTTGTTATTTCGCATTTATTTTTCAGCAGAGACAATATCACTTCATTACGTCGGAAGAGGAAAAAACACCTCATTAATGTTATTAGCAGAGAGCTGTTTAATTTTTTGGCGACAGAGCAAGTGATAAGCAAGCCCGTTAACTTTTCCCCTCGCAGTGCTTGAATCTCTTACTTGCACACTTGTAGAATCTGTATGCACGTACACACTGTCACACACATGTTTATAACATTTTCAAAAAGTAATAAAGAAAAATTTTAATTCTGTTATGTTTCTGAAAATTTTGAAGTTAGTAATTTAACCACATCTACCTCTATTATTAATCCGAAAACGGCCAGTTTTTTTCATGGATTTTTATTTTTATTAATTTATTTATTTGATTACGCATTTCCCCCAAATGTCCTTCCCTTGCGCACATTTATGGTTAAGCATGCAGAGCCGCACTTTGATATCACAATTTCAATGAATCAGTTGTCAGAAGCTAAATGGAATTGAGGTAATGAGAAGCAAAGTGATGCAAGTGGACTTTTTAAAGTTGTAAGTAAAATGCGTGCAAAGTTCCAAATCGAGCTGTGCGGCAGCACCTACCAGGGTTACTAGAGCTATCTTTTATCCCAAAACAGATGAGAGTTTCTTCTACCGTTTGCTTTGGTATCTCCGACTCTTTATTTTTGGCACTTAAACCGCTTTGTTTTCAGATGCGTCAATTCCTCCCTCCAGATCTTCAAGTACTTTTTTCATTTCGCCGGTATTGTTTTTAGTTCAGTATACAACCTCTCCCTCATTTTCATTTTTGACAATAAATTCATCATCAGACTTAGTCATTTAGTGTAACTTCGAACTGGAAAACTTTGCACCACTTCCCATTTTTTAGTATATTTGAAGGGCTTGGGGCAAGAATGTGATATGCCACATGAGGTGAATTTTTCTGTAGGCTAATTTCCAACTTATAAAAATATCTGTAGAATTCTTCAAAGGAATTATACATTCTATATTTTGCAGTTCTGAAACCACATATGTTTTTCTCCAAATGACATAATCCATTGTCAATTTTATTTCAATTTTAGTTATGAGAAACAAAAATTTTGATCGCACAAAGTCACTCCTTGTGGCTTGTCACATTTCTGCCCCGAGCCCTTCAATTGAATCTAAAGAAAAACTAAAAGGTTCATGCAGACCCACCGTGTACATGCGAGGTAAGTGCTCTTTGAATCTGTTGGTACAAAAGTAATATTTGTTGGTCGTTGAGCAGTTACCATGAGTACAGAAGACTGGAAAAGAATTCCCTCCTCTTCATCATCGTGTCTGAATTGTGGAGGGGGAAATGACTCTCCTGATAAAAGTCAATGATCGTTGTTCTGTGAGGGTTAGTGATGGTCGTTTGCTAGGTGCCTCTTTACTCAAAAAACCTGTATATAATAGCTCATTACTCCCATGGCATTGAGAAGGGCGAATGCTGGGAGGCAGGTACATCTATGTTAGGGGGGGGGGAGGAGTTTCTTATTAAAACCAAGGCAGTCAAATTGCAGTCGGGGGAAACCCAGAACATAATTTTTTGTGAAGGTTTAAAATTTTCAATTTACGAACTGAAACTCTAAATTTTATCGAATGATAAACTACGAGCATGCTCACATAGCTACATCTAGTGAGTGGAGAGTTAGACATGAGAATTTAAAAAAAAAAAAAAAAGCATAACTTTTCAAAGTTGCCGAATCGTCAACATTAACAGAATAAGGCAATTTTTAGGGAGGTCAAAATGACCTTCTATCGGGGTCCTCCTAATTGAAATATATTCGCACTAGAGAACTTCATTAAAAAAGAAAAGTATTGAATTTTTAAAATAGAAATTATTTTGATAAAAATACAATTATCCTTTAAATATAATGATAAGGTGGATAAAATAAATGTCATCTTGTGTCACAAACGTTTACGTTTGACATTGACTACTTCTAGCTGCCATGGCATTGAAAACTTAAACGAAATATTTAATGTGATGGCATGCACTACTGAATCTGCTTAGATATTTACTATCGACGCAAGCTTATAATTATTTTTATTTTTAAATCTATTTATCGTCTGTCTATTGTTTTTTGTAGTGGCAACGACAAAATAAATGAGAAAGAACATTTGAAATATTTTGATTAAATGTGAATGCTGTTTTTCTCGGCCGTTATTGCTGGAGAATATTAATTATATTTAACGTAGTTCTGTCATTAAAATTCTTTTTTTTTCTTTTATAAAAAGTGAAGAGTTTGATTTATTCACTGAAGTGCAGGATTACATTTACTTACTACAATTCCTAAGTATTAATGAAGAAACAACACCTGTTAATCACAATCGAAGATGCAAAGGAAATTCACCTAGGCGAGCCTAATGAAAAGTCGAAATGAGTTCGAGGAGTTCCGAACGAAGTGGTGTTCGATCTCTAGTGAATGGTTTCGAAAGGGAAGGTAGAGGAACCGGTCGTGAGCGGGTCAGGACCCCATTTCGCGGCGAATCCATCCATAAGGCACGACGCCCACAGCCACCACTCCCTCGGATGCGGCTAATAAGGGTCTGCGGAGAGGATCTCTCTGCCCACACCAATTGGGGATGACCCTGACATTGGCATTCAAACGAAGCTGAGATTCTGCACTCCGTACGAGGGAGGACAACTTTTAATTGAAATTTCTGCAATGGTGCAGGGAACGGGTTTATTTTAGGTAAAAGGTAAATGATTTAATTATAGGCAACGCTTAACAGTTTTTTTTTTTTTTAGAATGGACAGATTTTGGATCTTAAAAAGCAATAAGGTTTGAAATAAAAAGTTTCGCTACATTTTAAATTTTCTTCGGTGATTTCAATAAATTGCTAGCTGCCATTTTAAAATGCGATCCGTTATCGCTGGTCGAACCACAAATTTACATTGGAAATTGTTTAATGAGTACGAAATCGAAAATGAAAATTTCATAGTATTAACGAATTACTACTTCAAAATGAGATAATAGCGTTGGAAACGGGGTTTCATAACAGGTAACCGAGAAAAATACCATGCTTTACTATTATTATTGTTGGTGGTGGTGGTTTTATTATTATTATTATTGCTGTTGTTGTTATTGTTGAACGTCATCAATATTATAACATTTTAATATTAGAATATTATTATTGTTATTTATATTGTTATTATTAATATTCTTGTTATTCATATTATTATATTATAATTATTGTTGCTGTTATTATTATTAATATTTTATTGTTATTTTTTGTATTATTAGTATTGTTATTATTTTTGATGTTATTGTTAGTATTATTATATTGTTACAAATTCTGTAAATAGTAATTATTGTAGGAACGTAACCTGTAAATAGTTTCCCGTAATGAATATACAACCCCTTTTTTTCATTCGGCTAAAGTATACGACCCCTATTTTCTTTCTTTGATAACGGTCTACTACTTTACAGAAGCGTGTGGAATATTTGAGAAATTTCTTTTCGGTGTATTTAAGCCGTTAGCGATGGATAAACAGTGAGTTTCGATTGATATTTCGAACTGAGAAGATTTTTGCTCTGTTTATAGCGAGGCATTTCGCTGTGTTGTTTTCGTATTTGGAAGTAAATACGTGTGTAAACGTTGAGTTTACGGTGTTGTGTGATAATTGCTTAATTGCTGATGAATAATTTAGCAGTGGTTGAAGATCTTTCCTGTACATAGTGTAAATAAATTTCCTGTGTTTTTATCAAGAACTGTGTCTTCATTTCAAGAAAGTGGAAGTCGCACCGAATCCGTTACAATTTGGCGCCCAACGTGGGGCTTCTTCTGGACTTTCTTGGAGTAAGTGACTTTGGACATTTTTTCATAAAGACTTTTTTTTTGAATTAGGACTTTATTTTTATGGTGATTACTCGCGCAATGGATGAACAATTAAAACAACTTCTTGACGCAATCACCTCTGTGAAGAGTGATATGGCGGCTAATCAAGAACAATTAAAAAATGATATGGCGGCTAATCAAGAACAATTAAAAAATGATATGGCGGCTAATCAAGAACAATTAAAAAATGATATGGCGGCTAATCAAGAACAATTAAAAAATGATCTGACTGCAAGTATGTTGGCAAATCAAGACCAGTTAAAAAGCGATTTAACGGTGCTGAAAAAGGACTTAACGTCTAACCAAGAAGAAATTAAAAACGACCTTATTTCGGTAAAGACTGTGATGGAAAATAAATTTAATGACATAGAGCATCGAGTTGATGCTATTGAAGAAAAATTTAATACCGTTGAAAGCCGATTCAATGCTGTAGAAAATAAATTTGAAGATGAAGATAGAAGATTTCATCAATTTAAAGAAGAGATCTTTAAGGACGTGGAAAGGAGATTGGCGACCGCGGAAAGCAGCTCTGTACAGTTTGGCGCTCCCACATCGGTTGCTCGACCGTCCATTAAACTTGCCACATTTGATGGGAAAACTTCGTGGCAGGTTTACAAAACTCAATTCATGATAGTGGCGGAAGCGAACGGATGGGACTCTGCTACCAAGGCCTGCCATCTTGCAGCATCCCTGAGAGGTGACGCAGCGGACATTCTTCAGACCCTTCCAGACAGCCAGCGCCTGGAGTTCGCCGCCCTCACATCTGCGTTGGAGCTTCGCTTCGGTGAGAAGTGCCTGAAAGATTTCAGCCGACTCCAGTTGAAGTCCCGTTTCCAGAAAACCGGGGAAACCCTGCAAGAGCTAGCGGCGGACGTCGAGAGACTGTCTCATCTTGCTTTTTGCGACTGCCCTGCGGATGTTCGAGACCACCTGGCACTCAACTACTACATCGACGGGGTTCGAGATCCGGAAATCCAGAAAGCTCTACGGATGGCGGATGTCAAAGACCTGAGTTCTGCTGTTGTGTATGCGATGAAGTGGGAGGCCGCCCAGCAAGCAACCCGTGTGGATCGCCATCCCATCCGAACTCTGGAAGCTGATGAGTCTGATTCCAGGTCGTCCCACCTCGCTGAACTCGAGAGACAACTCGGTGACTTGGCAAGACATCTGAGCAGCATAACAGCCGAAAAGAAACAAGAGCAGAAGTGCTGGAAATGCGGTAGTGAAGGACACTTGCGAAGGAGTTGTCCGGCTCGCCAAGCTACACGAGGGAAGGAAATCACCACCACCAGAGCTCTGCAGATTTCCTCTTCTAGTAGTGGCAGTGATGGACTTTTCATTTACGCCCATGTAAATGGAAACCCCTGCAGACTGATTGTCGACACTGGAGCCAATGTGACAATCATTAGAACAGATGTGGCTCGTGAATTTGGATTGAAACTGCTGTGGACATCGCCACGCGTAAGTCTCCAGACTGTGACAGGTGACAAAATCGAGATTGACGGTAAAGTGGACTTGGAAATAGTGTTCGGGAATGCCACCTACCATCATACGGCATTCGTCGCTAATATCACGGACCCCTTCATTCTCGGATTGGACTTTTTGAAGAAATATGACTTCACTCTCGACTTCAAGACTTATGAGCTGCACTCGATGAGAGAAGACATAGCCGTTTTCCCCGCAGAAAGTGATGTAAAATCCGCTCATCAAATAATAGCCCAAACAGATTTATCGATTCCCTCAAGGTCAGAATCATTAATACCTGGCTCCCTTGAAGAAAGCAATAGTTTTCGATTTGGACTCATTGAATACCCTAACCTAAGCAATAGCCTAAAAGGAGTGCTGGTAGCATCTACGCTTGTGGACCTTTCTAAGGATGTAATTCCTGTGAGAGTCGCCAACGTGAGTGAAAGGCCAAGGAATATCCGAAAAGGTGAAGTGTTGGCAACTTGTACTCCAGTAAACTGCATCATTAGAAGAATCAATTCCCCCGAGACTGTGTCTTCCGAGTCCTTGACATCGAAGTTAATTGGGAGTGCGCCGTTATCGCAAGATCAAAGAACTGCTGCGGAACAATTGGTGGATGACTTCAAACATCTGTTTTCATCTACATCGGAGGATGTTGGCCGTACGAATTTAACGCAGCATAGGATTTACACTGGAGAACACCCCCCTATTAAACAGCATCCAAGACGACTACCGTTTGCCAAGAAGGAAGAGGTTGAGACCCTCCTGAAAGAGATGAAGGAGAATGATGTAATCGAACCGTCATCCAGTCCTTGGGCCTCTCCCATCGTCTTGGTCCGAAAGAAAGATGGCTCCACCAGATTTTGTGTAGATTACCGACGGCTGAATGAAATCACCAAGAAAGACAGTTACCCTCTTCCACGGATAGACGACACCTTGGACACTCTTTCCGGACACAAGTGGTTTTCGACCCTGGACTTGAAGAGCGGCTACTGGCAGGTTGAGATACACCCTGATGACCGAGAGAAGACAGCGTTTACAACTGGACAAGGCTTATGGCAGTTCAAAGTGATGCCCTTCGGCCTCTGCAATGCACCAGCTACGTTCGAGCGTCTTATGGAGACAGTGTTAAGAGGACTCTCTTACGAATCCTGTCTGGTCTACTTAGACGATATCATCATCGTGGGACGCAGCTTCGAAGAACATCTGGCAAATCTTAGGAAGGTGCTGCAAAAGCTTAAGGAAGCCAATCTGAAGTTAAGCCCGTCCAAATGTAATTTGTTCCGCCGGGAAGTGAACTACCTTGGTCACATCATCTCTTCTGAGGGTGTGCAAACCGATCCAGAGAAGGTATCTGCGGTCAGGAGTTGGAGTCGTCCCGAAAACATCCATCAGTTGCGAAGTTTCCTGGGGCTCTGCACGTACTACAGGAAGTTTGTGAAGGGTTTTTCCAACATTGCACGACCTTTGCATAAGCTGACGGAGAGCAAGCAAAAGTTTGAATGGTCCAAAGAATGCGAAGATGCATTTCTACGAATGAAGGAGGCTTTAACATCAACGCCTATCCTCGCCTATCCTCAGCCTGAAAAATCCTTCATCCTGGACACTGATGCGAGCAACGAGGGAATTGGAGCTGTTTTATCCCAAGAAATTGACGGAAATGAACATGTCATCGCTTACTGGAGCAAATGCTTATCAAAGTCGGAGCGAAATTACTGCGTCACCAGAAAGGAGTTACTGGCCATAGTGAAAGCTGTAGAACACTTCCATCATTACCTCTACGGCCGAAAATTTCTGCTTCGGACAGATCATGCCTCGTTAACTTGGCTTTTGAACTTCAAGAATCCAGAAGGCCAGATAGCCAGATGGATACAGCGGCTCCAGGAATATGACATGGAGATCAAGCATCGAAAAGGGTTATCTCACGGTAATGCTGACGCTTTATCAAGGAGACCCTGTCCTGAGAACTGCCACTATTGTTCCCGAATCGAGAAACAGTATGGAACGACTAGCCCTACCTCCTATCAGGTGACAGTGACTCCAACATCATCAGAACCTGATCCATGGAGTGATGACCAAGTTCGAAAAGATCAACTTGAAGACCCCGACATGAAACCAATTTTAGAGTTCATGGAAAGTGACAGTCGACGCCCTAGCTGGCAGAACGTTTCCATCTTCAGTCCTGCAACAAAAAGATACTGGGCTTTATGGAACTCACTCCATTTACGGAACGGCGTGCTACACCGGAAATGGGAATCTGACGACGGCAAGACATCTAGGTGGCAGTTACTACTTCCCCGATCCAGGATTTCAGATGTTCTGAAAGAAATACATAGTAGTGCGACTGGAGGACATTTTGGTGTCTTGAAAACCCTCAATAAAGTTCGGGAGCGCTTCTTCTGGAGCAAGGCGAAGGATGACGTGGAGAAGTGGTGCCATTCTTGTGACGCCTGTGCTGCTCGTAAAGGACCGAAGAAGAGAATCAGAGGGAAGCTACATCTGTACAACGTTGGAGCTCCTTTCGAACGAATTGGGATCGACATCCTGGGTCCTCTACCAAGAACTGCTGATGGGAACAAATACATTCTTGTTTCCATCGACTACTTCACCAAATGGCCGGAAGCATATCCCATTCCAGATCAAGAGGCTACTACCGTAGCAGAGACTCTAGTCCAACATTGGATCTCGAGATACGGAACACCTTTGCAGATTCATTCCGATCAAGGGAGGAATTTCATCTCTGCTGTGTTTAAGGGCCTATGTCAAATTTTCGGAATTGAGAAAACTAGGACAACACCACTACACCCACAATCGGACGGCATGGTGGAGAGATTTAACCGCACAATCCTGAATAATCTCTCACTTATGGTATCCAGAAATCAACAGGATTGGGACAAGAAGCTACCTTTGTTCCTGCTGGCCTACCGCAGTGCTGTCCACGAGACTACCGGATATGCCCCATCTCAGATGCTCTTCGGACGAGAGCTTCGGCTACCTTGTGATCTCGTCTTCGGTCGTCCTCCGGATGCGCCTTCATCGCCTGAGGAGTACATCCAGGATCTCCAGGCCCGGTTGGAAGACGTTCATAACTTCGCACGAGAGCGAATCAACATCGCGGCGGAGAAGATGAAGACCCGATACGACACAAGGTCTACTGGACGTGAATTCAACGAAGACGACGAGGTTTGGTTATGGAATCCCATCCGACGGAAAGGTCTTTCACCCAAATTGCAGTCGCATTTGGGATGGACCCTACAAAGTCGTTAACCGACTAAATGACGTCGTAGTGAGGATCCAAAAATCACCTAATGCAAAACCTAGGGTTGTACATTATGATCGGGTTAGCCCCATACTATGGCCATAGTTCATGAGTATTACGTAAACAACCATGGTTGATAACATAAAAGTTGTAGATAATTTTTGCTTTTAATGTTTAGTAATATTTCTTGTTATTATTGTGTTTTCTGTATCTGTTAGTTGTTAATTAATGTGTATATTTGTAAACTTGTGATAGAAGTTTGGCACCCTTTCTGGGGATTGTACTGCCCGGGACGTGCAGTCCTTAGGAAGGGGGCAATGTTACAAATTCTGTAAATAGTAATTATTGTAGGAACGTAACCTGTAAATAGTTTCCCGTAATGAATATACAACCCCTTTTTTCATTCGGCTAAAGTATACGACCCCTATTTTCTTTCTTTGATAACGGTCTACTACTTTACAGAAGCGTGTGGAATATTTGAGAAATTTCTTTTCGGTGTATTTAAGCCGTTAGCGATGGATAAACAGTGAGTTTCGATTGATATTTCGAACTGAGAAGATTTTTGCTCTGTTTATAGCGAGGCATTTCGCTGTGTTGTTTTCGTATTTGGAAGTAAATACGTGTGTAAACGTTGAGTTTACGGTGTTGTGTGATAATTGCTTAATTGCTGATGAATAATTTAGCAGTGGTTGAAGATCTTTCCTGTACATAGTGTAAATAAATTTCCTGTGTTTTTATCAAGAACTGTGTCTTCATTTCAAGAAAGTGGAAGTCGCACCGAATCCGTTACAATATTATTATTTTTATTTTTATTAATTTGGGTATTTGTTTTTAATGATTTTTATAACGTACTGGTTACTATTTTAAAATTTAAACAATTATCGTTGGTTGAACCATGAATTCGTATGGAGAATTGTTTAATGAATTCCAAATTTGAAATGAAAATTTCATTTTAAAGAAGGGAAAAGAAGGGTTTTTGGTAAGAGGAATTACATTCTTAAGCACAAAATTGCAATGAAAAACACGATATCTAAATACGAATCTATAAA